>NC_080672.1:14342919-14652361 GCF_030247195.1 Topomyia yanbarensis
CAAAGTATTGGGTCGCTTGTCTAAAAAAGGAGAGTTCGATACTCCAGCAGGCCAAAATTGATCAGACGAAATTATGCTTTCTAGAGCGACCGGAACGCATAGTTTGAAAGAAACGTATGAGAGTGGTAGTGTGCTGTTGCGATTTTGTGGCACTAATTTATGGCAGCGAATGTGCGAGGGGTCACATTTTGTTTTACTTACAATATATGCGATAAGATTTTCGGTGGATTCCATCGGTTGAAATCTAGTTAAATAATACCATCTAGGGGGGAACACTTGGGGGGCTACATACAGTTTAGGAAGTGTTACATCACATTGGTATTGGTTGGAATTGCTATTTGTCGTACGTGTTATACAACCTGCTAAAGTCGACTGATAACGCGTCAACGGCACGTGTGGTTCCGAATAGGTAATAGCGGTTGCTGCGGGAACGGCAGTCATGGCTGGAGCAGCAATTGGGACACGATTGGTAGTGGCATTTACAGTTGAAGCGGTCATCATAACAGGAACTGCTGCAGCAATTGGAAAAATCCGTGCTTGATGGGGTAGAAGTGATGGCGTTGGCGGAATCATAAGTTGTCGGCCAAGTTGGAACGGCGACGGTAGTGGCAGAGTTGGTAGGGGCAATACTTGATGATGTAGTGTTTACTACGGCAGCGATGGCGGTGGGTGGCAGAGTAGTAACGTAGGTCGGTGGCTTTGCAGATATGGTAGGGGTAGTGGCGTGGATGATGGGATTTTCGTTGGCATGTTCGTTTGATGTTGCAGAATTGGTTGGATGGTCAGCAAGACGGTTGGTTAAGTAAGAATGCGAATTGTCAACTATCATCTGTGTTTGGGCATCAGAGAGTTGTTCGTGGATACTGTTCACGCCGGGTGCGATGCGAGGGTGCGTGGAATTGTAAGGTCCAAGGTCTATAGTGGCAGACACGAACGTACCTTGAGAGTTATGGTAGCGGATATCATCTAGAACGACAGAAGCTGTAGTGATTGGTTGACTAGATTGATTTAGTGGAACGTCGACTCGCGGAATTTTATCCGGCTGCGGCAACGAGGGCCTGGAGGTGCTGCTGGTGCGAGGGCGTTTGCTGTCACCAATATTCGAGTCGAAGAGATTGCTTAGGTTGAGTTGTAGGTCGTCTATGCGATCGTGGAATGCTTCTCGGGCATCAGTCGTGTTGTATGAACAGGCACGAGTTCCGGATTGTGGGCAACAGCTGTATCTGGCACAGGTATGCGAGTAAACACGACACAGAAATTGCATACAATCCATCACCGCGCCGATTAACTTCAGAGCCGAGGTAGTGCGTTGCAGGATCAAGTTGATTGTATCGTTTGGTGTGTCATTCAGATTGGTTGGCACACGGCATTTATGGCACAGCCAACAGACACCCGGACCATCACAAATAGACTTTGCGAGCGAATTATTGATGTTCGCGCACTTGAGATGAAAGCTGATTGCACACAGCTCACACTTAATTTTGGCACTATTAGAACCGGAAAATCCAAAACAAGCATCAGCATCACATTTATTTGTTTTCGTCGTTTTCGTCATGACGACCGTTGTGTTAGTGCGAATAGAACAAGAAGATGGCTCGTCGAGATCACACAGGAACACGTCTGATTAAAAGACGGATTGGAGTCCAACGGAGGAAATATATTAACAACTAACACTTTCCACAGGGTAAACTAGGAATTGTTTAATGAATGTGATAAGTTTTTTGCGAGTAATAGTACATCAGACAATAAAAACGTGTAAATAACCTGAATACTTGAATCAAACTACTTGCAAGAGCAATCAGGGTAATATCTGATAAAGAATCGGGTTTACCAACAGTTGAGTTCATTTAACCCGCACAGCACTGTAAATTTACACTCGCGAAATAATGGATTTGTCTGATAGGAAGTATCGTATACAGTAGCAATGGGATAAATTGTGTTTTTTTTTGCGTTTCCTCAATCGAATTAATTCGCAATTCAGGAGAGCGACTAAAATGTTGCAACTGATTGCATCTTCAAATTAGTAAATTTGGATTAATTTTTCGGTTCGTTTCGACTATTGAGCACGTAGAGAATCACCCGTCTCTCGTTTTAGTTCGTTATGGAAGAAAAAGAGAAAGAGAGAGAGAGGTGATCAGAAATCAGCAAGAAAAGGGAGGAAAAAGAATCAATCAATGGGAATCAAGTTAAGAGCGCCTGTGCCATATTTTATCTGCACTAAATACAAGCGCTTTCGGAATTACGCTCCAATCATCTTATTAAGTTTCGAAGAAAACGACATTTTCACGTCTTTGCTGTTCGTAGGACTTTGATGCGTTAAGTGTCTTTACTTATTTCTTGATGGTGTGGTGTGAAAAGGCTGATTATTTTTAAGCAAAAAGAAATTTTTTTACGTATTAGTTGTGCAAATCGTTCTCTAAAATTTTCTTCGCCCTCAATTTCAAAATCAGTGAACGAATTGACTTAGAAAGTGTAGTTTCGTATCATGTTCGGGGTTGCGGGGATTTGGTGTCTTTTGCATCTTGTAAACCTTTTGTATTTTCTAGCGATATCAGGGTTGGCTTTTCAATTCGAACCCATTGCTGTAACTCTCATTGTAAATAAATTTAAAAAAATCGCACTTTAAATCAATATTTCGAAAATATCTTATGTATATGTGTATTGTAAATAAATGTTTCATATATCTGTATATGAAACATTATTTAGAATAATTATTTTTTTGCATTTGTTATGAATTTTGTTCAGTTTTCGATGACTACCTCATGTGATCAGAAATAATCCATTCATTCATTCAATTTTAAAGCCCCTCCAGAAACAAAATCTTGGCTACGGGCCTCTTCCGACCGTCCTGTTACACGCGGAGCAAATAACACATCTCTGCAGATGAAAGCAGATTCATACGTCCAGTTTGTTCAATATCATCGTCTCAATGCGAAAAAATTGAGAAAAAGTACTTTTAAATCGAAATCTTCGATAAATCGCTACCGGAAATGAAAGCCATTTTAGAAGAGCAGTACATTGGTAATTACAAAGCAGTAGTTAAATCTTGGGTAGAATATGGGATGTTAAGTTTTCAGGGTATTTTGTTCCCAGAATCTCCAATATTTCAATGAAATGGATTACATTTTGGATGTATGGTAAAACTCCTTCTCGTGTTTAAGCACTTCTTACGAATCGAATGGAAATATTTTCAGAACATGGGAATTTGTGTTTATAGTACTTATTATCATCAAAAATAAAGTATAAGAATGAGTCATTAAGGTCATGAGTGAAAAGACGAATACTATGAACTCCAATAAGCGCTCCCATGAGCATATATCATGAACGCTACCTGCGATACACATACCTGTCAAAACTTGTTTACAAAATTTTAGCGTCACTTGTAATAGAAGAAAGGGCCATAGAGTTAAATCATTTTAACCCTGTCATGCCCAACTTTTTTCTTGTGCATACAGGTGTCCAAAACTATTGTTCCTCTAAAATGGTGGAGTCAAGAAACACGAAAAATCTTTTTCCATAAAAATAGATGCTTCCATCGCAGTGCTAGAAGCTACGCAAGTTTCCAATGTTTAATACTATTTTTCTAGAATTTTTACAATAGTCCAATTACGTGGAAAATGTAGTCGAAGACAGTCTAAATTGATAGGTTTTATCAGTTTTCAATAATAATGCAAAATAACGAAGATATATCAAAATTTAATTTTACGTCGTCCACCTAAACTGTCCCAGACGGTACTGCTCCATAGGAATCCAATCAGACTAATTGTAATAACTTCAGTTTTAGAGCTAATACTTGTAACTGTTAGTGCTCAAATGAAAGGTAATAGTCACATTTATTAGCTTTACTTGTTTATGGGAGGAATTCTTGCCTAAACCAAAAGTTATAGCTGCTTAGAAACGTTGTTGTCCACAAACAACATGGGCATGAATGGGTTAAAGCTAGAATTCCTCTGATTTTGTGTTTTCAAATTGTTGTTAGTTATTCGTAGACGTCAAATCTATTGTTGGTAAGTGTTTCTTTCTTCTCATTTTCGATTTGCGCTTGTGAAATTACAACAACAATAAAACTAGCATTATACTGCCCATAAAAGCATAAGAGTTCCATATTGAAAAACAGCAAGCCGAGAAAAACACTATTGAAGATTTACATTCTCATTAAGCCTTATGGATGGGGCAACCATGTTTTGGTATTTTTGTTCGGTATTTTCATAACAAACCTAGTAATCTTATTTGTTCATTGTGATTCAGTGGTGATACAGAATACAATCCAACAGATAACTCATTTTCGTCAAAAATCCATATGGGACTCTTGAGCTTTTATGAGCAGTATATGACATGTTAAATAACTGCATATTAATATTCAAAATAAAGCTTAAAAAAGCACGATATTTGTAACGAGTATACACTATCCTATTTTAGTGACATTTTTCCGGGTGGGACGTACGTCATCAGACTCTCAATGTAGATCCCGGAAACATTTCCAGTGCAAGCTAGTGAATTTGGTTAAAATTTTGAAAAAAAAAAAATTTTCCGGGAAGATGGAATACGAAATGCAGCTTGAATACATTACCCTTAATCCCAATATTGGACCTGTGGCAGCTCAGATTGCAGAGGAGCAAAAATCATACAACCGGCTTCTGAAACAAGAGGCTTCAGAACTAGATTTGGAAGAAGATCCTGTTTCGGACTGGTGTCGATAACTACATTAGTAGAAATAGTAATAAACCATGCTATTACTAACTCCAAGAAGTTTAGCGAGTTGCAGAAAAGTGACTTGAAAATCTTTTGGAGAGTTGAGCCTAATCGCATTTTAAGTAGAAAACTGTAAGTAATTTTGTAATACAGTTTTAGCTTTTCAATGCTACAATGAGTAAAGTATCAGAATCATAAGATGAGCTGAAACAATGTAATCAGATGCACAAAAACACCCTTATTTATCTATTGTATAGTAGAATTACAAAAATCATTGAATGATTTTATTCTCTGATCATTTTAGTGTTGATTAATTTATTGTCTGTTTTTTGCCTTTCTCATCTAGAAAGGTTATGCAATCGGTCGGAATTTCGACTTTTGAGTAAAAATGTAAAAAATCATAAACGAAGGCTAATCGATTTTTTAAGGTATGTAGACATCTCTATTTGCTAGAGAAATAGCCCATGATATATGTATTCGTAATCCAGCTAGTGGCTAATACGTAAAGCTCAGTTCTAATGAAATAGCGTCAAATATCGAATTTTCCTAACGAATTAGCTTAAGGGACCAGAACAAATCCAAGCATTACTTGAAGGGGTGCAGACGCTAAGAAAATCAGGCGCACGCGCATCGAGGAGATGATCCTAGAATTGAGAAAGGATCCGAGTTTCAGCAGCTCTGCTTACAAAGAGCTCACCGGGAAAGCCATGACTGACGCGGTAGAAGTAAAAGCCTTGTGCCCGGAGGAAACCGCCCAATGTAAGGTTCTGGATGAAGTAACTTTAGAAGAAGAGCTATGAGAAGCTTCGAAAGAGCAGTGCGAGTTTGGAGAAAGGCAGATGACGATCAGTATGAGGAGGGGTTCATTCGAAATCCGAATGGTTTCGTGTAGGCTAGTCGAAACAGCAAACAAGGCACTGAAAACCAAGAAGATCAAAGTAGGCTGGTCGGTATGTCCACTGAGTGTCTCTCTGCAAACGAAAGTGTGCTTCAGGTGTTGAGAATTCGGCCATCTTGCAAGAAATTGCAATGGATCTAATGCGAAAGGTGCTATTTATGCAGAAGTTACGGACAAGAAGGCCTCAAGGCAAAAGACTGCCGACAGGCTCTGAAATGTCTGATTTACGCAAATTAAGAAGGCTACAATCATATTACAGGATACCCACGATGTCCAGTCTTTAAACAGGGATTACTACGAAGTCACAGTAGAGATATCGTAGATCAGCCTTAACCACTGCGACACAGCACATCTGTAGCGGAGTCTAAGTGTGATGTAGCTGTCATCTTGGAGCAATACTGAAGTATCCCGGCCAGCGATGGAAACTGAATATCAGATGAGGTAAAATCAGAGGCAATTTGGACGAAGGAAAGATATCCATCACAGTTTTCTTCCGCAATGGACCATCGATCGATTCATAGAAATTCTCGATAAGCTAACAGAATAGCTAACCGATTGGAGATCAGTCGTCATAGTCGTTGATTTCAACGCTGGGGTAGTAGAATGGGACATCGGCTTCACCCAACCAAAGGGAAGTAGTTTGTTAGAGACCTTTGCAAAGCTGAACGAGGGTTCGATACTCTGTTGGAAGCAATAGGCAGTTGAAAGAGCGTGTGACTTAATCAAACGAGCGGAGGTGGAAAGTAACGATGTTCGACAAAAGAGTTTATTTATTTATTTATCGCACGCATCAACAGGCCGCACTCGGCCCCAATGATGGAAACTTAAATTAATTACATTTAAAAAACTGCAGGAATCGCTTTCTTAAAGTTATCCGAGACAAATGAAAGTCGAACAGGTGCGACACACGATTGAAGAGGCGTTGTAGTCCCGTGATAGCGGCATTAGCTGTTTGAATAGTTCGTCGAAACGGCACTCTCAGAAGAACGTTTCCGCGTAACGTTCTGGACCTTGCTTGGATGTTGACTCGCTCTAATAAATCTGGAGAATCGATGCGTCCTGACAGAAGATCAGAGATGAATAAGGCTCTTGCAGTTTCTCTACGGCGCTGAAGGGTATCGAGCTGGATGAGTTGACACCGACTCTCGTAGCTTGGTAGACGAAAAGGATCGCGCCAAGGCAGGCGTCGAAGAGCATACCGTATAAATTTTCGTTGAACGCCTTCAATTCGATCGCTGCTGTTCATGTAATTCGGGTTCCAGACTGACGAACAATACTCCAGCGTGGAGCGCACTAAAGAGCAGTAGAGGCTTTTGAGACAATAAATGTCTGTGAAGGATTTAGCCGTACGGAAGATGAAGCCCAGGCTTCGCGATGCTTTACCAACAACATACGAAATGTGATTCTTAAATGTAAGTTTCGAATCTAACAGCACTTCAAGATCCTTAACGCAGCTCACCCGGGAAACAAGAGCTCCAGACAAGTTATATTCAAACTCAATGGGATCCTTTTTTCTGGAGAACGATATCACAGAACATTTCGCCGGATTCAGATTCATTCGGTTGTTTTCACACCATCTGCTGAAAGTGTCAAATTGCTGCTGCAAATAAAGTGCGTCCGTTCGGCTCTTAATTCTGTTGAAAATTTTCAGGTCATCTGCATACGACAACCGTGGCCCTTTCAGCTGATAGTTTACATCGTTGAAATAGAGAGTGAATATCAAAGGTCCGAGATGACTTCCTTGCGGAATTCCAGACGTTGCGGAGAATAGTTTGGAGTATGCATCACCTATGTTCACACTGAGTTGACGGCCAACGAGATAGGATTGGAACCATCGCAGGAGTGATCCACTGAAGCCAAGTTTTTCCAATTTAGCGATTGCGATATCGTGATTGATTTTGTCAAAAGCTGCAGATAAGTCAGTATATATAACATCAGTTTGTTGACTCGCATCGAACCCTTCGGACACAAAAGAGGTTAGAGATAGTAGATTCGTCGACGTCGATCGATTCGGCATGAATCCATGTTGGTCTTTAGAAATATATTCCTTACAGTGAAAAAACACTGACTCCACCACGACTAACTCAAAGAGCTTGGAAATGGCACAGAGCGCAGAAATTCCTCTATAATTGTCAATGTTCCTCTTATCACCTTTTTTGTGGACAGGAAAGATGAAAGCTGCTTTCCACAATTGAGGAAAAATCGCGGTTGTCAGTGACATTTTGAATAGTTGACAGAGTGGTTCCACCAAACCAGATATACACTTTTTCAAAAACACAGCAGGGACACCATCTGGCCCGGGAGATGACGATGCTTTAAGCTTGGATGCTGCTGATACAATATCCGAGTGCTCCACACGAATCTCACTCACTGACCGTTCGAGTTGGGCCACGCCGCTAGCTGCAACGTCAATCTGCTGCGAGGACAATGTCTCACTGACGAACACACTCGCAAATTTAGAGGCGAACAATTTGCATATGGCTTGGGAATCATGACCAGCTTCGCCATTCAAAAACATTGCAGAAGGCAAGCCGGTTTCTTTCCGCTGGTCATTGACGTATCTCCAAAACGATTTAGGATCCGACTTAAGCTTACGTTGCATTTTTCGTTGATAGTTTGAAAAACAAAAACTGTTCAGTTTTTTAAAATCGTTATTGAGCCTTACATAATAAGCTCTCAGTGACAAGGTACGGCGTTTGGTAAACTTTCGTAATGCTGCTCTTTTCGCAGTTTTTAGCTGACGTAGCTCGGCTGTCTGCCAGGGGGATTGATCACTTCGTTGATTACACTTTGGGACATGACGATCGATAAGGTAGCTCATTATATGGCAGAACGTTTCAGCGGCGGAGTTCACATCATCCTTACTTAGCACAGAATCCCAGTTAATACTTTGTAAAATATTCAAAATGCTGCTATAGTCGGCCCGCTTATAATTGTAACACACGGTGGGCGCGTGGCTCGAAAACTTCATAGGCGGTACGTCCTGGAGTGTAAGATGAAGAGGCGGATGGTGGCGAACATACTTTACTAGCGGGGCGAGGGCGGTGGAAATATGCGGCGATTGATCTCTGGCATTAACGAAGCATAGATCTAAAATCCGGTCGTTCTCGTTCGTTGTGCTGTTAATCTGCAGAAGTGTAGCCGTGCTATAGCCATCCAGAAGAGTAATGCTGCCAGGATGAAAAACTGATTCGTCTGGGTCGGGTTGTAGAAATCCGTTATGAATGGAACGCCACTTTATTGTAGAAAGGTTGAAATCGCCGAGGATCATGATTTCGTCAGTGGGTTGCGCCATCGCAACAACAGAAGTCAATGATTCAGAATGAGAATCAACTAGTGCAGAGTCGCGAATTTTATCGGGAGGGAAATAAACCACACATATATATAATGTTCGATTTCCCAATTTTATCGCTGCCCATACTTGTTCGATGCTGCTCCAAGCATCATTTGTTATATGTTGAACTTTTAATCCACGACGCACAGCGAGCAAAACACCGCCTCCGGAGGATTTGTGGCTGTTGAGAGGACTCCGGTCACATCTGAGAACCTCGTAGTCAGAGCAAATCACCTGGCTGGAAAGGGTCTGCTCATTTAGCCATGTTTCTGTCAATGCGATAATGTCGTAACAGCAGTCCGAGGTAGCTAGGCGATAGGTATTTGCACAGGAATTCATGCCACCCACATTTTGATAGTATAAGTGGATGGGTGACGATTTTAGACACGGAAGGCTGACCGGCACTCCTTGATTCCGTCGTCTGGAATGCACACCGGGGCGACTGGAATGACTGCTAACAGCAGAAGGCGCGGGTGAACTGCATGAATTGGTAGCACCCGTGATGGAAGTTGGAGTGCTCCTCAGGAGGTTTCCAGCTGACGGCAGACATCGTTGACTTATTAATTGACAGTCGGAAGCATTCGAGCTAGAACAAGCAGTTCCATCAGGAAAAACGGTTGGTTCATCAAAATTATTTTTAAAATACTTGCCAAAGAGGGCAATTTGGAAGTCCCCCTCTCCATTCCCAGACACAGGGCCGGACGACTGAAGATACTGCTGACTGCGAGAGGCACGACTGTGCTGGGAGGATTGGGGGATTCCATATTGCTTTCTACGGTGCGTCCCGGTTGCCGTTGATCAACAGGCGAATTGTCGGTGCGTAGTCTAAAATAACTGCTATTTGCGATGGATTTATCCCAGTCGAGGTGTTTTCCGAAACCCCTGCTTCCCGTCATTAGTACGTTCTTGCCGAAAGTCGATGAACTCGCGGAAATACATCCCATCCGGCCAAGTTTCGGCATTGAGGGCCATTTCACGAAGTTTAGGGTCAACACCAATTTTGAAAGAAATGAAATTAAGCCCGCTCAAATTTGCGTCTTTTTTCACTAACTTCTTCACTTCGACCGGATCGTCCGTTGAAAGGCACTCCTTAACCATAGCACCAACCTCGTCTTCAGAAACGGTGGTGGCAATTCGCGACAAATAAATCCAGCATTTACTAGTAGCGGGTTGAACAGTGATTGTGGGTACCTTTGCTACATCACCCTTTTTCTTGCCACACGTTAGGCTGGGGACATCGGATTTAGAAAGAGATTTATTATCCTCGGTCTCGCGAGCACGTTTGGCTCCAGCTCTATTTGGAACGGGCCATGATATGGGAGTTGCAGGCAATGTCGTTGCGGATTCCACTGATTTTCTGGTTTTCTCCATTTCAGCCTTTAATGCTTCAAGCGCTGTTTTATGTGTGTCGGTCAACAAACGGAACGCTTCGCTCAATGCTGTAAAAGCTGCATTCACTGCGGAGGATTTCATCAAATCCACACAGCTGTCGCAGAGCCAGAATATATTCGCTGAGTCGTTAATCATGTCCAATTTTGGACGAGTGAGCGTTGAACACGATAGATGCATGATTCTGTCGCAGAATCCTTGGCATTTCAGCTGATTCAAAGTGGTTACCGGCTCGGAGCACTGCAGGCAGATCGAATCCATTGCGAATCGCCTACAGGTAGGCAACAGTAGCTACTTCGTGAATAAGCTTTCCCGAGTTTTCGTCCAAAAATTGGGATATGAGTTCAATCATCTGTATTTCAGTGCACATAAAATGATAGCGGAGTCGTACTTACCTAGATAATCAAGCTCAGTATGAAAACCTAGAGAAGATTTGTCGTCTACAGATATGCCATGGCGAAGAGGATTAGAGTCAGGGGTGATCAGGAGCAGTAAATAGCGAATACTGACGAGTATCTCCACATCGGTGCTCAGATACCCGGAACTTGCGTAGGTGAAGGTCTTATCTTAGTAATGAAGCGAAACAGAAATTCTTTTATGATCTTTTACCGATGAAAATTTTGCAGATATTCAGAGATTCTGTTCACATGCTTGTTTTACTATCCTAGGATTCCTTGTTTAATCTAATATATCTCCTTTTATTTTTGACTCTTCCTTCGTATCCTTTGAGATTTCACTTTGCCCCGATTTCTAGGCATATGCATAAATGAATTTTCCTGCACAAACCCAGCTGATAGTAAAACGCTTGTCGAACAAGAATCATCACCATTCTGATTTTAAAAAAATCGAATGAACCGACATATTCAGCCGCATCAGATATCTCATAAGTTTACCCAGACGAGTTCAAAATTGTGATATCCTTAAGCAAACAAATAACTACCGCGTGTACATGCCGGCTCACAGAGTTTAGATCGACGGTGGGATCACCGATTCGAGCACTGGTCCGACTTTTTCAAGAAATCATTGATCCAGTAAGCGAAGATTTTGAATAGCAATCGCACTGGACGGGACACAGTTGTGTGTCTCCTCAGATTCGTATCGGTGACCTTTGGTGGGACTGATTTTCCTGATTACGTCTTCTTCGACAAGGTTCGTCCACTTGATCGGTTGCTTGTACCAGGTGTCATGCTTTTTATACATCGTGTATGGAGACTGCCGAAAATTGTGCCTATTGTGGGGAGAGACCACATAACCAAATATGACAGCTCGAGCTACTGGTTTTAGAAATTTGAGACCATGAGTTTCTAACGCTTTCAGAAATACCAAATATTCAGTGCTATTTCAACCAGAGATTCAACTCAGCCCAGGACTGGTTTGGCCTAAATTGTACACCGTGAACTTTGTGATATTTCGGTGCTCCCGGTACAGAGGAGACTTTCATTCTCACATTACGAAATGGGATTGTATTCTCAATAATCTAGCTAATTGTACGATCTTTGCTACAGTTTCAAGGAGGTGGCCTGTTTTGATGTCCACTGCCACATATCTATCCTATTTGTCCTTCTATGTAAACTGAGAAAAGGAGCCCCTGTTTGACTGTCTAACAATAATTTAGTTTAAGTGAGTGATTTTTCGTTTCGACTTCGTCGCATCAAAATCCGACACTAACTTGCCAGGACTAAGATAGTGCCAGCTTTACGGAGATACAATTACTCAAGCGTGATGTCCCGCAAAAAAAAGAGTTCCGTTGAGCAGAATTTTCGTTCGCAATAACAAATCAATGCAAAACGCACTATGCTAAAATTCTCGCAAAGAAGAGATTAAAAACCTTCAAGACCAGAAGAATTTTTACAGTCAACTGAATGAACATCGTTGATAAGGTTCCAAAGGCAGGAGCAGATAAACTTCGACGACACGGGCTCTGAGCGAATAAACAAACATCCTGACCATCACATTCTAATCGGTTAGAACCGCTTACTGATTACACACGGATCCAGCGGCGGGTGAAGAAACTCGACGAAGCCGCATACGTCGAAGAAGAAGATCCAGCTGTGAAAGATCGTTCGCTGCGGAATTTGAGACTCGTACTGCGGATATTTCGGAAGGTGGCAGTATAGAATAGCAATGGACGGCCATCATGAACATCTAGGTGAGCAACGTACTTTGAAAAATCACTTGATCACTTTGCAGAAGATCACGAAGCGTAATGAAACGCGAAAATTGCGATAGGATGGTCGCAAAGCAGAGCAGTTCGATCGAAGCCTGGCAACTAACCGCCTTCTCCACGCTTCACGACGTTGAAGCGCAGAAAAATCCGAAATGAAAGGCGCACCTAGACGGTTACTAACCGATCATACAGAGAGCGTTGTTTAGATTATTACTTGAAACTGCAACCTCCATTGGTCCATCGACATCGTGGCATGATTAATCGAGGCGGGTGTTGTTACACGCTTCGACTACGAGGTTCCATCACTGTAGGAGATTGAAGCAGCTATTTGAAGTATGAAATCTTATAAGGCTCCCGGGGTCGATCGCATATTAGCAGAGATGCACAACTATTCTGTAGCATCTGGGTCACCGCGTATTTTCCGGTCGAATGGATTCAGAGAGTCTTCGTGATCATGACGCTTTAGAAATTTTTGTGTTTCGAGGCAGAATCGATACCTGGTATCTTCAGAAAATTATGACGGAATCCTTCTCTTCATCAGAAGACTCTTACTGAGTATTCTGGAGGAATCTTTTCCATGATTCTGAAGGCATACTTTTCAGAATTGTAATGAAATTCAGCTAAGGATTGTGAGGAAATCCAGCTTAGAAATCTGACGAACTCTTGCTTTAAACTTAGTCGAAAAATTGCTGAGAATTCCGTAAACAAGAGCCAGCATTTTTGTTTCGAAGTAACTGGAAACGAAAATTGAGTACTGGAGAAACTCTTATTCGTATTCTCGCTTTTAATAGAAAATTCAAATGTGTTCTCTTTACAGCCGATTGTTGGTGTACAAAAAATCGCGTATTTGTTTAGCAAATTTTCCTCCCTCTCAATTTTGAAATCAGTGAACGTGGTGCTTTTCAAAAAACAATATCTATTCTGTGGTAGCAGGCCTGAAAGGAATAAGAACGTATCTAGATGATAATCTAGTCTGTGATACTACAGAAGAGGAGTATCTGAAAAATTTGCTAAGTGATCATTAATTCTCGTGCATGCGTGAAATAAAGTATCTCGGACATCTAATCGATTGTTTCAGAATCTGACCAGATCCGGCCAAGCTTGGGGAAATAACTGGGATTACCAAATCAACAAATTGTCTAGAGTTTCGATCGTTTTTGGGGCCAATAAATTATTGTGCTAAGTTTGCCTCAACTTCGGCATCCACTGGATCAGCTTTTGGAGGCTATGGCTTCTTGCCAGTAGACAACAGAGTGTCAACGTTCGTTCAATAAGTTCAAAGAGATTCTGAGTTCAGACTGTCAGCATCAACACACGGAAAGGAGGCGGGAAGAAGATTTAGTGATCGCCGCCCTACGTCTTAAAGAAGATCTAGAGGAAATGCTTAAATCTTCAGTGATCAGCATCCCACTGACACCCTCTATGAAGGCTATGCAGCTGTTGAGTTCACTATAGGCAATACTGCAGTATTATTGTAAAGCTAAAGCGAAACATTTGTTTTGTCACCGTTTTGCTTTGAGGATCGTTGACGTCTGTTTACTGTTGGGATAGCGCATCGTATTTACCGAAATACTTTGCTCCCGTATACTCAAACAGCTACACAGAGGGCATCCGGGAATTGTTCTCATGAAAGCTATAGCCAGAAGTTACGTGTTCGATGAATTGAGACAATGTATTTTTCAGTAATGTTTAAACTGATATCAACCAAACTGATTTCAAAATGATATCCATTGCCTATACCGACCCCCATCTTATGACCTCGGGGATTTTCTAGACAAGGTCGAATATGCTTTGTCAACAACAAATACGCGTCCATGTTTCATTGTAGGTGACGTTAACATACCAGTAAATCTCCCGAATAACGATGCTGTAACTAGATATTTAAATCTTCTTGAATCCTATGGATTTGCGTGCACCAACACATTTACGACTCGCCCAGCCAGCTCTAACATTTTAGATCACGTTGTTTGTAGACTCTACGATGTTCCGCGTTTGAGAAATGACACGGTTTTTACGACAGCTAGTGACCACCTTCAAATAATTTCTTCTTATAAACTTATTGTAGAAAAAGAACTAGTACAGCTAACAAAAACAATAGTCAACCACGAAAAACTTAATATTTGTTTCAAAAATTTCATAAATAGCTTCCAGGTAACCAATGACGTAGACTCGTGCTTTAATACAACCATTTCTACATACAACTCCCCACTAACTCAGTGCTCGAAGACAGTCTCTAAAACTGTTAAATGCAAAGGTGTATTTTGTCCGTGGATGAGCTTTGACTTATGGACACTCATCAAAATCAAGAGCAACTACCTTAGAAGGGTGAAAAATAATCCTAATAATGAACAACTCAAAAACCAACTTCGCCATGTAACGAAAAAAGTTGATGTAATGAAAAAACGTTGCAAAAAGACACATTTTGAAAATATCCTTACAAACACACCTCATTCGAAACTCTGGAAACACATTAATTACATTTTTGGCCGTTCCAAGTCTACAGATCCCATAAGTTTAGTATGCGATGGAATTAGAATAGACGAGACTAGCACGGTATGCGAAGCGATGAATGACTATTTCGTCAATGTAGGGAAAAAATTGGCCGATAATATACCCACCAGCCCCACAGCAGATCCCTTTTCTAATACTCAACGTATTCGTGAAACCATCTATTTGCGTCCCACAACTGTTAATGAAGTCATTTTAGTAATCAACGGTCGCAAGAAAATCCATAACAGTGGTCCAGATAATATACCCGTTAATATTCTGAAAAACAACTGTATAGCTATTGCAAAAATCCTTACCCAAATTTTTAATTTAATGCTCGACACCGGTCTTGGATATTGACCGGTGTTTTGTTTAAATTGTTTAAAAATTGCCAAAGTAATTTCCATTTTCAAATCTGGAAATCCCTGTGATTCGTACAACTATCGTCCTATATCAACAGTATCAGTATTCAATAAAGTGCTTGAAAAATTGTTGATCTCTAGGTTACTCGATTTCTTAAACAAACACAATTTAATCTATAATTTTCAGTACGGTTTTAGGCAGGGTTGTAGTACGTTGATTGCAATGACTGAATTAGTTGAGTCTATTGTTGATGAAATTGACCAGAGAAAAGTTGTTGGTGCTCTCTTTCTGGATTTATAAAAAGCATTTGATACATTAGATCACTCTATATTGCTAGGAAAGTTAGAACGATATGGCATAAGAGGCTTAGCTTATAATCTAATTCGTAGCTACTTGTCGAACAGACTTCAATGCGTGTCTATTGGCAATGTAACTAGTTCGTACAGAGACGTTGAAATAGGAGTACCACAGGGTAGCAATATTGGACCGTTACTATTTGTTCTTTATGTCAACGACCTAGGAAGACTTAAATTGAAAGGCACACCACGTCTTTTCGCAGATGATACAGCTTTGTTTTATCCAAACAATAGCTCTAGAACCATAGTCTGTGATATGGAATATGATTTGAAATTACTCATCGGATATTTCAACGATAACCTCCTCTCCCTAAATTTATCAAAAACCAAATACATGTTGTTCCATTCATCTAGAAAATCCATAGAAGATCATCCGCATCCAATAGCCGAACTCTACGAAATTGAGGAAACGAAATGTTTCAAATATCTAGGTCTTTGGTTAGATTCTACACTCTCCTGGAACAACCATCTAAAATTTCTCGAAAAAAAGTGGCTGCATTATGTGGGGCTATGCGTCGGGTTTGTACTTTCGTACCTCTGCACGTGCTATTAAAATTACTCTACAGCAATAATTCACATAACATCATGCCACTGCTTGGTGTGACAGAATTTCAAACAGCAATGCTCTGCATAACCCAATAGCGCATAATAATTTACACTTCACCACAGGCACTCGTGTGTATAGTACCAGGCAAGCCAATAATTTACAACGCTCCAGGGCCTCCACTAACCATGGTCAAAAACGTATTTCATTTATCGGGCCAACGGTCCTACTGAATTAATACATATAACAAATCGCATCCAATACGAAAGAAGGTTGAAACGTTTTAAAAAAAATAAAATTAGAGAATCTTTAATATAGAATTAGTTATTCACCAAAAAGTTTTCTATATGTGCATTATTCTAATAATAATTATACCTACTAGAATTTAGAAAAAAAAAATACTTTCTGTATCTATCATAAATACTATAGCGCGCCGCTTAAAAGGAACATCGTTCCACTGGGTGCTCGATGTAGTTATTTTTCTTGCATTTAACTCTAATATCTTTATTGTGCCGGTTACCTTCACGTACATTTTTTTGTCTTTTTTGTTCTCAGCGTATTCGCGAATAGTTTTTTCTTCTTGTGTTCCCTTTTTTTGTCGCTGAGAACTGATGTGTCCACTACCAGGGGGCTCTCTGTGCGAGTCTTTTGGTGTGGGGGTGAGAGGCGGGCCATTAAAATAAAAAAAAGAAAGACTCACATTCAGATAGAAAGATTTAAATTTCTTTTTGATTCCGTTGTTACAAGATATGGAAAATTTAATTTCAATAAAATATTTTTTGTTGAATTTTATTAACAATTGTCAAAATTATCAACATAATCGCTCATTCTGCTTATCACCAGAAAACTGCCTAACAAACTTGTAATATATTGTTGAAATCGGATCTTTTATCATCTCAGATATTTCCAACAATGTTTATATCGTGAGAGTGCGTACAATACCAAATGCATTATCAGCTCTCAGACGACATTATGTACATGTCAAGACCAGACCCCTACGTGCCTACGTTCTGCCAATTAGATGGAACGCTACGGAAAACTATACCCAGAAACTGCCATGAAAAATGCATCGGCTGTAATCGAATCCAATATACAGCTTTCATCATTATCAGCTAAACCACGATTGACAGTCCAAAAAAAAAATAGAAGCTGACCATATTGTAACAAATACCGCTGTGGCAGGGCTTTATATTTGATTAACTACACACTACTCTTTTCAGAGGAAAAAAAATCCCACAGCAGTCAAACCAACGCATTGAGCCGTGCCGGAATAACGAAATTGCTCAAATGTGTACCCGACATTCACATATTTATGTAATTGTGGGAAATTTTAGAATATATTATGGAGAGTAGTCGTCCACCGGAAACATTGGGCATACAATGTTTCCAGTTTAATTTTTATACAGTAATTAATCAGGTTATTTTCAATTCGAATTAATTTGTTTTAAATTCCCCAATTCTAGGAACGACCCTAACTTCATTTTTAAAAACAACCAGAGTCAATACGATTAGAAAGTCAGCGGCTGTTTTGACATGTTCTGGTAGATCTCATAAGAATAGGATTAGTTCTCGTGACAAACCTCAAAATTGTAAAGCTTCAAAGAACTAAATGTAATTATTTCAATTATGATTGCAATGCAAACACAAAATGAATTCATGTTAAATTGCTCTCAAACTGTCATAAAACAACTGATTGTGTGGCCCTATATCAATTCCAGCATCGAACAAAACTAGATCATTACTGCCGACCAACCCATCGTTGAGTAACAATCAATTTCGCAATTCAAACACCCTTCGGAAATGGTTAGGACACACCGAAATTTAAATATCGATTTTCGTGAAGCTCCGCATTTTCTGACAGGTTAAACCTTTCGTCTCGTTTCGCCATTCCACCCCGAAAATCTTCCACGCTCCGACCCAGGTTGACGCGTGCGATTTCTCCGGATAAGATTTATGATTCGGTTTACAAGTATCTTCACCGAAATCGAAGATAACGCAAACATTTCCCTCGCAATCAGCGCCCGTCTGTGTTGGTTGAGCGAAAAAAAAATATATTCCCCCGTTAGTTCCGGACCATACCGCGGAGGCCGAGGTGGAAGGGATTTTGATTTTTCACCATCGCGCCGATTTTTCCACTTCAAAATGTCCCCGTGGAGTGTCGAGAGCTTGCGGGAACCGGAGGAGAAGGAGGACGAAGGATGAAATGATAAATTATGGCTTGTTTTTCCTTTCAAACGCTGAAGTAGGTTCATTTTACCCCCTTTTTTTTCTACCGTAGAAGATTGTTTGGGGACCCGCCTCACAGCTGACGGCATGCTGGAGCGAAGAAGCGATGAAGGAAAATCAATTTCCAAGTCAATACCGAAGGGACCCGTGCCGGTGCCCGGTCGATGTACTACTTGAAAAGAAAATCCTTCGACTAGGAACTGAAGTTGGCGTATTTATCATCACCTTTAACTTCATTAAATTTTTAAATGACATTCACTACCAGGACGGGGAAACGTATTGTTCCTGACAGACCAGAGACGGAGCCCTGAGACGACCCATTTATACGTGTGCACGTACGATCATAAATCCGCACTCGCACAATGCTTCCCGGGGTTAGTTCATATTCATAATTTTTTTTCTGTGTGGTGCACCTTTTTCCTAGCACGTACCTGAAGTCCTGAAGTGTTCCGGACAGTGCCGCCGGTGGGGACTGGTACCCATACACCTTTCACGTGACGTGATAGCACACAAGGTAACCAGTTTGCATCCAGGACCGCCGCCATGATGCGCCTGACTGGCTGTCTATTCATGCTCGGACGGATGGACCGACGACGACGACGATGACGACGCCAACGACGAACGAAGGGAATATTGTGATTTTTCCCTCGTTTCCTTTTCCCTTCAATTTTCTCCATTCTTTCCTGCAACGGGTGCACAGGCAGACACGCTAAGCGTCGAAACTCAGTATATCTAGTGACGACAGTCATGCGGTTGATGCGGGTTCCTCTGGCCGGTGTCGTTCATGTTTTGCGCCGCAACAATGATGCTGGTGACGTAGGCGACGACTGCGACGACGACGACGTCGTCTAGAATGAAGATATTCCACTGGAGACAGATTTGTGCAATTTATAATTATTTATAATGACGTCGAGGTCGAACGTTTTTTTTTATTCGTTGAGCTCCACCATAGAAGCATAGAAGAAAAAAAACAATAGTTACTGTCTAGCCTAAAGCGATCTAAGTTGGCTGCGAAATCGCAGTACGCCTACCCGCTGTTTCCTAGCGTCATCTGGCGTGTCATATTACCCCCGCGAAACGACAGAAATACTAACAGATGGGAACAGTAGCGATTTCGGTTGGTAAGACGTCGGCGGCATATGGTAATAACCGCGCCCTACACAGAGTAGTGAGGCGCGAGATGACACGCAACGCAATCGTCGGCGATCAAGGACAGAAAAGAAGCACGGGTCATGGTTTTGCCAGCAACAGATTTGACACTGTTTACTTGTTTGATTAAAAGATTTGCAGCCAGCCAGCGAGGGACTACCGCAGCCGGAATTTTCTTTTTCCTTCGTACATCCAATAAATAAAGGACAACAGCTGGTGAATGAGGCGGAAAGAAGTTCTTGGCCTCCTTCGATATGAAGCTGCTTAGCGGTGTAATCTAGGTGATTAGCAGTTGTTTGAAGAGTATTGGAACCATCAATCTCTGGGTGGTGGGAAGTGAGCGGATCTCTAAGCGGGTGTCGATTTCGTGGTTATGTTACCACCGTACAAATAATCGATTTTTCAATTTTACAACCCGCTAAATATACCCTTCGATGTGTTTATTCCTGGGTGGAGCAAGTACTTCCCGCTAGCAGCATTCAACGCGGATTAAACAACTCCTAATTAAACGCAAACTGTTGATGTTAGGAAGGGGCACTTGCCCCCCCGCCCACAATCTCCCTTCTCACCAGCTGATGCCAGCTCACCGACGACTTTTGCTCAACACTTCAAAGTGCACAGGTCGGTCGGTCGGTTCGGATCAGATCCAAGCAGCCTTCGCTTGCGTGTACACAAGCGCAGCTTTTTAGTTTTGCGCCAAGCATGGTTTTAGTTCGAGGGGTGTATAAACAGATGAAAGAACTTTTTTTTTCCTCTACGTTTCTCGAATTCGCAGAACGGACGCGCTCAAACTAGGCACCGACCGTCGAAGCAGGCGGACTGCTTGGGGGCGCCCGAAGCACGCGGTTCGGCTGAGACCAGCAAAGTTGAGCTCTGAAATAATTTAAACACAAAGTAAAATAGGTTAACTCAAGTCACATTCAGAATCGTGGTGCGCTGTGGCTTGTGAGCTTTACCGATGAGGTGGTTGGTGTGAGGGGGAAAAGGTATGGAATGGTGGAACCGCCAACGCAAAACCTAGATAGAGCTTTTTTTTTGCTCTCGCAAATTTACAAGCAACATCACAAAAAGGAACAGCGACGACGACGACGACGGGTGTGCAGTGTCGCAGTAGGCGACGAGGAAGCCGGAAGGTGCGCAACACAGAAGGCGAAGGTTTTGATATCTGAACTGTGTGTAATTGAAATGGGAGAAGGATTTTCCATCTTTCTGAACTCTGCAGTGCACTCTGGCTTTTTCTTCGTTGGACCGGTGGCTGCTGCAGCCACTGAGTTCTTCTATATTTCCTCCCCTCCGTCTCTCTCTCTCTCTCTTGTTTACTTCCAATTTCTGCCAGCTGGAATGCCTCGGATTCCGCGCATTCATTTCTTTTTTCCGGTTCGGTTCAGCTGAAATTAGGTTGAACTTTGAGAATCCTTTCGCTCGTCGTTGTCGTCGGTTGGTTGGCCGGCCGTTTTGCTGCTCCAGCGTCGGCTTTGAAGCTTTCTAAGCGGAAGACGACTGCGACGAGGATACCGACCGAGAGCCGGAGGTAAAAGTTTCCATCAAATTTCATCCTCGAGATCATTAATTTCGCCCGGGAAATTTCGTTCCACTCCTGTGAAGAGTTTTGGTTTTGGATTGAGGTCACACGGATTGAAAGCCCCAATGCATTTGCTCCGGTTTCTTTTCGTCGTTTCACTTGAAAGGGAATGATGATGAAGGGGGTTCCTCGTTGTGACAAATGGTTCTGAGATTGCCGTTAAGTGCATGTGATGGAATATGTGTTGACGACTGTGGGGGAGGGTAGAAAGAGATTCCGAAGTATGTAAACTAGGAACGAGCCGATGCAAAGTTTTGACAAATGAATTTATCCTCCCCAGGGGCAGGTTGAAGAACAATCCATCTTGTGTTGCCCGAATTTATCAAATTAGACTAGATCATGGAATGGGGTTTTTGTTGTTTGTTTCGGGAAAACGTGAATTGGTTGAAAAATGTTGGACTGGCAAATTGACAGTAGGAGCACCCCTTGGCATGAAATTGTGCGGAATAAATCTTGTGGATTTGGCTCTGGATCTGAATTTGAATTTTACAATTTCAACATTTTGGGAAAGGTAGTACTTTAAACATTGTCCGCTTCAAAATTTTGGTGGAAATGTAGCGTTAGATTTTGACTGATAGTAGCTTCTGTTATATTGCACGGAATGCCTTCTTTTTACACTATTTGGTTGAGAACAGTTGTAGCAATCTCGTATTGAATTTTGAGATCTGTGAGATTAATATAAGCTCCACATTTTATAGAACACAAAAAAATCGTAGGTAGCTTTCAACCCGGATCATAGGACCAATGTCCATAAGATTGAACCTTGTATAACTAAAACAAACGATCATGCTAAAATTACAAAATAACCATGACACACAGCATACAGAAAGACATCATAGTAGAGCTAACAAACGGAAGCAGGGCCGTCGAGAGCGGCGGCGGGCCCCAAGGCTAGTGTTACTGACGGGCCCTTCTCAACTTACTTATTTGAATCTTGATTAGAGGACTTGTATATATTCATTCATATATCAAACTATGTTGCTGTTGCTAAAATTGCTATGGTTACGTGTTTTTCAATTAGCGGGTTCCCGCGTACTCTTTTGCCCTGTTAAAAATGTACACAATGGTTAACAACCTTATTAGAGGTATATGGAGATAATCCGTGTATTCGCACCACGTTTGTGTCATCGCCTTTATATATACAGAGGTACTGACTTCATGTTGCCACATTCAATGATATATTTAATTTTGCACAATAAACGCTTCTACTTGATTATTAGTCTGAAAAATAATCAGTACACTATGTCCAACTATGAAATTGTAAGGTATAGACATTGATCATCTTTACCTCCATTTGCAAATTTGATATTTTTAACTTCTCCAACAGGTGATTTTAAGGGACACCTCGAAAAGTAAACAGGAATACGGTTTGACCACAGTACGGCCATTTTCCGCTTTGATCGTCATTCATTTTTATTCACGTTCGACACAGTAGGTTGAAGTAGGGGAGACTGGGGCTAGTTGGCGGGGTTTTTTTGGTTTCAATTTTTATCGCCGATTTTTTTAAAGTGTTTGATGCATTGTCTCCATTTTTAGAGACAAAAATATGTGACGCGGAAAACCCGCTAACTTACCCCGGCCCCGGGGTAAGTTGGCGGTATGTGAGTATACGCCAAAAACTAAGCAATCAAATGGAGATTCAATTCAAGGGTCCTTTTGGAACGTGCTGAATGTCTTTTCGAGAAAACTGTATATTAACCGACATTTGCTATTATATTTCAGTTTCAATACCCCGGAATTTTGACTTTGACGCGTACTCCCTATACAAAAGAATTTTTCCCTATACAAAAGAAATTTTTTATGCAATTGGCCGGAATAAATGTCTCCTACATTGGCGAGATACACAAGAAAAAGATTTTCTTACTTTGGAGTGAATTCCAGAAATAAAAATATTTCATGATTTTATTGCACTGTAAATAGTACCGCCAACTTATCCCACGTGCAGCACCGCCAACTTGCCTCAACCGCATATTTTATTAAAAATTATTTAAAAAATACTATTGTTTGTGGATAGATGTAATATCTATACGGATGCTCTTTTCACGCGCTATCGAAAAATATAATCATTCGGGAAATAGATTTAAAATCACTCTAAATAACGCAAAGCATTTAAAATTTAGAACATTTACGTGGTATACTCGAAAACACAATATCACCCACAACTTCCACCAAACAAATCGTTTTGCAACAAAAACACATTGGATAACGGGTTTTACCTAACTTGAGGTACACAAGAAGAGCCAGCGCTATATGTCTAATTGAAACAGAGAAAAAGGGATTCCGCCAACTTACCTCAACCGCCAACTAGCCCCGGGCTCCTCTACGATATTTTGCTTCTGTGGTTTAGACAAAATGATACACGGGTAGATTTATCTGTTGGTAGCGGTGGAGCAGTTTTTAGCTTTTGTTGTTAGCAAGAATAAGGTAGCAAATTCAGCTCGTAATTCTCGTTTAACCCTACAACGGTTTCGTAACTTTTTCTATACGTAAACGGTTTTGTGGGGTACATTCGTACCCCAGAATTAAAACCGCTCTAATATGCCTAGTTTTTATTGAATTTATAATTAAATTAGATAGTTTTATTCAAAAATAAGCCAATCAAAGCAGCCTTTTCAAAAATAATCGTGCTTTGCAATTTTTTTATGCACATTTTCATTTTTATACAATTTGTCCTAAAAATACGTCAACATTCCTTTTTAACCTTAATATTGCTATAACTTCGGAAGCTTCTAACCGATTTTTACTATCTATACGGCGTTGTAAATATTATTAAATTGCCTTTTGAACAAATAGTAAATAATTCAAAAACCGACCAAAAAGTGCATTTATTCCGATGCTTGTTTGAACACCAAATACAAATACAATACAAATAGTAAATATACAGCAATATGCAGTAACGAAGTTAAAATAGGCGATGAAGGAACAGACCAGTGCATTGTACGTTCCAGAACTTGGGCTACAGAAGATGAGGAATTGAGTGGTGCGTAGTACATATTATATACAAATCATATTTTGACATCAAAACCAAAAAATACGATTACGATCCAAGCGCCTTTTCTAGTTACTTTGCTATAGTAGCATTATTAAATCAAATAACAGATTTAATTGTTCAGCAGTGTTGAAGCCTATACAATTTCACGCAAGTTACTATGTATCGATATTTTGCTTATAAAAAAGATATAATAAATTTTCCGAATTATATACACATGATAAAACACTAACGTAAACGGTTTTGTGGGGTACATTTGTACCCCAGACAAATTTTAAGCAGGCACTGTTAGGTTATTTAAGTGAAACAAATAGGTTGCACCAGCTTTAATGGAAGTTTAATAATCAAATTGATTTATGATAAAGTTTGCTTGCAGTTAAAATAAACCGTAACGGAATAACAGGGATTGCAAATAGCTCTGGGGTACAAATGTACCCCACAAAACCGTTGTAGGATTAAAAATATAGAACAACCGAAAAAATTTTCTAATCATAGCTTTTATGAAGGTTTTTTTGGAAAGGAATGTGACGTTTTAATGTAGAAGTCGTTTTTAATACGCTGTTGGAATATGCAGTAATAGACAAAAAATGACACAGAACGCAGTAATAAGGAATTAAACGCAAATAAAACAACTGCGAGTACAGCGGGCAAACGACTGCTAGTACTGGTGACTGAATTGAACTGATTTGATTTCCTTATTTGGCACATAGCAATTGGCTTCTTATGGATATCACAAACATCTCTAGCGACGCCCAAAATTAGTGTTCCATCTTAACACAAAGCATTTTTGGCGAAAAATTATTTTAACGTGCTATAAAAATACAAATATACAAATAAAAATTTATTTCAATTACCGGTTAATTAAGGTCAGTCTACCTTCTCATCCCTCCCGGAGTCCAAGCTAAAATCGTTCCGCCATAGATCCCCTGCAAAAACTAGCCCCACTGTGGATAAATTGTGTTGCTATTGTTTTTTTGGAAATGTTCTTTGAGACCAGCTATTCGAGAAGTGAAACAATTACTAAAAGTGAAAAAGGTG
Source organism: Topomyia yanbarensis (assembly GCF_030247195.1). NCBI lineage: Eukaryota > Metazoa > Arthropoda > Insecta > Diptera > Culicidae > Topomyia > Topomyia yanbarensis. The sequence goes on from NC_080672.1 coordinate 14,368,134, forward strand.
CTCAATGTGGCAGGAGCTAATATCCTACAATTGCACCATATAAAACATTAATCACAGTCATTCGTTACGCGAAACAACATACAACACGCCAACGAATGCGGCAACGTTAACTAAAACATCCCCGTATATATAGACAACGGCTCTAAACAGGTGCGCTTACACGATTTATCTCTGCCCACTCTCGCATTTTCCAGGGTAATTCTAATCCTTTTCCTGTGGTGAGAATGCTTGTGAACAAACTAATTCCTTTATACAAAACCATTTTATGCATATTAACCGAACATGGAACATCTCATCGGACAACACCGGTTATGCACCCAGGGCAGATTCCTATGCGCAAATTCTCCAAAAAACACTGCACCACCTAAAACATTGTACAGAAGTAGCTAAGAAAAGTCCGCCTACTATAACCGCTAACAGCACATCATTATCTTATGCCAAACCACAAAAAGCTTCAAAACCAAGATTTGTGGATCTTACAGAAACAAATATTCACTCAATAAAATACTCCCAGTGTCTGCAATCCAACAACCGGTTCCACCAGTAAAGAAACGAACACAGAAGAGGACGGATACGTCCGTGTGCTTGCATTTCTGTTTGGCGCTGTTCTCTTAGAAAATACATTGAATTGGCTTCTGAACGTTTTGTAAAGTATTCTGCCAATTCAAACAAAAAACTCTGTTTTGTTGACCTAGTACATAAAGTAGACAACTCCTCTAAGAACGTTTGTTTTAACAAATGTTAAATATATCGTCGGTTGTCACGGTAAAGATTGGTCACGTCTATCGATACCAGGACACATGTTAGTGAACTCGGGTGATTCGTAGTTATACTGCCTAAGCTCGACCATCATTAACAGAAGACAAAGATTAAGCCCGTACGATATTAAGCCTGTTCTAATGACCCTGCCACTTCTAGTTTTCCGATCTGTTTACTTCACATCCTTGCTCTCACGTGAGTACTATGGCTCTAATTTTCATAAATTTCCCTACCCAGTAATCTCTAGCTATTTGAATGTCGTTAAAATGTAAAAAGAAAATGTGACTAACATAGTCGAAATAAAAAAGGAAAAAAGTTAAATATAAAATAAAGCTCTGGTATCCACAATTTCGAATTCTCAAGTTATTAGATTAAAATGTCTTTCAAATTTTTCTCCGCTTTCATCATATGACAATTTAATAGGGTGAATAATTACAAAGAAATTACAATTCTTATTTTTCTTGCTCTTCTATGAATACCAGACGTTTTCACCCATCTTCCGGATAAAAATTCGGGCCCCCAAACGCGACCCGGGCCCCAGGGCAATTGCCCCGGCTGAACCCCCCTCTCATCGGGCCTGAACGGAAGTACAACTGGTCAAATTGTTAATTTCATCTAGTTTATCATTAAATTTTAATTGGTATTTTGCTGTAATTCGAATACTTCCGAAGGTATTCCATTAATTAATTATTAATTTTTTAACCTATTATCAATATTTAAGAAAATTGGAGATGGTTCCTGCTATTTCAGCTTTTTTGGGGGTTCGGCGCAAGTGCCTCGCTTTAGTGGCAGAGGTACGATCACCGCCATCTGAATTTCAGTACATTATATGAGGCATTTTTGGATAAACTATTTTTGTTCCACATATCACCGAATAGAGGGTTTTTCTCTTTCTCCAACGTTTCGGTCCTTATTGGACCTTTTCCAAGGATTTTTTTTCTACGGAAACCGCCGTACTTTTGAAGAATGTTACCTTGGGAATACTTTCCATTGGGATATCATCTAAATTCATTCATTCTTTATAAAATGTACAGTGTTGGTTAGAAAGCCTTTGGGCGATAATGAACCGGGGAACTTTGAACAATTGTGTATGCAGTTTGAATCAATAAATACAACAATATTCATATAGAATCAATCATACGAAAGAAATTTAAGTTCATTATCACTTTTGCAAATGAAATCTTGTTTCAAATCTATAGTATTAAAGCAAACTTCAAATTTTCTTTTTTTTTTGTTTTCATTATAGAGGTTTTAACCTTAGGGTCATTCGCCTCTTTGTCGGATTAGAGAAATCTTTTTAGAAAAATCTCTAACCCTATGTGCGGGGTTGGGAATTGAACCCAGGTGAACTACGTTCAAATTTTCTTGTTGTACCTGAATTTCGGGGCCAGAAAGCTTTTCTTAGAAGCCGAATGCTTTCGCCGGCTACACGTAAACAGGGAACGATATGATCAGCTTTACCATGAACGACGTGTGAAGGTTTTACAAAACGATGAACTACCCTAGATGTTTATTATTGAACGAACAAATTGTTTCCAGCCACCAACGTTTCCAGCTGGTAACGTTCAAAGTAGTCGTTAGACATTCTATATAAAGAAAGCACTCATATTGTTATAGTGAGCATTCTGAACATTGGGATTTCTCAGCCTGAGTACAATGAGTTATCCTTGAGGCGTTGTTTCTCAGCGGTCATTGGCTTCAAAACATGTTGGAAGGACATTACTACATGTGAATAACTCACAGAACGTACCATTCGAAAACTCGGAAGGGACCTTCTAAACCGAAATTTCCACGTGGAAGAAGTAGTTGAAAATTTCTGAAGCAGATGCTGATACAAAGCTACGGGGACGTTAATCGTAAGCTACTGATCGGGATCGACAATTTACGCTTAGCTCTGCCGTTGAAGGAGACGGATCTGTTTCCACAGCTGAGAAAAGTGAGCTGGTGCTTATATGATCGATAGCTAGTCGGATTTACACTTCACGATGCGATGAAAACTTTTTTTTCGATCATGACTCCAACAAACGCATCTTTGTCGACAGAAGATCGATGGGCCCAGTAGACAGTACTACGAAATGCATTAGAGATCGGTTCGAAACAGGAATGCTGTGAAAGTATGAACAGCTTATTCTCTCGGACAGTATCCCATGGTAGTCTCTTAGTTAAAATGCCTATAGCGTTAACTGCAACATAATTCAGATCTGAAAGAGAATCTTCTTAGTCAAATCCAATAATACCAACACTAGGGGTATGTGCATCTCAGTTTAACGGAGGAGCTAATCGAGGGTGACCCGGATAGAATTTTTTTCTTTGGGGCCAGTTGCCAACGCTGAAAGCACAGGAAAGTTTTGAGTAATCTGGGACACTGCCACCAAAGTCGGAATTGACGTGGCAGCGACAGATTGAGTGGGTTTCAGGGGATGATATAGACTCCACGGCTGGATAACCTTCGTTTCTCCTTACGAATGAGCAAAGAAGTGCAGGTATTAATAAACAGAATCGGTCGGTCGGTATTATTTATCACTTCTTCTCATCAAGGATGACAAAGTGGAGCCTTTGATTTCTGGATTAAGTAGGTCAAAATGATGGAGTTCGTATCTACAATGCGCATCCTACACATGCTACTTCCAAAAGGTAACCGCTGAAACTTATAAATACACTCAGCTACACGAAGCCAATGAAACTAAGTACCACGTGTGCTATGTATCTACGGTACGGACGTTTGCCAACGGAAACCCCAATGCATTCTAGCGACCTTGCTGAAATATTGAAGCTAGAGTAACAAGAATGTTACTTCGGGAGTTCGGCTAAAGAATTTTATATAGAATTCCCTGACTCCACAAGCGCCCTCTCCCGGATACAACCAAATTCTTGTAACAATCGACGAGCATGACTGAATAGAGGTGGGTTCTTCCTCAGTCAAAGCCTGTCGATAAAGAAACCAAGTGGGGAAGTGGATTGTATTCCAGCGTAAAAATGAAGTGGTTTAGATGATTGAACTTGTTTTGCCTACAGGAGGATGAGTGGCTCCGTTCGGTAAAATTAATCACCACCATGGCTGAAGAGATGCGTTCGTCGATATGTCGGTAATAAAACATCTAAACTGACAGTTACCATTGTCCCAGTGCTTCGAATGATGGCCTTGTGCTCCGTTACTTAAATAATATTACGAAGAAACTCCCAAAAATATTCATGAAAATAGAACAGAAGGAACTTCAACCCGCCAGCGAAGCTATCTTGAAGCAAATACAGTACGATATGTATATACCGATGGATGATTAACAGTAGCCTTCCCGTCAAACAGAGGAATCCACTTTGAACCAGTACTAGACGTCAGAGGCTTGTTAATACAGAGCAGTCGAGCATATTTACCGTTCGACACCTGTATCCCTACTGTTTTGCAAAGGGATCCCCAGGCGACGATGCTTCTTGTGGATTAGTATCATCGTTCACATCGCTATGCAAACTTGAGAATGGTATTTAACGAAATGCGGTGCTGTAATATGATTCCCAAACATCGAACAATTGTACGAAAAGTGCTGAAAAAGTCGCAAACTCGAGCGAAACTTCATCCAATGACCCCATTGCCTTTGACGTGATTACCGTCATCATATTTTGTAATGGCAATTTTAGATATTAGGGTGCGACAGATTTTTAGCACCATCAAGCTGACTAAGTAAGGGGCATGCAGAGCCCATAATTTCTACTGGAGCCAATCTTGGTAAATTTCAGTCGTTAACTAACCATGGAAACTAGCTTTAGCTTTAAGCTGATTCAACATGTTCTGAAACTCTTGTGTTCCCACGAGACATATAGTTATGGAAGTGAGAAAGACAAATAACGTTCGCCATTGAAGCTAATATGCTTACAGTGCAAAACCATAGGGAACTAAGGAAAGCAAACTGGTATGTATTCAGCTCACACCTGGAACGCTCGAAAAGAAGGGAAAGTAAGATCCAATCTCCAGCAGATCTGGATAACGAGGCAAATGCCCTACAAAAGACGATCATAATCGCCTATAATGACAGTTGCCCTGTAGTAATGAGGTGTGCATGTCGCAATGTACCTTGGTGGTAGGGTTCGTCGCGGTTGCGGTAATTACCGCAACCGCGCGGTATTTACCGCACCCGCCCCGCAAAATCTGCGGTGCGGTGGGACACTTTTTCCCGCGGATGCGGTGCGGGAAATGAGCTTTTACCGCGCGGTATTACCGCAACCGCACTTCAAAAAATAATTGATAAAGTCTGCAGTCTGCATTAAAAAGTGAATTAAAACTGTGACTTTTGCCATTTGAGTAGGACACAACTAGATTTATTTTCTGAACGAATGCTTAGCAATGTTATTATTTGGAACATCTCTTTGTCAGAACGTTCGAGTTTTATTTATTACCCTGCAATAGAAAAACATGATAAACATCTAATTGCTCTAATTTCCATAGACTTGACAATGATTTTAAAAGAAATTCGAATATAATCTGTATTCGACCTATCGCTACTTGATTTTTTACATTTTGGCCATTCAAATATGATAAAACATACTGTTAGTTAAGAAATAAAATCTATAAGTTGTGTCCAATATAATTTGGCACCATTATTTTTACGACATATTTTGAAAACTATTTAATTTATACTTCAAAGAAAAAAATTACAAACGAACATTTTCAAATACATAAAACGCAAAATCCAATCACTGAAAAACAATTGAATTTTACTGTCAAATCCAATTACAAAATGCATCATTTCTCCTGATTCCTCTTGGCAATCATGGAATTATGAATCGTTTTCGATGACATTTTCTCAACTGTGAATTTTGATTAATTTGGAGAACTTAGAGATGAACTAATGATACTACGACTTAAAAACAATCCAAAGAATGTAATTATCATCACCAACCAAACGAATTTGAAAGAATTTTTTTCGCGCGCGTCCATTGTTCGTCCAACTGGGAATATTTTCTACCAAATTAACAAAGAATATTTTTCAGTTAGGAGTATTTTGTAACTTTTTGAAAATAAAGCTTTCGAAGTTAGTGTAGGGCATTGCGATTTTTTTGTGTTTCTCAAAGTCTCCCTTAAGGTCTTCCTTCGTATTTTGACAAGTGTCAAAGTTAACCCAGATGCCAAATTTTACATGGTTTGGACAGTTTTTGCCTTAATTGAAAATTTATGTTGAAACTTTAACGTAGGGGTTAGGTAATTTTACATAGAATCTATATACAAAGTTTGAAAGAAATCGGTGAAGTACTTTTTGAATGGCAGGTAACACCGCAAATCATGTTTTTCCAGAGACGTTCTACAAAAAGCTGTCGATATTTTTGCATCGAAAAATTACAGCATGTTTTTGAAATGATACACTATAATGTACAAAAGTTTTGATCAGTTCGCTTCACGCAAAGTTTAAAAAAAATCGATAAAAATTGTTTTTTTCATGCCAAAACCCTTACCCCTCTTAATCAAACTTGCAAAGTTGAATATTTTCATAAATGTTCTGAGGAGTCCGTCAACGATAATTTTCGTGTAAATAAGATTAACATTTTACTATATATGACTATACAAAACAAATAAATAATTTTTCAGCACAATTTATAAAAAAAAAATATTTTTACCGCATTTACCGCATTACCGCGCGGTGCGGTGCGGTAAATGCAATGCGGTTGCGGTAAGCGGTGCGGTTTTATTATTTTTTTGCGGTTGCGGTGCGGACTATCCATTTACCGCCCACATCCGCACCGCGACGAACCCTACTTGGTGGGACGAAAATTAGGAACACTTATGAAGGAAGTTAGGCGCCTGTTCAATAAAGCGAAGATTACCTGTAACTGGTCAGATCTCATACAACGCTGAGTTGAGAAAAGCTAAAAAAACTATCAATGCGCGAGTTTTGTGAAGATATCGGAAATATTCCAGAGGCAGCGTGCGATGTGGGGTCTAAATTAAAGCCGGGGCATCGTTCGACACCGGAACTAGCATAAGTCTACTTTTTCCACCATTCCGTCTGCTCGGATGCTGTCCCCGTATGACGAGCGATCCCCCTGAAAAGTCGATGGTTTCCCAGGGAACGATCAAATTGAGCTCGAATCAAAATCGTCTCTAGGGTTCCGACTCAAACATTGTCCAGAATTTTCGACCGGTTATATTGTAGAACATTTCGCGGCACAAAAATAATACCAAATCTTTTATTTTCAAGAAAATTTCAAAGGACCTGGCGGAACAAAGATCTGCTCGGAAAAAAACTCAGGACCGTGATAGCAAGTTGAAAGCAGGCAAACGATACTGTTTGCTACAAGCTCTTCACAGACTACTACGTCTACATTCATGCTCCCGAAGTTGAAATTGACGGAGTAGTCACCGATGCGAGCCGGAAGTGTAAGTATCAGCGGATGTGCGGGATTGTCTGTTTTAGGGCCCCATTACTGCAACCGATGAAAATTCTGGATTGCAAACGTATGAACTGCCTCAATTATAAACATTTGAACCAGTCAGTCGTCAGTTGTAGTAATAAGTCCTGCTGTGGAAAGTACGACGAGTACCGTGGTTCATGCTGTAACAACACTGAAAAGTTCATGCTGTTTGGAAAATCTTCATGATCTCTCAACATATACGGCATACAAACTGCGCAGGGATAAACTAAAACGTGCTTTCTGAAATATGCCAAGCAATCTATCGTCGATATGCCAATTAAATGCTAAAAACGCTATTTATGCATATGAAATTATTTGTTTAATCCAATATTGGTAATTTTCAGCCTCTTGGCAGTTGTTCAATCAAAGTTATTTCTACTGGTACTCTACACCACTACAACGGCTTTCGCTGCGACTGAATCATAGAATTCTCGAACACTACATGCACAGTCTAGGATGCATTTTAATTATGATTATGATAATTTTCATATCACATTATATTCACCATTGACAACTTAACCAAAGTGAAAGGGACCATCAGTCCGATTGAAACGATTTTGATAGGGAGAGTAGAAATGCCAACTTTCTGTTGCTAACAGTTCATAGATAAAGGGCGAGATCTTCTCCTCACCTACCTATGACTGATCTAAGGCGACTTTCTTTGCAATTGACTCATGAGATCTAATCATTTGAAACAGATCCATAAACACTCTCGTACCCCACCTGGACGAAGTGATTATTCCTGGGTAAGCGAAACTTTTTCCTCTACGATCCCTCGTACCGTTTCTAGCTGATTATACGCAATGAGTGAAAGTTGAGCAAGTCATTCAATAAAACAATTTATTTTGCTAGAAAAGGTAACACATCATACATAATACAAGCGCAAAACATTGGAACCGTGTTGACATGATCCAGGCCAACACTGGCGTGAACAGTGGACGGCTGGGGAAATAACCCGGGTACAAATGTACCACCTTGTATCCCCGAGCAAGGTTTTATCTCCGGAGATATTGGTAGGATCCGAAAAAAGAGCTATAACACCATCACTGTCACTGTCCGAAACAGTGAAATTGGTCAACATATCAGGTACAGGCTTCTTAGCTACCGACCGAGATAGCTCTATGGTTTTAACTTGAGCGACCGAAAAATAAAATTCCCAAGAACAGAATATGCTTCGGACGGGGCTTTCCGATGTAAGAGCCATTTAAAAACGAATTTCAGTATAAAAACCGGAAAAAATATCCGGTCTTACAAAGTAGTTTTCTTTAACCGACTTTTAATCTTGAACATATGATGTACGAATTTTTGTGGCAACAAATTATTTATTTTTAACCGGTTTTTGTACTGCAGGTTGCTCCTCACCGAATATCTTGCCGAACAGCTTTTAGAGGGATTCAAAGTATGACCATAAACCTGGAGCTTTTTAGTGTTCGAAATAGTATATAAAACTTAATTATCAACACTACACTTACACAGTTTTGGACTAGCGTCCAGCGGGCTAAAATATCTCGAAGTATTTTAGCGAAGAATTGATCCACTGGGTTCTTGCTCCCATATCATAAGAGGTGACTGAAAATAGAAGTCCTCAAGTCAAGGTGTTAATCCGTACCTAGGATTGAGTGACTGGCAGGACTAAAATATGCTAGGGGCGCAAGGAGTGTTCTTTTACCCTTGTTTCTTCGCAAATCATGGGATTCAAATGATGGCCATATTCCTAATACCCATATAGCCTGCCTCTATATCACTGGTGCTATAACGTCAACACTCACTCCAGTTATGGAAGCCATGCTTCATCCACCGTCATTGCACAAACAGGTTATGAGAGATGCGATACTTGGTTCTCTGGGAGTAAAAAAGATAAGTTGCAATTTGTTAGGGATTTTAATGGTCACCTGAGTATAACAAAAAGAACTCAAACTAAACCCTGTCTTGACAACAGCTCGTCAGATGTGGGGTGTAGGTGGTCCCATATTACCTCAAGGAACAATATTATTCTATACGGATGGTTTGAAGGACAAGAATCATTTCTAGACATATCTATCTGTACCGTCAAACTAGATCTTTTAGCTTGAGCAAGATAGCTACTACCCAGCGACTAGCGTAACGTAGGTGACAAGCTAGTAAATTCATTCATCCAGATGCAACGAGAGCTAAAAATACTAATGGATCTAAAATGAAAAGAATTACGTATAATCACAGAACAATTTAGAGGACATTATCCTGCCAAGTATGACCTAAAATATTAGCAAAATTCAAGGCGAAAATATCGACATGAATTTCCATTATTTGGTCCAACTGAAATAGAGAATCGGATAAGAAAATATTCGGGACAATTCCGTATATCTTTTGACGATACCGTCTTGTTTGAGCATTCCAAATTAAAAAACCAAAATCAGAGAAATTTACACAATTACCCAACTCGGTTCTTCAACTTTCAAAAGCCTTCGCGAAACTTTTCCACACTCAGTGGAACAATTTCAAATCGTTCACCCCCATCGCATTGTGCATCTGAAAGATCTCAGACGAGTTTGTCCAGCCAACCACTATCAGTTGCCGCTCTCGTCGCGATGTCTAACAACACAAACGTGAAACTGAACAGCAGCAACATAAAAAAGGAGTGATCCACTTGTGCCACACTCGGCAAGTGACAAATTTTCCCGCGCTCTCACACAACGACCTAAAGTAAGCATCCGTGAAAAATCATCCCGGCTCAGGTTAAGGGCGCCTCTTTACGCCCGTGAACGCGAACCTTTTGAAAGCAGTACATAGTAGTAGGCCTTTGCTGGTCGGTCGGTCGGTCGGTCGGTTGGACAACACGGCAAGAGTGGCGGTGAAAAGCGCGCAAAACTACCACAGACCTACTAGGATACGTGTTAGCTAGCTACCTACCTGCCCATGTATAGCCAGTAGTGATGCGTTTTGGTTCGTTCTCGCACCGAAAAATAATTAAAAGCTGCTGGCACGGCAGCTTACTTTGATCCTGGAGCAGTGTTCCGTGAAGCCCACTTTTGACTTTCGTGTGCCACCGTTCCGCACTAATGAGGGTGGTTCTAAACGCTCTTTTTTCCGAGCAGCATCAAACGCGACTATTTTTTTTTCTTCGTTTCGTACACTGCACGAGACGAAGTTTCTGCATGAAGGTGTAAAGAGAGCAGTGCATTTTCAAAGGAAAGTGGACGACGAATCTTATTGTTCGACTGGACTCGGGATTCGGCGGCGTAGGGAGCTGGTGGCGGATGGTGGCGATACTAATGACCACGAACGTTAGCCCCGGCGGTTGCTTCTTTAACAATATGAAGAAAAATGGCAGAAGGAAAAAACTTTTCCACTGCTTATCGTGCACCAGACTTGGGATTGGGAGCAACGAGCAAAAGTTGCCAAATATTTACTCCGTCTGTTCGGCGCAGCGGAGAACGACGATGCAAGGATGAAAATCGGGAAAAATTAAGAAAAGTCGAAAAAACAATAGAAGAAAAGCTGGTGGCGTTCTCCGCCTGCCTGGGATGTTTGCAGCCTGGCCGGGTTGGACGAGAAAGATTTAGTATTCCCCAGATGAAAGCTGCGGATTCTTGAGCGAAGCGAGAAGAAGAAGACGGAGAAACGGTTTTGTTTTCACAGATGCTTGAGTTTATGTTTTTCTTTTTAATTTTATATGCTTTGTGAGTATATTTTCAGCCTTTCTGTTGGCTGCTTTTTTAACCGACGATGTACAACTGACTGGAGAGCACCGCCATTTTAGTGCCATTTGGGTGTGAGCCTTGGAAGGAGTGGGAACAGCTGTGCGATCAGATTTAACACAGGGCGTAAGGGTTTCTCGGGAAGGGGGCTGAAGAAAGTTGCAACATTCTGCTGCCGATGCGATGTTGCTACGTATGGAAGCAAGCGAAGGAGGGTCGACAGAAATCATAGACTGCACTGCAATTCTCCTGCTGCACAGTGGAAACAGACTGTGCCAGGAACAAACGAGGTGCCAGAATCAATAGCCTCGATCGGGTGCCCCCTGTTGGGTGAACTTGAGCGAAGTGCACGTCCGACAGGAGGACGGAAAAAGCCTCGGGGCATGCGGCAGGAACGATAGAGAGAGAAGGAGAATGAGGAAGACAAACTCGGCGAGGGATAACTTCATCACACTATCGCGCAAATAGCTGTTTTATGTTAATTTTTTGTGTAAATTGCCCCGAGGGGAAATAATATGACACAGCTCCTGGAGGCATGTGGAGGGAAAATGGCTCTAAAGGATAAATTGTTTTAATTTTTGATTGATATGCAAATGGGTAGCGGTATGTCATTGGCCTGTCTGCCGAGGGGGTAAATGTTGCCGTGCTTTGTTTAAGGGGGAAATAGGAAATCTAGGCAATCACGTCCGATAGGCGCAATTTAAAACATTTGGTTCCGAAAAATTTAAGGGTTTATGTGTCATATACGAAGAGTAAACTAGGATCAAATTTTTGTTCGGCTCAATTGAATCGAATGTGATTTTGTTGCAACTCTTTTTGCAATCTGGCAGAGTCAGAATCTTACGAATGTTCCCAAGAAGCAAGACTGAGTTTATTGCGTTATTTGACTTGAAATCTATATTGAATGTAGGATTGCTTCTTTCTGGATTTCCAGGGGTGTCATTCAATGTCCGCTGGTAGAAGAAACTGTTCGATACCGGCAAGGCATAGAAGATATTTCAAAACATATACATAGAGTAATAAAATAAACCATGGCGGATCACCACGTTTCAATAAGAGAATGAATCTGCAAAGATCTTATTTAGTGTCTTCATCGACGAGTCTTCATTTAATCAGCCAAGAGATACCTAATAGAACATGCACATGTTTTTTTTTTGAAAATATATTTAAGTAAATCGATATTCCCGCAATAATGAAATACTACATTCATTCAAATTTATTATTTTTTGGCCTTCCTTTCAATCGTCGCTCAGCTTTGACCTTACTAGAAGATATCGTATCTGGTGTTTTACTAGTTTTCGAACAACATTTTTCACAAATCGCCGTAACTTCTGTATTTACCTCCTTCAGGTATTTTATTTGACTGAAGATGGAGCTTGGTGAACGTACATTTCCACGATTCTTACAAGACGTATCAGCACATTTCTTAACCTGAAATGCATATGATGTAGTCTTGACGTGTTTCTCGAAGAAATCTCCAACGTGATCCTCATGCAGTATTTTTGGTTCGACGATCTAAGAACCGAAAGCAATTCCACCCAATGTTTCGGAAACACTTCCATTATCGGTGGCAGGGCAGACCAGTACCCCTTGCTCTTCTTTGTAGGAAAACCTTTGAAAGCGAGCACATAGCACAAAATCCCGCGCATCTTTAGTTCCATCAATCGCCAACTGACGGTAGTTCGTTTCTGGATGCTTTTCTTGGGCATCCCAACATTGCTTTTTAGCAGGCATTGCATTTATCGCTCATATGAGTAAATGCGTCCGGATAATTTGCTACTGCGACAATAAAAACTCACATTTTCACACGAAAAGTTATTGTCTTTCAATTGGCGCAAAAAAGATCAAATTTTACTCGGTATGCACTGGTACGTTCCCTAGTGCTTTAAAAACAATTTGAGCAACGCAGGTATGATGCCCAATCGGAGGAACTGTCTTCAGGGATCGATTATCGCTGATGCTGTCTTATACTTTTTCGCTGCTTTTTCCTGGTGATGATTATAGTCCGCTAATGAAACCTTAAGTTTTACTATATCTGATAAAACTTGCTGCCATCCATTAAAATTCATACTCATTGTGTAAATACGACCTTGTGGATAGATTTCAGTTAAAAAATTTGGTAAAAATCGAAGCTAATAACTTAAAAGTTTTAGAAAAGACTGTAATTGGCATTCATCTCGATAAGCTGGTGTATCTAAATATTCGACAGATGTTAACTGGAAGCCCCAATGATTGATCTCGTATTCAAAAAATCAGGATATTTCCATATTTATCTATACTTTAATCGCTCTAAAACGTCAAAGTTATTTTTTCTTTCATTCTTATGGAGACCGCAAGATCATCTAAATTGGGCACAAATTCCGTTCCAACCAGAATTTGATCAATTATGAACTGAAACAATGAAGATGCGGAACTCACATAGAAACGGCATTCGGGTTTAGTTGAGCAATCCTCGATAAGTGTTCGTACAGAGGCTCTGCGTAAGATTCGATAATTTGACCTGTAAATATGTCTTCCTGGGATCTATCTTTCAAAATACCAAAAAGTCTGCCTGACTAGCCAGAATATCATCTAGCAGAGGAAGCGAGTAATGCTCAGATGATGGGTCAAGTTAGCCTTACCTTTCTGTAAGACATATTCGAACAGAATAATTATATTTTTAAACTTACAGCTATAAGATTTGTTCACGTCTGTAAGCGGACATGAACTAAACTTTCACTTTCAAGCATAATTAACTTTTACTTTAAACTCATCTTCCGGATTAATTCCAGATTGCTGGTACGTAACATGACTTATCTTTCCCCTATACGTATCATTCGATGTTACCGTTGTTCCTTCGATTTTCAACTGCAGGAAGCCTGTCACTTTCAACTGGTGCACTTCACTCCACGAACTATCCCTTGGGACTTCCAAGGCTACAAGATTAGTTTCAGGATACCTTGCCGACTCAACGTTTTTCCGACATTAGATTTAGCTTCCAGTTATACGTTGCGTCCGACATCTTTGCTACACAATTCTGACTGATTACTTTCTGTTTCTTTGATGGTCGACACATGATTGACACGTTATATGATATCTTATAGCTTTAGCTTCTCCTATATCCGCCGGAATGGCTTCTGTGGAATCTTTTGCGAATTCAGGTTCAGCATAGCACCTTGCATTACTTTGGACTCGCGTTTCGATATTTTCCGGGAGGGCACGGTTTCTCGAACGTTAGATCGACTTCTGTGAACAGTTTTGTCCGCAGGTTCTAATTCTGGACTACGGCAAAAAAGAAGCATAGACGGGAAGGCAGCAAAACTGTATGAGCGCGACGATGAACTCCGGAATAGACTGCCCTGGCTATTCCTCACACTTCCGATACTTAAAACGTTCAGCGACAACGTTTACGGTTGAAACCAAAGTTGAATCTTCTCTTTATGCGAATTCGTGCACGGGTCATCCGGTGAACGAGTTCTTGCGACGATTGAATAGACTCTTTAGTCGCTCCCAGTTTCCACCTAATGGCAGCCCTTCAGGGTGAAATTAAGTTCCATTTGGTTGAGGTATTAGTTAAAGATGCCGATAATCCCAATCTCGAAGCAATCTCGAAGAAAGTTTGGTCTATTGTCTATGCAAAACTCGAAGGGTTAACCACTCCAGGATATGTAGGTATCTCTGGATACATGATATAAAGGGTGCGGTTAATAGACTGTATGTGATCTCCAAATTTACAGTGAGTTCAGTGAGGTAGCTGAATATAGAAACCCATCATTTGATGCTTGATCTTCCTACTTTCACCACCAGTGGGCCAAAGTAATCTATTCCAACGTAGGACACGATCAGCCATCAGCTAGTCGTGCCAAAGTCGATGGGATTTTCGGTTGAGTTTTGCGAATTTCACAGCATTGGCACTCTCAGACCACCTGTCGTACAATTCGAAGTCTGGAAATGCCGATTCCATGTTTGCATGGCGATATTCCCGTTGATAGCAATCCACAAGAAGCATTGTCACCTGGTGATCCCTCGACAGAACAATAGGAAAATGGGTGTCGAACGCCTTACTTGTTCGGCTGCCCTGCCTTAACAAGCCTTTGTCGTCTAACACCGGTTTAAGTTGGTACAGTGCGCTCTGCTTCTCTAGTGGATTTCTCTGCTACTTTTAGTCCTCAACTTTATTACTTCATCCGTATATGCATGTCGCACTGAATTTACTTCAAGATAGCTTCGCTGACGATAAGATGTTCCTTCTGCTTAAAATATTTTGGGTTTCTTCGTCGGCTGACTTTGACTTAGAAGACCTCAGTCATACTCGTCGATTATTGCGTGAATCTGGTTGTATCGACGAGAGGTCGATTGTGGAATCTGTTTACAATGTACGTTTAGCAATGAAGAATATAGTGATCCAGTAATTTTTCCATCAGTTTCAGAAGTGTTGATATAAAATTAATAGGTCAAGAAGGCTTGGGAAGAGTGAAGTCATTTTTTCCAGTTTTTGGAAAAAAATCTTATCCTAGTTATTCTGCCCTAGAATAATACTGGACCTCAGGATATTTAAAAGACCCGGAAGAATTATGGCTATCGATTTTTGAAGAAATATTGGAAGAATGTTATCAAAGCCGGCGAATTGTAGCTTTCGAAGGTGTTGATAGCGTATTTAATTAGAGATGGTGTAAAATTCTGACAGGCTAGTTTGTGGGACACCTAACAAGTCTTTCTAGGACAGAGTTCATCACAATTCTGATCTGTCTATCGCAACTGACCCAGGAAAGTGGGTATTTATAAGGTTTTTTTTGGAGGCAAACTGCCCCTGGAAAGTTTCTAATCTAAAGGTATCCTAATAGATACCATAGAGTGCGTTGGCATCCCATCCAACAATGGAGGACTTGTTTATACTTCTGCAGTGCGTTATGAGGGAATCGATTTCAAAAGGTGGGACAGTATCCGTATCGCGCCAGGGATATATGGAGATGCGATCACAATCTCCTGCTTGCCACTAGCCGTCCGTGCCACCACTGTATTTGCAACGATGTCTCGTTGAATGAATCCAGTAACTGGCGAGAATTTTACTGCTCTGTTTATCAAAACTGCAGCTCTTGGAGTTGGCTGGTTGTTACAATATTTAAGCCAATAATTTTGTGCTTATTTGCCCGCGGTTCCTGTAGAAGAGCGATGTCTAGTCGCTCTTTGGTTAACCTCCGGGCAAGAACGCTTGTGGCACTTTTTGCGTGGTGGAGGATAACTTGAATGCATCGAATGCTGCTCATTTTTTCGATGATTCTTTACCGTCGATTTTTGGGACCAATGCTTCGTCCTCTTTATTGTACCGACGGCTAGTCACAGACTGTGTGCTGTTCCAGTGGCCTTTTCTGGTCCAGTATTTGCTTCGGTTCCTTCCCTTACGGGAGGTTTCCGATCCTCTCCTTGTGTATCAGTTCGTAATCCACATACGGTTGGGTGCTTTTGTGTATTGCTCGTGAAACGGGCCACCACCGATGCACTCGTTACCGTTGCTGCAGGCTTGCTATGATCAGAAGTCCGTCGTGAGGTGATCCGTGTTTGGTTACCCACAGGAGCTTTTACAGTCCATGCTTGCCTAGAATTTCCACGTTCGGCGAAGACCAGGCCTGCCTTCAACTGGCGCATTCTAGTCTTACCGAATACGTAGTTCAGCTGGTTGTGTTGGGAGGTTATCGGTTTCACTGTAGCCTCATCTACCGCCAACAGGAGCTGTACCGTTTAGAGGACCGTAGTTCTCTTCACGAACCTCTAGCATTCTGTGCAGAAATTGTTGTTCTGATTTTGCGGAGTATGCTCCCATCGGACCTTTCGATGTGGTCGGGGAAATACCCGATGTAAAGCGCCTGTTTTGGAATCTGCGACGCTTCAACGGCTTCCAATGAAGCGCCTTCCCAGGGCTTGATCGCAGCTGTGGCATTCTGCAGCCACTTAGTTGTATCTTTGTCTACACAGGCGATTTTGAGATACTCTTGATTGTAGGTGCACTTCCTAAGCTTGGGTCTCATATTATTTGAGCTCCGCTCCATGATGCTATTGATCATGGCTGAGGGTATTCGCAGGGTACCCAACCGGGATGATGGCCATCGAGCGCGACTTGGCTGAAGGTTGGGCACTGCTCAGTTCATAGTTTCTGTCTGGGATCCCGACTCTTGATTTTTTTCGGTTGCGGTTGTTGTTCGCCGACTCCGTGTCCGTTTCTCAGCAGCCACCCATAGCGTTTCTTCGCCGCTCCTCCTTAGTGATGAGTTCTTTCTGTTCCTCTTGTTTTATTCTCGGAGCCCTTCGACCCACCGTTTGCTCCGCCGGACTGGTCTGTGTTCTCCTTGGACACTGCCCGATCCTCGTCTCTCGTCCGGAGAGTTGAGAATGGACGAAGTGCAGGACACATCATCCTCCAATGAACTGCTATTCAGCGGTTCTACAAGTTTGCTTTTCACGCAATCCTACTTCTCTTCCACCTCCATCGCCGCAATCTCCTCCAAACTCATGTTTACAGTGTTCTTAGTATTTTCCGTTTTGTTCCCACGAAAAGCTAGGGAAAGAAAGTCTACCCTGTTAGAGCCCCGCTTGACAGGGTAAGGGCAAAAATACTGTGGGGTACGCCCTGGTGCCCCACAGGCTCCGTGCGCGGCTTGGTATTTGTCAACACTTCGGGTCCCAGTCCTTGGATGGTTGGGGTTCGAAGTGTTGATGCCACCCCCGCTATTCATCTCTCGGCACGGGTCGCGTCACACCTCGGATTGGGGCATAAATTTTACGGTTCGGGTTTGGAGCCCCTCTTTGGTACCTTCTCATTCTGATGCTACAGCAGAAGACTGTGAGCACCGAGCCGAAACCGGTCTAACGATCAAATGTCATCTATAGACTCACGTGAAGGCATGAGATAGGAAATTTGTGAGTACGAGTTGTGGTTAGTCGCCTCTCACGACATAGGGAACAAAAATCCAGTGGGTCAATTCTATGCTGAAATACTGCGAGAAATTTCAGCCACCACACGGCTGATCGGGTATGACCTATTTATAGCCGGGTGTACACTCTTTGATCGGCATATTTCTCGCTGTCTGTCCACTTTGCCGTGTCAAGTTTGATTTCGCGAAGGGAAGGCCACCGATTGAACTATTGGTGTCGGATATGTTTGTTTTGATATTGGAACGGATATACCTGCGAGTCTGTCGGCCTCCTTATTACCTGCGTTACCTGGAATCCAGCAAAGCTTGATTGGTTTTCAATCTCCTGGTTTCACGGGTGCCGGGATGTACCAGCTTCGATTACCGATAAACAGCTGGCCAAGTCGGACGTGATCACGAAATCGCCTACCTCGTTGTTTGCTGTTAGCGCTGTTTTTATTGCGAATGCCTCTACCGAGAAGACACTGCACTGCGGTGGAAGGCCAAATGGCTGTTGGAAGTGTTCTCCAAATACTCCCGCACCTACCGCGGGTTCGTCTTTCGAACCATCAGTGTAGATGATTGTTGAACGGTTGAAATGATTTGTCAGGATCTCTTCAATAACTCTACAAACAATTCTCGAGGGATCTCCAGCTTTTACGCACTTCTTGATGTCCCAAATGACCTGGGGCTTGTGATCGTACCACTTTCGTTCAGATAGTCGCGTTCGGATGTAGAAGTTTGGAAGAGGCCTTCCGCATCTCCACCCCTTGTAACGGATCCGATGCCATACAAAAGTCGCGAAGTAATAATTGCGGATCCGATGTGTGGTAAAGAAGCGCGTTGACCACGGGGTAGCTTTGAAGTTGAGTGATCGACCGAGGGTGACACCGAGGGTTCTCAGGCGTACTTCTGACGGTATAGCAACTCAATCTATCGTGATTGCTTGACCAGGCGCACTGAAGGCGTTCGGGCTGCAATAGAAGATGCTGGATCGTTGCAGATATCGTAAATCCAATACTTCCGACTCTGCTGGTCTGTCTTTCCCCATACTACAAGAAAGGATATTGTCGGCGCACAACAAGATCTTTACAGTATTCGGAACCATGCGAAAGATGGGTTGAATAGCCACGAGAAACAGCGTAACCGAGACAGTTGACTGGAAGATCCTTTATCGAGTTTTTTGTAACCCCAGCTGCTGCCCTGAAAATTGGCAGGAAGACCGGCTGACCACGAAACTATTTAATTGGTGTACCGTGGGTTTAACAAACAGTTTCATTTGGGATCGCAAATCTTGCTTTTGCAAACTAATTTAACTAATGAGTTTCGAACTGAATCTTTCAAGTTAGGAAATACCAAATATTAAACGACTAAATTGACATGTGAAACAGAGGTACAATTTCATCTTTGGTTGCTCCGTTAATGTTTATGCTAAGAATAATCTTTCCAGCACAGACAATTGCAAACTAAAAGAGAGCTTCAAAAAACCTCCTTTTCAGGCCTTCAAAATGCCAAACAGTTCATTTCAGGATCCCTTAAAAGATGTAATATTGAAATGTGCATATCCATATATGAGTTGATTGTTCAGGTTACGCAAGATTGTTATTTTTATAATTATGTTACTTGCACACTAGTTTTGACAGAAATTGGTTAAAAAATCCTGTTTTATTTGTAATTAGATCTGATTTTTTTTACACAAACTTGTCTTTTGAAGTTAACTCAACTTTTTTTTGTTACTAGTTATATTTCGTTACGGAACATGATGAACCAAGCAAGTGAATAAACGTTAATCATCGTCCTCAAGGTAGTAATTTAGGACCCCTACTGTTCTTGATTTACCGAAACAACCTTTCCATTTAAACTTCACATTCAAAACTTCCCCATGTTTGCTAAGGACACATCGGTATCAAATAGCACAGATATTCTGAGTTGGATTATTCATAAATCTAAACAGCCCATTGAGTACCCTTCCAGCACCGAAACAACTCCCCGCCCCCACAGCTCACGACTTCTGGAACTGAACATACGAGCAACTAAGCCACAAATCTCCTGCAGTGCTCAATTAATCGTGTAATTATTACTAAATTGGAAAATATTTCAATATCTTTCCTCCCCCCCCCCACCAAATCGCCTTCCCAAATTTCGTCGTTTTTTCAACCGTGCGACTGTGATCCTGCCAGACACAAACACTTACTCCTATACCACACACACATACATACACACGCATGATACTGCAGCGCACCGATCCGGGTGGCCAATAAAGTACAGCCTGCCGTATGGAAATTGTCGGGCTGGTCGGAACTGGTTTCATCATTCTACATACTCGCTCTTTCCGCAGGGTCCAATTGACTCGCTCTCTCTCTCTCTCTCTCTCGGATCGGTCGTAGTAGGCATCGCCACCGGTCCTCAAAACCGACCCATGTAGGCGGGAATGGAAAAACTTCAGCTAAAGTTGTTGCTAGTTGGCGGTAGTAGTAGGCTCTGCGTCAGACTCTGGTCAGCGTCGGTTCGGAGATAAATGCAATTTCATAATGTTTTGCAATATCACGACTTTATCGCAGGCTTTCACTCTTGCAGCTGTTTGCCGAATTTGGTTCCTGTTTTTCGGTGCGACCACCGTCCGGTGTCTGCCTGGACTGAACCAGAGTTACAAAGTTAGCCGGGAGGGATTATCACGCGGGACATGCGAACGAGAATGGGATGCGCTTCGGACACCCTTGGGAGCAGTGCAAAGTGTGCAAAATAGGATTAAAATATCATCAATTTAAGCTAAAATTTATTTTTGGCTTCGCCCTTGCTCTCTTGCACGATGGCGGTTAATGAAAATTGACCTCCGCGGTTCGGAGTACAGTGACTTAAAATTTGAGTGTCCTTTTTTATGGGAATTGTGAAAATTGTTCAGTAGTAATGTCTGATTTTTGCTGTAGTTCATCGACACCTGCATCAGCTAATAATAATGAAAAAAGAAAAGCTCGATACCAACGAAAGGCCGCATCCTACCAAAATCATCACATATGGCATGCGGAAGAGCCGCCAACGAAACAAAATAATAATAAAAAAACGCACACTAATAAAACGGTTCTCGGCTAAATTGAAGCAAGAAAAGAAATATGAAAGCAATAAATAATAACCTCTTGTAGTATTTTTCACAGCTCCGCGAAGTATTCCATTATCTCGGCAGTCCATGGTTGCATTAAATTCGTACGAGTTCATCTTGGCTGCACTGCACCGCCGCCGCACAGTCCCTCATTTAGGGCTTCGCGGTGCCTCCTGCTCCTGCTTCGATGGTTCGCCGCACCCTTCGTCGTTCTGTTGTTGATGTTTTTTTTTGTTGTATTTCTTCTCGCAACTCCGCGTGTTTAATTTACCGCATCACTTGGTTTTCCTCGCACACTTTTGCACTTGATCGAATTTATTTTTCTTCTTTGCGAATTCTTTTTTTTTCTTCTTTAGCTCTCCGGAGATTTCACCGACAAATTTTTATTTTCACGCGGCTAGCAACTGTTGTTGTTGAATTTAATCGCTCTTGCGATTGAGTACGTGTGTGCGCTTAAAACGAATTACCAGCGAATAACCGAACACCGAATCCAGCGAAATAAATTATGACACTTTTTTTTTCCTGGCTGGCTAGAAACCGGGTGATAAAAATCCTGGCTACTACGTTGCACCGAATGTGAACATCGAAAACATAACTGAAAACAAAAATCGTCGCGCACGCACTGAAACCGACACGACACAGAGAGACAGAGATAGGGAACGAGCATTAAAAACGGCAAACGAATCACGCGATCAGAGAGAGAGAGAGATAGAGAAACAGAGAGCAGAAAAACTTATCAAATTTTCATAAATTTACATATTATTTTCCTATTTGTCACTGATAGCGCGGGCGCGTACACAACAGTATTAAGTGGCAACGATCTGCGGGTTGTCCTCCCTCTCCCTAAGCTTGCTTCCTAGCGCGGCGGATGATAGTCGTATTTTTTGGCTACACGCTGGCTACCGAATTTCGATGGTTACCTGAACGCGGGGGTGGTTGGCAGACTGGTGTTGTTGTTGTTGTTATTGGCAGCCGGTCTACTTGGATGCAAATCATACAGGAAACATAATCGAAACGGGAAATAATATGAAAAGAAAATGGGAAAAAGGAACTGAAATTAATAAATGCAAATTTTTAGCCGTCGTCGGACAGCGTAGATATGAAGGGATTGGGTGTTAGAAATTAGTAGGTTAAATAATTATTTGAAACTACACTGTAGCTCAGTTAAAACTATGAACTGACTACACTGTTATAGAGAAATCTGTATTGAGTCTTTTATAGTGACAGAGCCTATTGTTACCTAACTTACCTCATGGCTCTTAACCAAATATATGAAATAATGGTAATTTCAATTTGGATAACTTCATGATCGGTGTACAATTTATCAGTAGATAGTAATTAAAGACTGTTTACACACAAACTGGCGAAGTGTCAAAGATTGCAGCCAAAAAGACTATCAAAACTGGTTATTTTTGGACTTTCACTTGCGAGGAAAGAAAACTCTAACGTACATCGCAGCAAGCGCTGCGTTATTAAACCATATGGCAGAGTGCAGAAACACTCGGTTTACCGGGCACATACAGCGATGCCAGTTTATCACGGCATTAATTGCGTAAATTTGTCTCTTAGGGGAGAGCAAAAGTACCTAAACGTGAGTTTTTAGATAATTTCTGGATTGCGCGCTAAAAAGAACAGTTTGCTTATTCAACGGACTTTATTAATAACTGTGTGACAATTTTTGGGTTGGCAGGAACTCTGGGAAAATGTTCTACCTTTATTATAATTTTTCTATCACTTCAATTCGGGAAGTATTTATCGCGCGTTGTATTCACACACTTGAAAACATATTCGTAGATTGTCTTTCCATGCACTGATTTTATACATTGTCGATAAATATGTCTTAAGATGAGTCGAACTAACCATGGGCGTTAGAAAGTAATTGTACAATATTGAACAAAGAAGATTTTGTTTTTAATTTTCGGTACTGTAATAAAGAGTTATCGTAAAAGATTCATTTTTCATCACAAGTAATAATTTTGAAAAGGGATTGTTCACTTTCCTACCGAGAAAGAAGAGAATTATAAATGGAAACTCGGGTCTGCTGATCTGATTTGCCTAATTAGGGAGAAACCCATTTTCCAAGTTTCAATATTTTCTTGTCTTCAAATGATAGGAATTGATTATACAGGGTGTTTGGTTCATGGTTAAGAATCTCTCGGGGGGTGATAGACTGCCATATTTGGAGAAAAAAAAGCTCTACACATACCATCAAATCTCAACCGTTACAGAGTTATTGAACTTTTGTGTAAAAAACTTATTTGTCTTAAAATACCTCTAACTTTAAAAGTATACTTTGTATTTTAAATATTTCAGTTCCATTCGAAAGGTGAGAAAATTCTCTATTGAATGGTGTTCTCATATCTTTCAAATAATTAGTTTTAATTACCTTTTAGCTGTAAAGTAGTTAAAAGCTAGTGTTTTTGAGGAGGTTTTTGCTAATTTTCTCGAAATAATGAAGTTCGATTATAGCAATATCCATTATCCAAAAGTTGGGTTTTAGGACGATTCATAATTTGTTCTTGGACGTCATATTTCTACCTCTTGTCATTTCTTTGTATTTTCATTACTGTACTTTTCCTGTAACCGACTTGCAAGTGCTTAAAAGACTCTAATCTAAAAAATATGCTTTATATCGTTATTTACAAGATTTCATTGGAAAGCTGAGAAAATGTCCTATCAGTGTATGTACAGATATCTTTTAGTTAAGTGTACTAAATGATTTTATACTAACGAAATGACTCAAAATTTGTGTTTTTGGAGAGTTTTTTAATTATTCTAATTATGAATCAACAAAATTTATCGTTACTATTGTTCATTTGATGCCGCTTAATGTTCTCTATAACTTTTTATTAGACACTTTGTCTATATCTGTTTTCATTTTGCTGCTATTTAATAGTTAACATAGCATGAGCTCGCCACAAATGTAGTGGGTTCGAAATCGTTATTTTTGCATATGAAACGATGTGATAAAAATGATTTTGCGTCGAAACCAAAAGAGATAATTGAATGGAGTCAAAGAAAGAACTGTAGAACTTGCTGAGATGCATTATTTCCATGATAAAAATGGTGATGTTTATTATTTACTATTTTAAAGAATATTAACGAAAATGCTAATAATAGCACTAACTTTAAACTAATTTACTTTTAAAAGAATCTAAATTCACTTAACTGAAAGGTATTAATACATTTTTCACTGTAAAATTTTCCTGGCTTTCGAATAAAAAGAAAAAAAGTACAATAAGTGCCATAATTTTTCAATTAGAGCTGGTACTAGTGAAAATGAGATAAACATATCCAAGTTGAATAACCCAAAATCATGAAATTAAGAAAAGGTAAGTGTATCATGTCAAAGAACGAATTAAGCAGCTCATCAAGACTAACAATCTGAATTAATAAAATGATGAGGTTAACTATTAGGATTTTTAAGAAATGAACGAAAAATCGTTCAAAATTGTTTAATTTTTAATAAATTACTTTGAAAAAGCTACTTAAACTCATTAACTGAAACATGTAATGGCATCACTCAATGCGAAATTTTCTCATCTTTCGAATAGAACTAAAATATTTAAAATACAAAGTATACTTTTAAAAATAGATGCATTTTAAGACAAATAAGTTTTTTACACAAAAAGTTCAATAACTCTGTAACGGTTGAGATTTGATGGTATGTGTAGAACAATTTTTTTCTCCAAATATGGCAGTCTATCACATCCCGAGAGATTCTTAACCATGAACCAAACACCCTGTATAGCTGTCATTCAACCTTTCTTCAATTGAAAAATTGAACAGTCTTCGTACGAAATTCGACCCAATATATCAAGAGACTTTCATCCCCTGCCCGACTTTTCCTTCAGACTCATATCTTCCGAACGAAACTTTACAAACCGTTCCTGAACTTTTCACATATGTCTTTCATTGCTCCTGTCACGGATTAGTTTGTTTTCTAAATGAGAACAAAATTTCGCTTCCAATTTGAAATTTTCCTTCCTTTTTAAAAACGTGCCACGTGTAACAGACATATAGAAACAGCAAATTCCAGTTGCCCACTACTGTGAGTGAAGCGATTAAATCACTAAGTTTGTAGTGTCCATTACGGGAGAATACAATTGCGATTGATTTTATGGAGAACCTGCAGTGCGTGAGGTGGAACAGTTGATAAAGGTGGAAATGGAGTTCGTACTTACAGAAGTGGCATACTACATCATACGCGTAATGTAATACTGATAACATTCAATTGCTTAGCCGAAGCAGAAAGCTTCGTAGTGAAGAGCAACATGCACACGTCGTCCTATATGAAATCGCCAAAGCGAAGATTGCCGTGTATACGGACAACGATAGGATGAAAATTCGCCGACACGATTTGGAACCACGTATTAGCTCAAATTCCATTAATAGATTCATGCGGCGAAGTGGAACCCATCACAAACGACACTATGAGAAAATTTTCCCCTGCTATTATTAACGGTGTTCGAGTGGTGAGAATGCGACTGAATCAACCTATTCCATCTTATCTTGACCGTTGAGGACAGATCATCTCAAGACATTAACTACATTCAAAGAACGCTACGCGCGTACTCTGGGCAAACGTCTACGTGTCAGTTCTGTAACCAAACGGCACATTACGGTAAGCCATGCGAAGCCAACTAAATAAAGCTCACTAACCCTAACTAAACTAACAAACATCTTTCGCCATCTGGTGATACTCCACAGCTGGCCAAATGGCCCGGTAAACAATATTCCACGGCATCTCCAATCCATCCAGTTAACATACCTAGGAAAGCAATAAACGAAAATTGAAAATAGCTATAGGACCAGAGTCACTCGAAAACACAAAAAGCATCAAGTATCCAATAGTGAAAACCAAAGCTGCTCTAGCGGCGACAACATGGACGTACACAGGGCCGAGGAAGAACCCAGACGGATAGAATGGAGCAATGACATTTGTTTTTATTTTTCTTGAATTGTACTTTTCGGAACACAGCTTTAGCTAAGTCCAAAGCATTGAAACATTATGTTCTTTAGGTATTGTATTGATGCCTAATAGTGTAGCTAGTGCTGAAAACAGTAGAAGTTATTTCGAACAAGTCTATTAGCCTCAGTGCGGAATGAGAATTTTCATTCATTCATGTTCCTCTTATACGCGTCCACCATTCATAGCCATGCAATGGGGCAGTGCTATCAATGCAATAAAAAGCCCGCTCAGGGGTCGAACAGCAGACGACCACCTGCTTTCACAAAATCATTTATTTCTGGTATTTGCAGTAGTCGTGCAAAATTGTTCTGCATATACCCGGTCAGATAGAGCAAAAGTTAAGTTATTTTGTTCTGTACAATTGCAGTTAAATATGTTAAAAACAATTGGATACTATTGCGGTCAAATATTTTTTAACGGCATCCTCATACTAAAAACATTTTTTTTGCTTACTTCTCCTCAAACCTCGTATTACTTACGTATTATTACGGTTTCAAAACTATTTTCCCTTGCAAACGGTGGGGTCAAGAAACACGAAAAGCCTTTTTTCATGAAGATAGGTGCTTTCCTCGCAGTGCTAGAAGCTACTCAATTTTAACCTTCTAATGCTCAATACAATTATCCTAGAATATTTACAATGCAATTGCGTGGAAAACGCAGCCAAAATCAATCTAAACTGATAAGTTTTATCAATTTTCAATAATATTGCAACGTAACGAAGTTATATAAAAAATTCATTTTCCGTTGTTAACGTAAACTGTTCCTGGCAGCACTGCTCCATCGGACTCCAATCAGGGTACTTGCAATAACTTCAGTTCTAGAGCTGATCCTTGTAACTGTATAAACTCAAATGAAAGGTAATAGTCACATTTATTAGCCTTACTTGTTTTTGTGAGCAAACCTTGCTCAAACATAAGTTATAGCTGTTTAAAAACGTTGTTGTCCACAAACAACATGGGTATTAATGGGCTAATCGGTCGATTATTGAATTGAGTCTTATGGGAGTTTAACATAGGTGTTTGCCTGTGCGACAGCTAATTAAATATGATCAACGAAATCTGTTGAAATCGGTTTATTTCAACCAATTAAATCAGTTGATTAGTTGGTAGTTAAAATCCGGAATAAGACTCACACAAATTAAATCCCGCGAATTATATGTACACTAAATTGTTCACCGACGAAACCCAATTTAGTCGTGGTAATTAATCGACCGACCTCAAAGTACCAGATTTCGTCGGTCAACTGGGAAATTTTACAACTAAGATTCGTACAATCAACGCTCTGAAGAACAAGTTGCAGAATGACTTGGATTCTCTTACTAAAAATTTTACGAGCTACTGTGATCAATAGATCAAACGATTCTACGAAGGGACCTAGCATGGTCTGCCCTTGTACGACATCTGATTTTCGGACCTCACGTTGACAAGAACATCAAAAAGTGGGTCATACCCATCCGGTCTTTATACCCGCTGATATTTAGAAGATCTGAATTGAGCTTAAGAAATCCGATGACTGTCAATAAACAATTTTTTGCAAATTGTCAAAGATCCCAAATAGTTGTGAGTAGCGAGTGTTGTAGCAAAAACCTTCTCCTCTACCCGTAGTTGCTCAGCAAATCATTTCGCAGCGTTATAGACGACAAAACTTAAGACACTACAGACAACTCTTTGGATAGCAATATTTAAGCGTTAAGTTTCATGTTTACCGTCCCAGAGTAGAATGTCAAAACATACCCGAAAAAACTTTGATCTGGCAGGCGATTCGTGAATGTGGTGAAACAGTTCAACACCTTTTAGAGCCTAGTGTCTTTTAACACTTCTTCAGCGTCGCGCGAATCAATTTAAAATTATTTAAAAAATTTAAATGCAACTATGTGGATTCTTAGCTTATTCACACTTTCACTCTATTTTGAGAAACATTAATATCTACTAAACCAGAATATTACGGGGTATTTACATGTTCTTTTTCAGATCCTTATGTTTAAAATAATAACTGGTCTCACGAGTTCAACATATTGCAGACAGTATTCTCTAACTCACCGTCACAGTTGGACAATACCAAACGAACACCGGTAATTCTCATTGCCATATCCAATGAAGTTCCCAGAGAATTGAATTTTCCACGAAGCAAATATTAGAACTTCTATTCTCTTGGCTTTAAATAATCTTGCAAAACCTATAGGACCTGAAAAGATTAACTGAATTAACAACATAGAAATGTTGCGTTTCTCAAGTATTTTTACTTTGGCAGTTTTTTTTTAACAAACGCACTGAAGCCGCATGTTGGATTCGAAAATGACGTTTTATTTGAATAAGAGGATCGAGGCGCAATTTTGAAAACACTTATATTGAGTGCTTAGAAAAAAGGAAAGAGGCGCTTTTGGGACGACTACTATTGATTGACTCTTTTTTTTTTTTCTATTTTCTTCCTGATTTCTGATCATCTCTCCTTACAACGAACGCTAAAAAAGAATGTGAGGCAATGTTTCGTTGCGCGTTCAGTAATTGGAATGTATCACTATTTGCTACGATTATTTTCTGGTAAGTGCCTTAAATATGTGTGTAAACTTAAAGATGCAACCAGTCGCATCATTTCAGTCGTTCTTCAGAATTACCTGTTGATTGATGTCTCTCTGTAGTTTCATAGTATCGTGTGTTAACTTCTATGAACATGAATTGGTGATCATAGAGAGTGGTCATTGATTGACAATAAGTGATTCATCTGATTGAAATGTTTCAGTAAATTCCGTTTTTATAATATTTTTCCGTGTTATAATCACTACCGAGAAATTGCTGATTTTTGAAATCTGCTTAGTCTTCTATAAAATTTCTTCGTCAACATTCTCGTCGATTTGTTTAAGCTTCTAGAGTATTCACGAGAGACGTATTTGTTAATAGCCGCCCTCATTAATATTTTTTTCTAAAAAAATCTGAAATTTTTTAGCTTTAGCCCCCTAAAGCTGGCTATGTGCCTAACATAATCGCGAAAAAATGTAGTACCACTTGTTGAGCATATCACATACACTATCTTTGTGATACTGGTCCTGACAGTTGAACACTTTTCATTCGGATGTTGAATTAATTATTTCCATTAGTTTAATAATGAGAAGGCCATTTATATTCGAAGTACTCCTTAGATCGAAAATACAAATGAAACGAAATACTAGTACGAATCCGGAATTAGAAATTCCTTTACTTTTGATTACTTGCCGATGAAGAATTTCACAAAAGCGTCCAAATGCTATGAAACATGATACTCTAGAGCAAAACGACGTTATCCTACTTCAATACGTCTTCATGTACAATTGATTCCAACCTCAAATGTTAATCCTAGTGAAAAAATTGGAGCTGAATGGTGACACAGGAAAATTTCTCCTAAATTTCGAAGCAGTTCTCTGAAGTTTGTAAGGTTTTCCAGAATTTCGACGAATATTAATGGGGCTGGAAAACAAGATCCGATTTCAGTACGTCGCTTCTACAAACAGATTGGCGCATCGTAAATTTATCTAGTGCCATGGATCTGAAGTGACGAAGTTATGAAGTGCTAAATTCTTGATTCAAAAAAAAAACAAGAAATTTGTTATCTGTGTTCCGCTGAATATGGTAGGGTTTTTCGAACGTTGGCCAAAATTTTGAAGATCTCTCTGAAGTTCGGTTTTTAAGTATGTATGGTCTTGATAACGTTCTTAGGAACCGCGGAAATGAGCAGAACTTTTCTGAAGCTCGCAAGATAACTTTGAAGCTTGCAGGATTTTCAATTCAGCTAGTGAATCCGCACTGAGAGAATATATTCGTAAATCTACTACGAACAGTTTTCATCCAAAAACTTTCGTAAAATATACAAATTTTTCGTACATATGATGAATCGTTCGTAGTTCTATGGAAACGTTTTTATTTTTATTACGAGTTTTACGCAACAACCACGAAACAACTGTCGTAGGGAACTAACATTCCTGTCTTCCCTAGAAGATCTGCATTCGGACGTAGCCGGTGTCGATATTGATGCAGGGATCCATACTGACTGTACAATGGAGCTCATCATATTATTCTCAAGCATGTTGTTCCAAAGAACATTTTACAATCTAAAATTGTTCTGGTCAATAATGGAGTAGCAACCACGGGCGATCTGTTGTGCTGATGCTTATGCTTAAAACCACGAAACAACTGTCGTAGGTTTATTACAAATCGGTTTCATTAATCAAACGAATTGTTTGATAAAATATACGTCTTTTTTAATATTAACGAGCATCTATCATAATATGAACAATTTTTTCCGAAGAATTCCAAAAATGATTATGCACAAAAATTCATATCGCTCAACGAATTTATTCGTAAATCTGCTACGAATAGGTTCTTTGGCGGATCCGAGTATTTTCGTCCATTGTAAATAGGTTATTCGGCGAACTAAAAACATGGCGACTTGAAAAATGAATTTTTTTCGTAATATTAAATAATTAGTGTACATTGCACGGAACTTATCGTAGAAAATAAAACTACTTTTCGTGATTGAACCGAATGTTTCGTTATTTTACTGAATTTTTGTGTACAGCAAAAATATTTCGTTTGTCGCACGCTTCTATTTTCGTCACCGAACAAAGCTGTGGTATTCAAAGAGTCTAAAAATCGATAAGTTCCTGAATCCAAAACACCCAACATTATCTAAAATGAATAAAGAATGCATTAGCTCTGAACATTTCAGTGCTGCAGGTTCCCGAGTACCCTGTCGATCATTTACGGAGTAAAAATCCAGAAACCTCTCCTTAGGCCCCCGCTTACTGTATCATTGATTGTATCCCCTCAAAACCTGTGCGTGGTGAAGTTCTAAGATATCAGAGAGTATCAATTTCCAGTTTGGGAAGGAACACAGGAATTTTATGGATTACAATCTGAAAAGGTACCCGAGTTGAGAAAATATCGTGTAAAACCAAATCTTAGGCTATCATCTCTCCAAAAGTCACCTTTGGTTGAATCTCTTGCATATGTGTCTAGCAAGGAAAATTTTCCATCCGAGTTTATTACTTACAATTAATCAATTGAGAACTCACCAATACCGTCCTTAGAAAAGCCAAAAGCATTTTATGACATACTAGAAAACATACCCATGGACGAACTACATTCCTTACTCAACGTTTACAATAGTTTATCGAGAAGCTCAATAAGAATCTTCTAGACCCATTGCATTGTGGACAAATCTGGTTAATGAGCAGATTTTGTACAATACAAGAAAAATGGTTTAGTCTAACAACGTGGTTGATAATAACTGATTCAAAAAACACAGAAGTACTATGGACAACTTTGCAACTCTCGAGAACTCAATTTTTCAAGTTTTCAAAGAAAATGAACACCTGGTGTATGCAACTTGAGCTGAATAGGAGTCTCTTCTTTTAAGGAGTTCAAGGTATCATAACATAATTCATCCGCCAATTTTTCTCGGAGCGATCTTTTAAAGCAAGTATAGGAAATACCTCTCGTTACCAATATTCTCAAGAAAACAGGGTTGTTTGATGGTTTAGTCTCTTTCTCATAGCAAATAATGCATTAAAGGTTTAAAAGAACTATACTTTACTGATGATTTTATACAATTCCGCAGAGGAAAGCGCAATTCAAATGCAAGATTTCTCAACTGATCTGATTCTTTTGTGTACCCTTCAGTCTTTTTTTATTCATTTCGTTTATTTGATAGGCACAAATGCGTTAGCTTGGCGGTGCCAAATTCTTTTGTTTTTACATTTTGGATATTTTAAAACTAGGAGGTTACAATGTTGAAATATTTTTTTTTAAAGAGAAAAATTTTACAGCTATCTTAAGACTAGAAATAAGATTCTATATACAAGAGAGGGGGCAAAAGATTTTTTTATACAAAATTTTAAAACAAGGAATTCAATAGTAATAGTTTTTTAGGAAATATTTACAGTTATCTTAAAACTAACAATATATTTTGGTACACAAAAGGGGGAACAAATATTTATGAGAAAATTCACAGGTGTTTTAAAACTAGAGATACAATTCTATTTACAAGATGGGGGACAATAGTACCCTTCAGTCTTGTTATTTGCTCACACAATGTGAAACACAATGTGCCACAAAGAGCGAAATACACCGATGAAAAATAGAGCAGAAAACGAAAAAGAGAAAGATCTGTGCACCAAGAGCTGCACAATTTCGTTCAAAGAGTCACTTTGAAGAGCCTCCCCTCACTGGCAAGCAAGTAGGAAGGCGAATCAAACTACAATTCAGATAAAGTTTGATCGTAAGAACGTTTTTAAAATGTTTTTTGGTTGCCTTCTCTGCTTCCGTGCGCGTGGGACCAAGATTCACACTAAAGAACCTCTTTATTTCTACTCTTTGAGGTGCACAGTCATGGAGTAGAATGCACGTACGGGAGGGAGCAACACACATCGGAGTGAAGAGGTTTATTGTAAAAGAAAAGAGCGGTGGTTCATATGAAAAGTGCAAAGAGCGTTTTTTATTCTTCTCTTTATTTGCTCTGAGGTGCATTACATCCCTGGTATTATTACAGGAATTGGCTTTCCTCGATAAAAACAAAGCTTATGCACATTTATCGTTTGGGAAAATATCTGAGAAACCCTTTATTAGAGCTCAATGGACAAACAATTGTAGTAGGAGACCATAAATCTGTTGGTACGACTTGGAACGGCTATATTCGATGATTCAAATCAAAAGCACAAGACTCAAGATTCCGCCAAACTCATTAAGGCTCTTTTTAGACTTTACAAAAGCCTCTTATTGCCCCGATCAGAAAATTTCTCATTTCTGTTCAAAAAACTATAAATAAGGTAGCTAATGCTATACATCTTGCGAGTAACAGTCGAATATAATGATAATTATGTAAACGCAAATATACCGCAAAAGCTCGAGAAATTTCCAACAGAAAATCTCAGAAGAAGTCTGTGTGTGTTAACCAGATTTTAAATTGATCCGACCAATCCGACTCACGAGTATATTTTCAATTTTTTTTGTGGATTTTGTGATTCGATTTTGTCTCATCAGAATCCGACACTAACTTAGAGCCGGAATAGGCTAACTCCGGATTGACGTTAGCTTCAAAAACAAACATCAATAAACAATATTTTTAAGCGATAGGATCCACTGGACTGTGATTTGTGTCACTTCATGTATCCCCGTGTATTAAAAGAATGCATGACATAATTTGGTAGTCGAACGCCGAATAAACTTTCAAAGTCTAGGAGATGGTGTAGTATAAAAACGTTCCTGAATAAAGCAAATATTTTATAACCTATTCTTAAGTTAGCAAAAAATTAATAATTGCAATGGTTGAATTGTATACTCTCGAAAATTGGTGAAAATTGCCAATATCTGAGCTAAGCATCTAAAATAAAACAACTTTTCTATTTATGGAGCATTTCGAAAAACTAAGAAAATAAAATAGTTAGAAAAAGTTTCCCAGTTTATTCCACCTGGTGGAATTTTTACATTCCAAGCCAAGGATGAGAAACATACAGATCGAAAATTAGAAATCATTACAAACAGGTTTAAAATCATTCGGACTAATCTTTTGTCTTCTGCTGGCAGGAGTCCAGTTTCGGAAGAGTTACTACGAATCGTTCAAGGCTACCAACATTTCTCATGGCATTTGACAGACTTGTCCTTCTTTACCATGAAACGCGACACCGGTTGAGATTTTTAATCGCGCCAGCAGTGTAGACAGCTTGTATTATTTTATGCACCCTTTCTCATCGCGGGGCCCCTAAGCACAAGATTCCATCAAACTCAGAAAGGCTCTTCTAAGACTTTGCAGATCCAGATTGGGAAATTGCATCTAATATCATATCCATCCGGATAAACGGAAACGTTAATTTGAGCTCAGATATAATTCTACGGTGCCTAAATGCGAAAAATTATTTCTTTCACTGCTGTTAGAGAAACCGTTCACCTAGAAACCAATTTTGTTGAT
Organism: Topomyia yanbarensis; assembly: GCF_030247195.1. Taxonomy (NCBI): domain Eukaryota; kingdom Metazoa; phylum Arthropoda; class Insecta; order Diptera; family Culicidae; genus Topomyia; species Topomyia yanbarensis. The sequence goes on from NC_080672.1 coordinate 14,401,860, forward strand.
ATCCTAACAAGAACGGTCCCTGAACAATATTTCAGATTACTCCAAAAAATCATAAATGAAGTGGCTCTGTCGATAAAAAAAATGATATTCTGACACCTTACGAATCGCAGTGGAATATCGTGATGATTGAGGAAATTTAGAGAACCCGCAAAAGCTTGGGAAATTTCTAACAAAAAATCTCGGAAGAAGTCAGCGGTGCTAATAAGATTTTAAATTGATCCAACCAATCTGACATACGAGCATATTTTTAAATTTACTTATGAAATTTGTGCTTCGACTTTGTCTCATCTGAATCCGACACTAACTTAAAACCGGAATAAGCTAGCTCTGGATTGACATTAGCTTCAATAATGGACAATAAATGTATGTTCTCAAACAATATTTTTAAGCAACAGGATCCACCGGAGTGTGATTTGTGACACGTAAATATATCCTCGCATATTAAAAGAATGCAGAGAATTCCATAATTTGATAGTCGAACATCCAGTAAACTTTCAAAGTCCAGGAGAGGGTGTAGTACAAAAACTTTAGGATACTTCCATTCTTGAATGAAGCTAATATTTATAAGGAAATGTAATAACCTATTCGAAAGTTAGCAAATAAATCAATAATTGTAATTGTCAAATTGTACTATCTCAAAAATAGGTGAAAATTGTCAATATCTGAACTGAGCATCTAAAATAAAATATTTAACCTATTAATGGAACGTATCGAAGAAATGAGGAGTATAAATAGAATATATAAAGGGAAATTTGGCCAGTTAATATCACCTGGTTAAAAGGATCACCTGTTCTTTTTATTTTCAAATTAAACTAAAAATGTACAGTCGCTAAAAAGGATGATGTTACAATTAAACAGATTAACCTACAAAAAAGTTATATGAGATGCTAATTATCAAAACGTTTACTCCATAAAAGGAAACGGTTGGTTTGGACTAAATTGTGCATCGGGGCACAACACCTAGCTTTGAAAGAAACTAAATTCCAAGCCAAAAATCCAAGAGTTCGTTCTCACTTTCTCACTTTTCTAACAAACTAGAACTTCTGTGTATGCTTCTTCCCGAGACATCACTCGGGATTTGTTACCTTTAAGTGTTTAACTGGCCCCAAGTTTGTGGACGTTACTGATGAAAAAAAAGTTTGAAGTGTCAAATTCAACTTTATCTAACTCAGGTGTTGCCTTCAATCCATTTGTTTCTCCTTCGTGGAGTAACTGTTGCATAAAAATGGAAAATAAAAATTTCCCTTAAAAATAAATAATAATAAAGTTTCTCATTTTGTTTGTTATTTTGAACTTCATACAAGTTTCTTAAATTACACTACATTTGTTCCGATAAGCATTGCTAGACGGATTCAGATAAAATCCTATGTGTTAAATGTCAATTGTAATTAATCGGTATTTTTAAATTTTAATCATTTTTCAAACCATGAGAAGATCATTAAATCATTAATCAAACCACATTATTTGCCAATTCGCCATTGCAAGATGTGTTTTGATCACTATCAAAGGTATAACCACAAGTTTCATACAACTGAATATTTAGCCGTCTGAACTAGGGTGGGTCGAGGATGGCCAGAAGCTGTTTTGGTAAAAAGATGTTTGCATTTGCCTACTACCTATGCCAAATATTTTAGAAATGATCAACAAGGTGATCAGTTTATTTCTTTCTTTATACCACTTTCTTTAATCAAGTGAAAGCAAATTCATAAAATTTGCTAACAAATGCAATTTCGAATTTTTAGTAAGTATTATTTCTATTAGTATTGTGATCCCGGTAGTACCGGAATCGAAAATCCGGGGGATACCGACCCATTTTGGGTACAGTAATGCCGGTTTCCAGCTCAATATTGCCCACCAACAGGACATATAAGTAAACACTACATTAAAGTTGTTATTCGTCTCCGATTTCTCAATCTACGCTAGATAATCAGAAGTATTTGTACACAGGGAATTCAGACACATTGTGACGAGCGAAAATTTGAAAGGATAGCGAACTCACGTACGGTCAATGTAATGACTGATTTGCCCTTGAGGAATTGTGATAAATTGAGCGGAGAGACAACTATTTGTTCAGCTGTGTGTACTGTGAGACTCTCTATACATTGCTTTGTAGAGTGTAGTTGAAAACTCGAACTTACAAACTGGAAACTAACCTTACCGCACAGTTTTATCCAGATCAAACCTTTCAATATAAGTGCCCATTTCAAAATACCGACCAGCAATGTGGTAAAATGAAACGAAAATTATCACAACGATCTTGTTTAAAATTCGCTTGTTTTGGAATTCGCTATGTACCGACATAATTAGTTTGTGGCGTGACGCTGGTTTCGATTTGCTGATATTTCTCTACAAAAGAACGAACACCGATTTAGTGCATAATTTTACGCACGATCCGTACGAATCGCTTCAAATGGCGAGTGGAAGAAGCCTGGAAAAGAATTAGGAAAACCGTACTTTAGCAAAAGGTTGCTGTACAGTGAATTATGTTCGTGATGTGGTAGAAGAGAAAATCCAATCTAGCAAACCGAGCATGCATTGTTGATTTACTGTGGAACAAAGAGTTTCTACTATCCACCAGCTTCGAGTTCAAAGAAAGTAGTGCCACTAAAAAGTAATTGAATCAAAAAGCGTGCCAATCAGCGGAATCAAATAAAGTGCACACTGTAGAAAAAAATATGGTTTTGACCGTTCTATTTCACTATGGAATTCTTCTTGATTAAAACAAATATTTAATCCCTTCCTACCCATGTTGTTTATAAACAACAACGTTTTTACACAGCCATAACTTTAGATTCAGGCAAGAATTACTCACAAAAAACAAGTAAAAGTAATAACTGTGACTTCCACCTTTCAATTGAACAGTTATATTATACGTAGAACTGAAGGTATTGCTATGAGTGTGATTGGATTCCTATAAAGCAGTGCTGCCAGGAATAGTATAAGTTAACGGTGAAAATGGATTTTTTTGATAAATCGTAGTTATATTGAAATATTGAGACATTTATCGAAACTGCTTACTAAACGCCGCTCTAAGGTTGCCAGCAAGTTTTTTGTGTAACTAGTACTTGTATTTGTTATTTGCAGTAGTAATAAGTCTCCCATTTTGTTTTAAACGCAAGGACAATTTTTAAAGCAGAATTTGATAAGTATAACCAATTTTATCAATTCTGTTATCCAAAAAGATTTTTTAAAACAAGAAATGTGTGCCGATTTTGATAGCACTAGATGATTTTTAGAAGCACATGTACACGGCTTTCTGGATATGCCGTCTACCTGAAGTATTGACTCGTGATCTGGTGTACGTAGCTTGGACTTATATTTTAAATTTGTCAGATCTGGTACTTGTTAGTATGGATTGTTGCTTTCCCATGACTCGAACACCATTAAGAACATCTGGAAGTTCTTTGGAATATCATATCACTTCGCGTGATAAGTGCGACATCTTTCTCACTGTTCTTGTGCCCACGAATAGACGAATGGGTACGTCAATACTTAACATCAACCGCTACGGTTTAGTTTGATTATTGTTTTCGCACAATGTACAAGAAAACAAAAATCTTAAAGCTGTAGCTTTGCACGGCCGTTCTAATCTGGCCGAGTTAGAACAAACTGGATTACTGTTTTTAAAGGTTGAGTGATTTTAAGATACATGATTCGGTATAATCGATGAAGCGCAAAACTACCAGTTATAGTACTCGTGTTGTGACAAATATCTAGATAAAATTTCATGTACATTTGACTGTTTTTCCGTAAAGGAAATTAATTGAGTCCAAGCAGATAGAACATAGGAAAAAATTGTGCATAGGAATAGAACACAGGGACATTTGCATATTAAAACAACTCTCTAACATTATGCTATAGCTTCATGGTTAAACTCAGACTTTTGCTTAAAGCCAGTAAATTTAATTCATAAAGTTTCTGAAATTCTCTATTTTTATTCATTTCTAATTCAGTGCAAAATTAAGAGTAGGTATAACACAAATTTTCATCTGAGAATGTTTCCGATATCACAATCTCAAATATTTTTTTTTCTTTTTTTAATTTCGATTATAGAGGTTTTAACCTTAAGGTCACTTGCCTCTTCGGGTTAGAAAAATCTCTTATGAAAAATGTCTAACCCTATGTGCGGGGTCGGGACTCGAACCCAGATGTGCTGCGTACAAGGCAATCGATTTATCAACTACGCTACGCCCACCCTCCAAGCTAATTCTTCATCCGACCATCATCTTCAGCTTCCGCTTCATTATCGTCCAATACAGGACGGAACTGTGGACAATTTTTTGACTTCAGTTTGCTGTTAAGGCCGCTGGCTAGTTCTGCCCATAACGTAAATGGACCATCATGGGGCAGCTGATGTTGATTTTCTTGCCACAGGTACAGTTCCTTTGCCAAATCATTTTTTTCTGATAATTCATTCATTCATTCAACTGTTTTTCTGCAATTATGATGTTTGATTTTGCACGGGAAATGACACGATTGTTTCCAAAATTTAACACTGTTTTGTGAAGAAGGTGTGCCCCCTTCCCCTTTTGTAAGCCGACTGGAGTCGCCTATGGCCGTCTATTATTGTTGATAATATTCATCAAAAGTACGCCGATAAAAAATGCGAAGATGTGCTTAGACAATTCAGATTTAAGTTATTTTGATAAAATATGTTGAATTTAGGTAATCCGCATTGAAGGTACTTTTCATTTAACCACGGCAAAAACAATAATTCAAAATTCAATCTTGAATTAAGTATACTATAATTTATGTTTATTCAACTAAATTTTTAGTAACCCTACAAGCAAACAAAACAATACCCCATTTAATGGAAAAGCTCGACTAAGTGGAATCTTTCCTTTTGTTCCTGACGCCAATCGTGAATGCGAGTGAAAAAAAAAATTAAATGGATTTTTAAAGAGCTCATATTTCCTACAGACGAATGACCCTTTAAATAAAACGTGCATTATAAGCAAACCACAACACTCTATTTTGGGTAGTTTAATTTATTAGTTTTAAACCGCAGAAAATCGTCAAATTGTAAAGATTTCTGTAAAGTTGACATCACTGAGACGCAATCGACTCGGTCAGCGCCTGCTTCGATAACACCGCGCGAACAAGACTGGTTCGAATAGTCGCGCGATGCGTGAGTGGTTTATTTTGCTTCAAATTTGTATGAAGGCTTTCATTACGGCAAGTGACGAATATAAAACAAAAAATCATGAAATTACAAGATGCAAGTCTTTGCAAGGAAATTGATTTATATTCCCATTGTAAATTTGTTATTAATTTATATTTGACGGTCATGATCTCGGGCCAATCCGGTGATAAATCAAACACAATGTTAAAGTTTGAATCTATTTTTGTTACATTTTGCAATACTAATATGATTGTATTTGTTTATGACAGTACCACTGGAAAGCGTTACTTAAATCATCTGCCAAACGTGTGTTTAGAATGCCATTCGTCTCTACCAATACATTATCCTCCGCAAGAGAAAAGCAACAAAAACAAACCCAAACTTGTTTATTTTACTTCTAGAACAAACCCTTCCAAACCACTTCCCAGAATGTCGTCTCGTCTAGGAGCCGTCACAGCCTTATAGCCCTACGACGGTGACTCAGAGCCTCTAAGCCTGGAATGTGATCCCTAAAGCGCCACGGCTGAGCTCAGGTACCCGACGGGTGGCGACGACGGTCGCATTACCCAGTCTAAATCTTATCAACTTTTACAACGTTTTTCGTCCATCAACCTCTATCCGTCTTCGGATCGGATCGGTCCCTGGTCCCCTGAGAAGTATTTATTATCTCTGTCAATTGCTGGCCCCGGTTTTGCCTGCTCGTCCTACGTCAGTGACGTCTTCACTGTAAAGGACCGAAGCGTACTGTACGAAAAAATCGATACTAAAAAAAAAGGAATATTCATTTTCAATTTCCTTTCGATCTCATGAATCATCAGCGAACGAGAAATTGACCTTCACATGATTTTCAATTAATTTTTATCTTCGAGAAATGAATATCAAACGAGGGGACGTTGACTGCTATCCATCGAAGTAGGCAAGGATGAAAACCATGGGGACGACAACGTTGCAAATCACGCTGAAGCTAAACTAGGTGAGGAAAGTGCCGCGGGTGTGAACAAGAAAATATAACTCTAATCCTTATCGATTTTCAATCAATTTCCAACACGACCGAGTCCGGAATGGGAGAAATCGAGAAACAGACTGCGGTTGGAAAGGCTTCCCAAAAAAAAAAAAAAAATAATGAAATCCTTTTTCCGAACCCCCCGAACGAGGTTAATTATAGATTTCTTTTCCCTCTCAAACGCCAGCGAAATAAAAAGAAATCTCGAAACATTCAGCTGACAGTTTTTATCCGTGTTCTTTCTAAATAATAAATATGAATCAACCAGAATCGTTTCCCACTGCTAAAAATAGCTCGCACAGCACAGTGGCAGGCAGAAAACCCGAAAAAAAAAATTGAAAATCTTTCGCCTTCGCCGAAAGCGTGTCCTTTCTGGCAGGCATCGGACTAGCGGAACGGAAAGGTCCCGACTCTTCTGTCCTGCCTTCCTCGCTCTCTATTTCTCACTCACTCACTCTGTCTTTGTCTCTAGTGTTAGTGAGTCAGTGAGTGAATGAGTGTCAATCGATCCTTTCCGTGTGTAACATCATCAGTGGGCGAAGTGGCGAAATCTTTTTTTTTTCGCGAAGAGAAAGACATAGTGAGAGAGAGGGAGAGAAAATAATGAGAGAAGGAGAAATGGTTAAACGACCGGGCGAAAGAAAGGACACAGAACAGGACTGCTGCTGTGTGTACGTTTGTACCACTGTGCACGGAGGATGCTGCTGCGGAAACGCGACTTTCTCACGAACAGATGTCGCCAGCGGTATCGCGACGACGGGAATCGCAGTAGGCTTCGCCTGGTTTTGGCATTCGACTTGGCCCAGTTTTTCGGCGTCGGGGTTTATTTATCGATTTATTGTTTTGCTTTTTCGCGTTCGGCGTGTGTGTGTGCTGTTTTAATGGAGATACACACTCTTAATACTCGCGGTGCTGGTGCTGCTGCTGATTCTGCTGCCTGCCTGCCTGCCTGCGGTGGTTCTCGTGTTGGCTTTTATGGGACAGGCAGGCGGTCAGTTGGTTGGTGACTACGAAAGAGCAAATAAAAAGAATTGAGATCAAGTGCGGGCATACGGTTGGAATGCAGTAGCCCCCAGAAAACTGGTCGGGAGTATGTGCTCAGGGAAAATTATTGCATTGTGCGGTCGGTGCTTCATGCGTCCTTTTTCGGATGCAATATACTCCCCGGCTGAAGTCGTGGGATGAGCGCTTACCGCAAGGAGAAATGTGTTTATTTAAACTCGAGAAGAATAGAATCGGGAGGAACAAGCGAACAAATTTATGTTGATGAATATTCATGTGTTCCGCTTTTTGATAACATTAAAATACCAACTGATTAGATAGTTTTCATGCTAATTTGGTAAGTGATAAATTGAGTCGTTGATAAATTGAGTCGTTGTATTAAACTTCTTCTTTAGCTTCATTTGTGTGTACGGACCCTATTGTCACTTCTAAATTGATCCCATACAAGCAAATTATCGTATTTGCTCGGCTGTCATCCGTTCCCATTGCTCCCCTCTATTTAACTTACACGGCAACGTACCCCGATTATTTATTAGTATTCTCACTCAGCTTTTAATATTTATTTTCCCATCCTTTTCCACCAGACTGCTTACAAACATGATGTTTTCATCCAATATTGATGACGATGTCAATGTTTATTTATCTTTCTCGTTAATACTTCGTACCATTGTCCTGTTTCCTGGCCTTTCCCCTTCTTTTCCTTCCATCCCGCTGTATCACGGAACCAGCAAAAAACTTCACCGCAAACTTTGATTGAAATCGTAGCATGTCATGTGTGAGTGAGTGTGCACTGGCCGAGCCAGGATCCAATCGTAGTAGCGTGTACCCTTTTTTGCCAGTGATTGACACGTAGCCGGGAACTCGTTTAAAGACCAGACTACTGTGATCAAGGCAGGCGAAAAAAAAAAGAAAAAAAAACTTCCCAGCAAGCACTTTGTCGATATCCTTCGCAAAGCATCGGGCGTCATCATCAAACTTTTTTTTTTTGCTCCACCTCACCCAACTCCGACTGTCGTCCACCATCAATTTCCGGTCTGCTAGGAAGAAAATATACTCCCGGCTGCTTCCCATTCAAGAGCTTCCTGAGGCTAACCACATATTTCTTCGTGGTGTTTCCTCCGCTCCCGCAGAAAACTTTAACTCTTTAGGAAAGAATTTTCTTGTTTTTAACTTTTCCTCGCCGACCCCCAACCCGAGCAACCGAGCCTCAGCCGTTCGACGGATGAGAAAAGTTCCAACCCTGCTTCTCCGGTGGTAGTGGTGGCGGCTTCCAACGACGGGATAGGGGGTCAGCTTGCAGCAGAATAGTTTCGAATTTTCCTCCCATTTATTTACAACCAGTTTCGCTGAATGCGGGCTTTTCCAATTTGTTTGCTTGAATCTCAACAAAACTTCCCCTTTGGCTCCCAGCCCAGAACCCCGGCTAACGGTCGTCCCCCTCGGTCCAGAACGGGAGCAAAATATAGATGGAAAAGTGGAAAATAAAATGAGATTTTCCAGCTGCTGGACAGTTAGTTCGCTCGCTGGCTACAATTCGAGAAAAGGGATTCCGGAACGAACTCGGATAGTCAACCGATGGGATGTGGCGCCTAGTTAATAATTAATTCCGACAATCATTCGCTGAGATTCGCTGGAAATTGTCATTCTGCGCGAGAGAACGTTTAATCTGCATAATTCATACTTTGGTGGGATATCTTGATTTTTTTCGTGAGTAACAATTTTAATTCACAAAAAACAGAAGGCCATGACGGGTAAATTTGTGACACAATGAGATAAGTAGGCTTTTGTTTGGGTGTCGCAATTATGGATTTAATTGTTTTTTAGGGACTACTAATTGCTATCTGTTGGACGATGCCAAAAGATCTAGAAGAAATTAAAACCATTACGTATCTAGTGTCAGTTTGAAGTGGTTTCTTCCTGGACACTGATCTACACTTTGAGCTAACCAAGAATCACATTTCACTTATGTACAGTCAAAAAAATTTCTGCACTCAACACTTTAGTTGCAGCAACTGTCAGCTTGCTATTTTTGACAGTTTCCACAATTAGTTGCGACAGTTTTGAGCTCAAAGCTCGTTAAAAATTACTTGTATTTTGCATAATTTTTTTTTGATGAAACAGACTTAAATATCCTCTTCAAAGACGCTTATTTCCCAAAACATTTAAATGGTACAGATGTAACTATTGAGCCCTATTAAAAGACTGATATAAAAACCACTAACTGCTAATCTTCGAAGCTTCAGTCTTTGGAAAAAAATCAGTAAACATTTTTAATCTCGTCTTGCAAAAAGATTTTTACAATCCATTCACGGATTGTAAGTAAACAAACAATTCACTCCTCTCCGGTACCACAAAACCATTAAAAAATCTTCCATTCAATAAATTGTGCAGCCAAATCAAAACTTCTGCGATTTAACGTTCAGTGACCCTTCAATCATAAAGTTTTCAGCACCACAATACTGTTACGTCCATCAACCGGCCCATTTTAGTTGTTAGTTGTAAGCAATCGTAATAGATAATTGAAAAAACACTCACTTTCTGATCACGCTTGCACATTAATCGCCACTAGAAGAGGCATCCCCACACACAGCCACAACTACGATGATGCCCCGAGTCGGCTACTTCTGCTACACCCGTTCCAGTTATTCTCCTTCCTTTAGGTAACACTTTATGATGTTTTTTCTCTCTCTCCTTTCTTTCTTTCACGTTTTACTACACCCCAGCACAGAATCCGTCCCCAAAACGCTACACTCTTAGGCACTGCGTGCCCCAACAGCACCCGGAACTTGATAACACACACTATTTTCGGCACAATTCGATTGGGTTCAACCAATATTTTTTTTCCCACCGTCAACTGGGTGTCAAAAAAAAATCTCACAAGTTTTTCCTCATCCGAGAGCTCATATTTTCCTACCCCGCTCGGTTCACTTCGGGAAGGTCCCCCGCATTATCGAGCAGGTTTGCCTTCGTTCTTCTTCTTCTTCTACCGCACAGGACTTCTAGTTAGCTTTTTTTGTCAGTTTCGGGTACACCAAACAAAAAAAGTACAACACCTGCAGCAGTTGACACTAAATTATGATAGCGCACTGGGATTCATCTTGCACAAGGCTCTCCGTTTCTGTCACAATCAGCCGCCCACCGCACGCGTGAGAGCCACCCGATGAGCACGAATTTTCATTGATTTTCGGGATGTTTTATAACTCACACACTGCTGCTGCTGCTTCTGCTGCCTCCACTCTGTGAGTGCTGGTATGTTCCTTTGCCTTCTGATTCTTTTCTTGTTAGTTCTTTGCACTTTATGAATGAGACTATCAGACAGAAAACTTCCAAGTATGCAGAAAGAAAAAAAAAATAACTTGAACACAAGTAGGCTGTGACAACGACACACTACCGAGAGGGATATGAATGCACACACTTTGCACACACGCGAACGCGACCCGCGAGCTAAAACGAGAAGAGGCTTCTATATGTTGGCTAGTGTTATGTTCCTTTTTTCACTGCACGGTCCTTTTTCTTGGGCGACCAAAAACCGATAAACGACACACAGAACGCACATGAGCCTCACACGACGGTCACAGAGCAATCGAAATTTTTGCCTTCCACACTCGGGAAGCGTACGATGCAAACTAACTACAACCCGAAGCCAATGAAAATAAACAGCGAAAGGAGACCTTTCGCCGCTGAGCCGATTTCGTGTGAGAGTGTCAAAACTCTCTTTCTCCCATTCTCTCCAGCATAATTATTTCGCCTACTTCGCTGCCGTAGGTGCCACCGATGAATCGCACCAAACTGGATGCCCTATCCGAGCGAAATATGTTGGCTCTCTGCATGTGCTCTCTTTCGCTCGCTCACACAGTAGAAGAGCGATAACACACGAACCGTCGGTCGTCAATGCTCGTCATTCGCCCGCCGCATTCGTGCCAGGTTTCGGCTTCCGTTCGGCTGTCGCAGCTGAACTGTGAAAATTCTCTCACGCCGCTGCTGGGAAATCAATTTTCTAATAAAACACACATCCACGTTCGATTGAGATTTTTCCTTTTGCAAAAATGGAATACTGAAAATTTTCTGTGAATGAACGTCAGTTTTTGCTACCCGAGGAAGGTAGAGTATTCGTGAGCATCGATCCAGCGGGTACGGACAAAAGCCCGGAATAGTGTCAGAATGCTATTTTCGTAAACTCCCAAGTTGCCTTTGGTTTGTCCTTTCCGCTACCTCAAACCCCGCACCCAACGGTGACGCGGTTCCAGAACTCGTTCTTCCTGCGTCAAGGCGAAAATTCCTTCAAGCGAGCGATTCATTTCCATGAAAATCTGCCACACTCTCGCTCGCCCGTCCGCAGAAGAAAACCGAGGAAAAATCGTTCCGAGTAAGCTCCAGAAGAGCCACCACCAGTAAAGTTTCGCACGCACACATTCGCCCGTAAATAGCGAAAAAGCAAAGTGCACAAGAGAAGAGCGGATTGGGAAAAATCCCTCTAATCGTGTCTGAACGTGTGTCCTGCCTGCCTGCCTGCCTGCCTGATGGCTTGACTCCAGCGATTTTCCAGCGGGTGTGCGTGACCGATCAACACTCGCACACACACCCTTAGGTATATGATGCATGTCCAGCGCCTACTATAGCCTATACAGTTAGATGGTGAGGGGCGAATTCCTTCTACTGTTTTCTCGCCTGCTGGCGAACCGTTCCCTTACAGACCTAAAACAGTGTTGGTTGTTTTGGGCAGTCGGTTGCCTGCTGGTCTGCTGCTGCTGCTGCCGCTGCTCCTTGAAGCATACAGCAGTACTGTGGAGAAGGAAAAGTAACCGAAGGCAGCGAAAATCCTCAAGTGTTAACTGGCACAAATCTCTCGTTGGTTGCTCCTGGAGTAGCAGGGCTCATCGCATCGCGGTGCGGGCTATATCATAAGCGCCGGGTGGCGATTTCCGAGTCAAAAGGTGAATCGTGAAATAACGAGCAGACTGCAGCAGCGTCGCACGGCAGCGATGGTGGTGGTGGTGGTGATGATGGCGATGATGATGATGATGTCCTGTGCTATCCTGGGAATGATGTAAAGATTTTTTTGCTGCTAGATTGTCGAAGAAGGGGAATCAAATTGGGAAAGTTTACGCGGTGGAAAGTCGACTGGACACGCTTATCATTGGAGTTACAATTTATGTTCGATGCTTCATTTCTGCATATGTGCACATAAGTTTAAATCATATTTGGGTTAATGTTTGGAAATAGCTTTCTCTTCTAGATCAGAGCTTGTTGTGTATATCAGGATAGAAACGTTTGTTAAGTAATTCAACCGAATTTAATCCATCTTTCCAAAAAAAAATATTTTCATGTAGAATTTTTGCTAAATTATCTAAAAAAAGATTTTTGGTTTGTCAAATTTAGAGATGATGAACAGTTTCTGCGCAAGGTGCTCTGGGGTGTAGCGACTGGTTGCAGATTTGGGCAATGGCTATCTGATCTGTGTTTGTGGGTAATGTTTTCTGAGAAAGCTTGTATTGATATGCTGTTGATAGTCAAGTAGGAGGAGATCGGTTTCGTTCTCACCACACGAATATCGTTGAGAACACACAAGAAGAAATTCCTTCACATGTTGCAGTATGCGGTGCCAGATCGTTTAGTCGTACCTCTATTATGGTATCGTTAATTAATACTGGAATGCTGACATTATGTAATTGCAGTATGTAAACTTCTTCCATCGTTTGCATTATGTGTACTTTTAGTTACTGTTCCAATTCCCAAGTAGCTAGCTTTACGGGATATTACAAAAATGCTATAGCAACACTCTCTGCTTTGGATAGTCACTAATTTCTCATTCGGCAATGTACCTTGGAAAAGTATTTTGTCACCATTGGTTGTAAGTAAAAAGTGATCTAGGTTGATTTTATGTTTTATTTGCCGCGAATTTCCGCTTTACCGATTTTGGGGGCTGTTTTCAGTAAAGTAATTACTTCATGTACTCATCAGTTTGTTGAAAATAGTCGTTAAAGGAATCAGTATGGCTCTGACAACTTGATGGCTAATGAATGCATACGATTACGGCTAGATTTTAGTAGTAGGGGAATAATGAACACGTGATCATTTCTAGGCAATGACTTGTGGAGAATCTTTTGCGTCGTTGGCATAGAATAATGATGAGTTATGCTTGTTTTCTGACCATGCTATTAGACTCGGGTGGAACGCTCGATTCTTAGCAAGTAGAAGGAAAAAAAAATCAATAGTTAACAAAATTTAAAAACATTTTCTTATAAGATCGTTTAGAACAAATGTAATGAAAAAAACTACAGGTCGGACTCGATTATCCGGGGATTCGATTATCCGGGGATTCGATTATCCGTGATTCGATTATCCGGGGAAAATGTTTCGATTATCCGGGTGTTTTGAAAAAAAAAATCAAATTTCAACTATAATGTCTAATTATAGTGCTAATTCCATCATTGCCGTCAATAGAACGTTTTTTTCGGGCAATTGGGGGGTCTAGGGTTAACCTCCTCTCAAATTTTAACCTACCTCAAAAATAGCTTATATATGGGTTATTCCGCGCAAAGTGACCTAAAGAAACAAAACTCGACCATCATGGATTGGAACCAGTTTTGAAGAAATTGTTCATTTAGAGATAATATATAATAACCTAAATTGTTGTGTCGTTTAAACAGCCCCTCAGTCCATGGGAACACTCTTAACTGTTATGTGTCCGACGTGGTACCCGGATACCTTTTTAGGTTGCAAATAATGAAATTCCGATGTTTTATACTTAGCTGGAAATTGAAACTTTGTGACATCTTAGAACTTCACTAAGTCAAGCTTTTGGGATAATAATGTTTTTGATATAGTAAGAAGGGAGTGAGGAGGGTCTCCTGAATGTTTTACTATGTCACAGGCCGATGTGGATACCCGGGTACCCCCAAAACTGAAATGCCAATAACTAAGGTAATTTCCAACCGATTTTGATGCTTTGGGTGTTTTGGATTCAAGAACTCATCCACTTTTAGACTTGGTAAAAATGAATCGGGTTATTTCAACCAGTTCCCGGGTATCCGGACTTTCGGAAGCATGTTCCAGTGCTTAGATACTATTTGTGAATTTCATTGGAATACTAGCAATATGGGTATTAAAATTCTTGGCATAGCATCAATAGGCTGTATCTCGTGGTATTGGAACCATTTGGTGATTTCACCCCGGAGCGGACATTCCGGAGTAGGTTCCCGTGTGGCCGTAAATGGCCATTCCATTCCAATTCCATTTTTCAAACTACCATAGAGTCCCGCAACAATAAATAACAGACTTCCGAGACAATTTGAAGATACTGATACTTTTGATACTCATTTTGCTAGGGCATTATTTAAATTTACAAATCATACCCTAGTACTCGAACATTACTCCGGAAAATCCGGATTACCAAGAACCAGACCCATTTATCCGGTTCAATGTCGCAGAATCCAAAAGTGGACGAGTTCCTGAATCTAAAACATCTAAAAGTGTCAAAATCGGTTAAAGGAAGCCATAGTTACGAGCATTTTAATTTGTGGGTACCCGGGAACCCTCGTTGGCCTGTTATAGGTGTTTTTTTGTTGGACACATAACGGTTAATTTTAACAAATTGTTTAAAAAAATGTTTTTCTTCGGATTATATCTCTGCTTCTGTTTGCACTAGAATCAATCAGCGAGATATTTTTTTAAAGATTTGTTTAGGGATTTTAAAAAAATGAAAAGTTTTTAATGCCAATATTGCCAAATATGCATCTTTTTAATTTTACACTAAAAATACATTTTTCTCGTAATACATCGGTTACAGTAGGCCACATAAAACGTCATTATACCTACATTGCTCGGTCGATTCCTGGCATCTCTTGGGATAATGATGACATGCTTCTCAGGATTCTGTTTGGATACTTTTCAAGATTCTGATCTAAGTTTTCTTAGCATCCCAATGGAATCTATTTCAGAACTTCGATTCAATATTTATCCGTATTTTTTCGCTGAATTTTAATGCAGGATTCTAGAGAAAAGCTTCTTAAATGTCTAGTGAAATATTTCTCAAGATAGAATTCTGCTGAAGATTATGCTTTATTCCAGATACTGACAGAATCATGGTCCTATTATCATTGGAATCCGGTGTAATGTTCTGATGAATATCCTGCTTTGAGTTCCAGTGGACTTTGACACAAACAATATTGCTCTTCTCCCATTATCCCCTTCAATAAGTGATTCCTGCTCAGAATTCCAATAGCATCTTTAACCTGTTCGTGCCCTTCTGGTTGATGAACAACCATGTTTCTATATGACTATAACTTTTGGTTTACACAACGTCAAGTAAGGCTAATAACTGTGACTAAAATCTTTCATTTGAGCACTAAAAGTTATAAATATTAGCATTAGAACAGAAGTTATTACAATTAATCTGATTGGGTTCTGCTGAAGCAATGTTGTCAGGGGTAATTTCTGTTAATGGCGAAAATGAAATTTTGGAATATTTTCTTAGCCTGGGAATATTATTGAAAACTGCTAAAACTTTCTAATTTAGATTGCCCTCAATTACCTTTTTCATGCAATTGGTCTAGATCGGAAGGTAAATATTGAACAGTTGCAAAAGAATCACATATCTTTCATAAACTAGGTTTTTCGTGTTTCTTGACGCCAACAGTTTTAAGGAAAGATAGTTTTGCGACCCTATACGCGGTAGAAAAAAGTTGGTCAAGAGATGGTTAACGAGATTCTGAAAAGAGACCCGGCCGTCACTGGAGGTGATTTCAATTCTCAAGCAAAGATGGATGATAGGCTATGTAAAGAGGGCGCCAGCAGTACTTCTCGCTGAGGCGCCCGGGAACCTGGAAGTCCTTCGCTAGTGACAAGTATGAGTGGGACAGTGTGCGAAGACTACACGCGTAGTTATTACCTGACAATCAAGTATTGGTCAACTAAATGATACTATAAGGACAAGCATCTCTTTGTGGGTGCGCAACACGCACTCTTCTAATTAGAATGACTAGACATGTTAGCTGTGATATGTGTCACTCCACGTAAATTAAACTGGAGCCAAGAAACAGACGACCCCCAGTTTACTTACTAACTTTATTTTTTCTGGTATTCGAGTAATCGAATCAGTTACCTCGGAAAATCTAAGCCCTGGGTAATCGAGTTTGACTTGTATTGCAAAAGACACACATTATTAAAAAGTTTATCTTAGAATTCTTGTACAAATAGCTATAAACAACTGATACATATCGTTAACTCGTTACCAATATGAATAATAAATGAAAACCAACTGAAAATACAAATCACACCCTGAAAGTCTGAAAAATCGACTAGGGCCAAAATAGGTACATTTACATTTACCATAATAGGAAAATTTGCCCTGGTCATTTTATTTCCAATTTCTCCACGAATGAAGCTTAAATTCATGAAATAACGCAAAAAAAAGTTTGATTCGATTATCCGGGTGATTCGATTATCCGGGGTGAGATTTTTTTCAAATCCCCGGATAATCGAGTCCGACCTGTAGTACAAAAACATATGGAAAAGATTATGTCTCACAACAAAACTGTTAAACAAATGTTATAACCTAACTAGATTAAATTCAAGTAAACCCCTTTCTGAATCTTTCTTTTCTTGTCTTAAAGATGAAAAATATGCAAAAATAAAAAAGATCATTTTTTTTAAATTTTGCACTGGAATACCCCCTTTAGAGAAATCTATACCAAATAATTAGAATAGGTTATAGGGGGCGCATCTAGGAACTATTGAACAATATTTTAACATCTTTGGTTAATTAAAAGGATAGAAAAAAATGTGTCCCAATTTGTCCAATACAGGTAATTTTCAATATCGGGGTATGTTACCCTCGATATAGCGTCACTCGATATAACGTACTTATTTTTTAATTTATTTTTCAGGTCCCAATTTCTCATCAATTACGCATGTATTCCATATTTTAAGAATTCAATATATTACACACAATCTTAAAACGTATTAATTAGGCTTCTAATGAGCATGTTCGCAATTGGTTACTTCAGTGAAAGCTAAAAGAGCGATTTTTTTCCAATTTCAATTGCATATGATCGTAATTTATTAAAACCAACCACGTATCCCAATAAATATTACAAGATCAGTAAGTTCTAACTGAAAACTCAAATGAATAATATTGGTGTGACCATTGGTGGTTGGTTTCGGGACTGCGGAATCTGATTCTCTGGGCCGAATGACATGTGTAAGTTCTATGGCATGCTGTGCCACAAAAAATAGCATGTCATATTTGATGACAATCAGATACAATCGCTTCCTGAATCTCCCGAATTCGGTTCTTCGGACTACAGAATCTTTTTATCATTCTCAACATTTGGGTCATCAAATTACTTCAACCACATGATCTACGAATCATATTGAAAGTAATGCGGACACATTTAACTCCGATTTCGGATATTCCTGAATTCAGTTCGCTGGACTCATGATAGTTTTGTCTGTTTTGCATTGATTTTGCCATCATGTGACGCATGAAATGACGTACCCTTGGAATCCAGTGAATTTTATCAAAATTTTACTGCTGGTTTTTGAAACTTTTGAATCTGGTTACTAGAATCGAAGAGTGTTTTCGAATCCCATTATGTGTCACATCAAATTAATAAGAATGAGAGATCATAATTTTAGTTACTGTGTACGTTTTACGACCGGTTTGGGTGGGGGTCGAAATAAAAAAAAATATTGTAAGTAAGAAAAGTAATTGTGACTAGAGGTGTGCGCCGCGCCGCCGATTTCAGGTAAACATCGGCGGCGCGCCGGCGTCACGCCGATGTGCTTACTATTTTTACATGATGGGATTATTGAGGATTTTGCGTAACCGGAAGTCGCCATCTTGAATTTCAAAACGACACCAAACTTCGATTTCCGTCGTGTACTCATCAACCGCATTCCAAAAATACCCATATTGATGGGGTTGTTGACGATTTTACGTAACCGGAAGTCGCCATCTTGAATTTGAAAATGGCGGTAAACATCTATTTGCCTTCTCTTTTCGTCATCCATTGTACATACATCTCATTCTATAATAAAATTCCATCATTATGAGAATCAGATCTACATCAGATGCTCAAAAATAGTATCTTATAACATCGCTCATCTTTCTATCACTGAGCCATACATTTACAACTCATCTACTGATGGCACGACAAGCGATGCGTGAGCGATGTATTAATTCTATCCCTCTATGATCGTTATTTTCTATCGCTCAGTGATGGGCGTGAAGTCCATCAGTAAGTGAGCCTCATTTTAGGGTTGAAGGAATCAGTCGATTATATCTGCTCTTTGAGCTGATCGAAATCGGAAAACGAGCCTCAGTATTGATTTTTTGCCACCCTTGCTTGCAAACGCAATCGCGTCCTCCTTTGCTGCGCGTGCCTCTCAAATTACATTTGGTTTTTTTCATGCTAGGGGTCCTCCCTCCATGCCGCTATCTCAACTAGTTGTATGCAGTGGCCTATTGTGATCCATTGGTTATCTATCCAAGCAGAGAGGTCAATCGAGGATTGAACGCAAACCTTCATGGGGATAGGGTCAAGAGCCGGATCGGCATTATTCAGGAATGTTACAGCCGAACACTCTCACATGCACACATTCTCTCGTATATCGGTATTCCGATCCGAGCTTCGGGTCCTTTCATTAGCTTTCGCTCATCATAATAATGCTCTCGCTCGATCTACCGCTCCTCGCTGCCATTCTATTAATCGTTTTTGATCAAGTCATAAGCATTATAATAGCACGACTTCAATCGGAACGAATACTAATGTTTACTGTTGTCAGTGTCTACTCATACTAACATACCACTTATGCCTGCTTTTCACAAAACTAATATAATTCCCAAATACTGATCCACGATTGATTTACCAATGCTCATGTTTATTTAGCCGTGCTTCTATAAAGCGGACGATTTTCTACACGCTATTGTTCGTATATTTCACGGCAATGTAAACAACGACAATTGACAATATGTCCAATTAGCTCAAAGCAAAATATACGAAATCCAATTTCAATCGATAGCGCAATAAAAATATACATACATATGTTTGCATTGATTGCCTGTCGTGCACGTTTGTTCATTTTGCAAGACAGTAGATGTTAGATAGTAGACTACTTATTTACATTTTCCTTCTCATACACACTAAATGTGCGTAATTCTTATTTTTGTTAATTCAGCTGTACTAAAAGTTTTATGCAAGATAGGTTACTTCCATTTTGTGTCATCATGATAAATGTAAAAAAAAATGTCTTTTGGTCATTTTTAAAAACTCGTATTTTTGTCACAAGTGAAATATTTTCACGAAAATCAAAAAATAAAACTTAAATTCTGTGGATTAAGTCGATTTTCATTTGAAACTAAAGAAATATAGGTCTTTAGGATCACATCCACCATCATTGTAAAAAGCCATGTTTTCTTGGAATTTGAATTTTTTTTCGTGAAATTACTGGAAAATGGATGAAGTCCACGTGGACATCACGAGGGGGAGGGGGAGGGGGCTAGGGGTACAGCGATTGTCTACGTTTTTTCACAGCGGGGGAGGAGAGGAGGAGGGTCAAAAACCCAAGTTTTTCTGTCCACGTGGTATATGAACGATCCCTCAGAAGTCACCCACGTTGAAGACGCAGCAAACCAAGCTGAAATTATACCAGAATATGTTTAGGGATATCTGTGGGTTCACCGATTCTCTTGGAGTGGAAACAATGGTCAGCCAGGGGACCTTCCGATTAAGAAAAATAGAAGAGTTATGGGAGAATGTGATCGATGTAATTTTGAACATCAAATCACACGAAGACTTCTTAGCAGTTTGGAAACAGCAGTCGGTGTTATCAGACAAGGTCAAAGATTTAGATGAGCCTACAGCCATTCCATTAGTGGTTTCAACATGACACAACAACCCACCGTTGAGCTTGTGCGGCTTTCACAAATCAATTCGATGGCAACATTGATGAATGGTTGAGTAACTGTAATCTATACCTATCGCTCATCCATTGGAAAAGGTTTTTACCCGATGTGGAGAAATTTCATTATCCGAAGGGATGCTTGTCAGGGGAAGCAAGGGCACTTTTAGACCCGCTGTATATTACAAGGGCTTGGAAGACACTAACAAAACACTACTACGACAGTCAGGGGCGGATCCAGAAAAAAATTTCTAAGGGGGTCCGAAATTTGGGTTTTGAAATGTTCATCGCATAATACGTAATATGTAATTGCCTTATTTAATTAAAACCATTTTTGGTGGTCGAATCTGGTTTGGAATTGTTTTGAGTTTAGAACGAATTAAAATAGAAACCCTTTTAAAATTCTCCAACAAGTTAAAAAAAATCGGGAGGGATCTGGACCCTCAGGACCTGGATCCGCCGCTGACGACAGTAAGCTACTGAAGCGTCATCAGATTCAAGTACTGTTCAAGTTACCAAACCTTGCTAAGGAGTCGGCCACCGTGGTGCAGGCGCTACTGAAGGGATTTTTGCGTTTTGTTCAAACTCAATTTGTATATCCCGCCTACTACAATGACTCCCTTCTGCTAGGTAGATTATTCTCTCGTCTAGACAGTGGCAGAAGCAGGATATAGTGAAGGGCTTATCAGAGGTCAGAGTGCTAACAAGACTCGTTAAACCCAAGGATGTTGCATCGTAACCACATAAGAAGCCATTTGTATCGCAGCCCAATAACAGTGTCTTACAAAACATAGGAGGAGTCCTACTCACTATATCAATGTTCAACTTTTTTCTTTTTTATTTCGACTATGTAGTAACATTTTCTTTTTTTTAGATTTGAACAACATTTAATTAGATAGAGATTACTGGGTAGGGAAAGTTGTGAAATTTTAGAGCCATAGTACTCAAGTGAGAGCAAGAATGTGATGTATACAGATCGGAAAACTAGAAGTGGCAGGGTCATTAGAACAGTCCACTTGCATGTCCCCTGGCAAAGCAAGATTTGTCCCTCTTCACAATTGCTTCAGGAAAGGTTGTATTGCTTCGGATTGTTCTTTGCGATATGTATGCCATAATAAACTGCCCAGAAAAATAATGATTTTTTGAAAACACAATCAGCTTACCCATGACGCGATTTCTGGTCCGATCAGGTGTACTTGCACCAAATTTGAAGAAAATCGGACAAGTCTAGCTATCCGTCTAACGTATGTGAAGTTTTCCTGGGATTTTTTTTGGCATGGGATGCATACAGTGTCACCTAGCGGCGAAAATGCGAGCTGGTGGTTTTTTTTCATGTAAATTGTCGAAAAATCCCATGCAAACTTCAGATACGTTGGTCCGGTAGCTAGACTTGTTCGATTTGCTTCAAATTTGGTGCAAGCACTCCTGGTGGCACTAGGAATCGACTCAGGGGTGGACAAATAGGGGTCTTTTTTTCTTGTATTTATAATGCCATAATTGTAAGGGCAACCCTCATACTTTGGTAAGATTTCATTCAGCGCGAAGGCGTCAGACAATTCCAGAAATCCTAATCATCGGTATTACTCAATGTGAATGATCTTATGGACTCGGGTTCTGAACGCAATTTCAGAACCGAGCGATTGTGTCAACCGATGAACGTTCCACGGCGGTGCACAGTGTTTTTTTTCGCCAAAAACGTGCAAAAAATTATCTACGCGAAAACGGTAAAGCATACAGCAATGGTGTCTTCTAGAATGTTTTATGAAGATCCAAGACCTTCATTTTGATAATATAGTCAGAGTGATTAATTTCCCTAGAGGTGAGATATTTGCTACTTTTTTTTAAAGTGCGAAAAACAGGATGAAGTCTTCAGAAATGTTGAATAACTTGTTTTTGCGAACGTCTTTATTGAAGACCGAAAATCTCTATTAATAGTACACTCGAAGTTATTAACCGTTGTTTCTGAATGACCCCTTAAAAAGGTTTTTTCAATATAACTTCATGAATATCTTAGATGCAGCTTCAGAAAGTTGTTCGTCTTGTCTAGATACGTATCTTTCCAGAAGAGATCGTCGGTCTATATCTTGCTACATAGAAGTTATTGGATAATTTTTGGTAAAATTTGCGAAAGTCTTAAAAATAATAATTTTTGAATGGGCAAAAAGGGCAGTCTAGTTGCATTTAGAAAAGCTGCATCAACACTATAAAACTCACTTGTCTGTCGTTGTCTCCAGTAGAGTTATAGATGATTTGAAAAAATATTGTTTTTTTTAAAAATTTCCAATATCTTCGAAAATACTCGAGATATGAAAAATTATGCGTTAATAAAAATTGTGTATTTTGACGATTGGAATGACTTCGTTGAATATATGAAATACTTTTGGGTCATCCAAATATTACGAGCTATGACTTCTTATGCGTTACAAGAAGAGATTTCATGTATTCAGAAAAAAATATTCATAAATTCAATCTCCACAACTGTTTTACGGATGAAAGCTAATTTCTTTCCTAGAAAAAAAAATAGTTGCAGAATCTCACTTATAGGAGGATTAATCACGAATTTCTTAGCAGCAAATGACAGATCTTGCAGTTTTTGATAAGTATTTCGAAAAAACTATTGACGCAAACTCAGCCGTTTCCACGCTAACAACCCATCACGATTTAAAATGCTTTATTTTTCCAAAAAAATTGCAAAATAATTTAGAAAATACTCGTGATAAGTCGTTGTTGTAATATAGAAAGTTGTCCATTTTGATAATTCAAACCTTTTTGCGGAGCATACCGAACTTGTCAGAATGATATTTAAAAGTTATAGTAATGAATTGGCTTTAAAGGGTTCATCCGCAAACGACCAGTAATAATGGTGAAGATATTAAAGATGAAGACTGTGTGTATTCAGAAAAGTTGTTGGCAAAAGCTTGCGCTAAAACTTTACCGAAGATATAATTTTAATACAGGCACCTACAAGAAAGTTGGTATGTATATCTCACTTTTAGGGAGATTAATCATCAAATTAACAACAGCATATGAAAAGGCTTGTAATGTTCACAAATTCCTCCGAAGACATTATTGTCACAAATCTAACGATTTAGGCGTAATTAATAGATCGCACGATTTTGGCGAAAAACCAACTGTGCGGTGGTCCGACGTATCTGTCTGCGGGATTGGGTAATCCAGTACCAAGGTCAAGCACAAGGTGACTACAACAGTAACATTACGAGTATTTACCTTCTTACGGAAGATGGGATTTCTTCTGCTACCCAGTGTCACAGCAAACCGTCTGATAGCCAATGTCGATATGTGGATGCGAAATCACAGCAGGCGTGGAGCTAGAAGATTCACCACTTTTCGAGTCCTAGGTGCTTGACAAACTGCTTGAAATACAATACTTCGCGTTCTTCGCCGGAAATGAAATTCAGTTAGGGAAGAAACTTTATACCCTAAGCGAAACGGTATTCAGTGGCTAAATTAGTTGAAAAATCACTGCAAGCACAACGAATAACGTGCAATATAGACGTTTTTTTGTTAGGGGAAACTTTGCCACTGCGACCACTATTCAGGTTATTTTTTGTGGCATCCAATATAGACGTTGGTTAGGAGAAAATAAATGTCAAGGTCAAGCCTACCTGTGATTATTCGTCTAATGAAGCACCCTGTGAAGAGAAGTATGCTAGAACTGTACAAAGACTTACTACCAAGGGATAGAGTCGTGCTGGCAAGGATGAACGAATCAAGGGCCATCGTATTCCGGCGGCTACAATATTTGGAACGCAGACTGCAGAGCTCCGGAAATACAAGGTAACTACGGTCATTTGTGGAATCAATTCTGCTCCGTTTCTACCAACCAGAACTCTAAAACAACTGTCTATAGATGAGTAAGCACGATTCCCGCTGTCGACAAGGGTCGCAATCGAAAACATCTATATGGACGGCGTTTTATTTGGTGCTGACGAAGCAAAAATATCGTTTGAGCGGCGAAACTAGCTGTACGGGATAATGAATAAGGGCAGATTCTATCCAAGAAGTGGGTTCAAAACCCGGCCCGATGGTAATTCAGGAGTTACCAGAAGAATATATTGCAAACTAAAGAAATCCAACAAGACCCTGGTCCACAAGTACGATCTCTAAGAGGTGTGTAGATTCAAGTTTATTTTGTCCTGATGTTTCAGTTCAAAATATAGGAACTGTAATCACAACTGCAAATTTTTTTATGCAGTTGCTGTAATTTCCAAAGAATGGAAACGGAAGGAGTTAAGACTGGGATAGTCCCCTGCTATCAAAAGTTAACGAAATGGCGTAATATCTACTCTCAGTTGCCAATCGTTTTTCGAGCAAAGCCAAAAATTTATTCAACTGCAACCTATACTAGTAAGCAAACCTTGGATCGTCGGATGGTAGGAAATCGATCCAGTGTCCTTGAGGGTTAAAATCTACCGAAGTAAAGGCCGTTCTCACCAAAATCTGGGCATACAAAAAATGCTAAAAATACTAACTCCAGGCTCTTCATTAACTTTTATTCTTTAATATCGTGTATAAGATGCGCATCAAAATTTTGTATCATGTTATGTAAGTTCGGTTCCATAAGCAGTTGAGAGCACTTTTCTTTTGATGCCTTCCATTAGTTTTTGCACAGTGTTTTTTCCAATCTTCTTCCAAGCACTGATGCACTTGAAACGAAGTTCTGGGATCGATTATACTTCTCCACCATGTTTCTTAACGTTCCCCTTAACAAACGACCAGTATGTTGCGATTGGGAGTAGATTAGGCAGTTAGGTGGATTACAATTCTTAGGAACATAAACAGTATGATTTTGTTCGTACCTGACCAGAACATCCTTTTAGTGGTATGATTTTTCAGAAAAGGGTAACAGTCGTTTTTTGAGACATTCCTGACCATTAATTTTACCTGTGTCTACGAATGCCTAAAATTTGAACCCACAATAACACATAGCTTGCCATACAAGATACTTTTTGGGAAATTTTGTTTTGTATTTGCATTTTAGCTATGCATTTTAGTCTAGTCTAAAAGAGCACTTGAACTTTTTGAAGCAATATATGTTACCTTTAAAATTGCGTTTTCATAAACATTTGCGCAGGATAGCAAACAAACAATAATATTGAGTACAATTTGAACGATTGATAAACCCTGTTACCAGATGAAATTGATAATGTGTTGATATCTTCTACATTATCACTTGGTTTGATATTTTCGCCATGTCTGTCCATTGGAAAACGAAGATTCTTTTGTATCAGTAGAGCACCAGTCTTTGGCGCTATTTATATATCTTCGAAATCAAAACATTTCTAAAAAACAAGATTCCGACTGGAAAATAATGTTACAAATGTAAACACTCCACTCGACCCAAATCAGCAGTGGAGCTTCCTAAACGCATAGCCTCAATTATATTAGGAACCCCCTCTTCTTGCGACATTATTACCAGCAAGGAATCAACCACTCGAATTAACATTTCACCGGAATGGAATGGCAAAACACGAAAATACTTTCCTCGCTATAAGCACAATAAAACCCAACTTCAAATGGCAACCCCAGGTCTATAAAGTGCAGGTTTCGGCATTCGACCCGGAGTATCGAGACCTGCCCCGACTGTCTACCTACCCCGTTTTGCTGTGAATGGGAACCGTTGGAGCGTTTCACACATGGATCGTTATTTCACTTTTCATTCGCTTTGTAACGTTGGATTCCGCTGGTGCCACAGTAGGCACTGCTGGTGGGAAGAAGGGATCAAACCCTGGCAACCAGGATCATTTCTTTCGTTTCCCCCCGACTGTTGCGAATGGGTGCTGGAAAAAAGGGAGGGGGTGCAGAGAAACACACATGAGTTACTCAATAGCATCCCTGCCGGTTGTCCTTTGATGGTAAAGAATTCCTTCGTCTTTTTTTTCCTGGGTTTCTTCTTTTGGCTTATTTTTAAATACGCTTGAATTTAAGTTTAATCTTATTGTGGATTTTTTCCTCATTGCTCTCTGCTCCAACGTTATTATCGTTTCGAACGAGGGAAATGGAAGTAGAGAAATCTAGCTGAAATTTATTTACCTAATGTTCGTTCGTTGAAAACTACTTGTAATAAAACCGATTCTGGCAACCTCTGAATCTTCAAATGGTGGAGCTAAATCGTAAAGACTCGATTTCATATAAACAGAGAATATTTTTTGACGGATCCTTTCCGGTAATAAATGATTTGCAACCACCCCGAATTTCATCCAAAACGCCGGTGAAATAATCTGCGAGAAAATTCGATTATATTTCCTACACGAAGCATTCAGGGAACGGCAGCTACGAAACATATTCAAATAATGTCGCACCCTGGTTCGACCACCCTAAAAAAACGTACGCGTCTAAGGAAACAGGTAAATCGCAGCAACCATTGAAGTGTAACGTGGAAAACTTCTCTTCCGACCAGTTTCCGTAGCAAATCGAAAATTCACCTAACCATTCTCGTATTAACAACCTTCAGTCAGACCCGGTCTACTATGATTTTGATGATGGGCGTACGTTATAATATGGCAGGAAACTCACGATTTTACCCATGTACCTACACATCGCCGCCAGCTCCCTCTATCCCGACTATCGAATATATTCGCTTTTATTCGTTCAATTTGCTGCGAATTGAATGGCGATGGTTGGAAATGTTTACCTTTTTCCTGTTATTGTTGGATTTTGGCAGACAGATTTGTTAACCGGATTTGTTCGAAGGAAGGAAAGGTATCGGAGACGAAGGTGTTTTCTATTAGAAATGTGTGCCTTGGGCTAGAAAATT
Source organism: Topomyia yanbarensis (assembly GCF_030247195.1). Lineage (NCBI taxonomy): Eukaryota > Metazoa > Arthropoda > Insecta > Diptera > Culicidae > Topomyia > Topomyia yanbarensis. Next base: position 14,428,668 of record NC_080672.1, read on the forward strand.
TAGCAGTAATAATCCAGCCAGTTACTGATCGATGGTTTTCTAAGTGAAACGATTGTTTTTTTTTTATTGGTATCAAGTTTGACGAATCAAATCCTCCTTCCTATCGATTTTTGGTTCTTCCAAGAATCCATTATACCAAAAAAAAAAGTCCTAGAAAGACTATCCGCTCAGCAGTCCCGGCAGGTAGGCTCCGATCTACCCGAACCATCATCACTGTGCTATTTGAGAAACACCATCTTCCGTTTCCTAATCACGTTTTTTGTGTTATCCGTTCTGTTGTTGTAGTGGCATTTGTGAGCGGCAGGGAAAAGCTCCCCACTCTGATTTCCAGCTAAATCAGCCTGTTCTAGACCCACCTGGAGAAAACGACGACGACGTTTGAGATTTGGTAATGCAGGGCAGGACCTGCTTCGGTTTTCTGCTTCGATTTGATTCCACCCAAGATACTAACCTGAAAAAGAGAAGAGAAAAGGAAGAAACACGTTTTGAATAACCTCATTTTCATCGTCATTCTGTTACTAAAGGTTAGCCTGCTTCGATTGGAATCGGCACGGTTCGGAACGGGAAAATCATGCACCACACACGCACCAGATGATGATTTCAGTGCGTGTGAATGCAAACTTTTTGCCAGCGCAATGGCGCGGCGTTGTCGGGCGGCCTAGAATCAAGGCCTACTAGTATGGATACGGGAAAAGGCCTAAAGTGTTTGAGCACTGGAGTGCGAATTTTGTGCAGGTGTTCTGAAAACGGCGGGCGAAGGTGACTCGAATGAAAGCGAATGGTGTAAAATGAAATGAAAGCTTTTGGCGCCTCCATCGAGCAGCAGCTTTGGCCAGCCAGCAGTGGAATGGGATGGAGGAAACACGTGTTGGTGCGTGCCTCATTGCTCGATGGTGTCGGTGCCGGTGCCGGGCTGGGATGGCGCTGGTTTTGATTGGATTGATACCGGAGGCGCTAGAAGCGATGGAGAAGAATATGAATGGCGGTAACCTTTGGGGCTGTTTTCTAGCTGTTTTGGACGAGCACAAGATTTTCGATGTTGTGTGTCGTGAATACATTTGTCAATTTAGAGCTTTCTCCTTTTTTTTTTTGATTCGAGCTACGCGTATTGTGGCAGGTGAGTTCTGTGGATCTGGGTGAGATTGAATCAACGTGAGTGTTAGCTTTTGAAAACGTTTTATTGTGTCGATAATGGAAAATATTGATTTTCATTTTGAGCACACTTAGTTCAAAAATTTGAATCCTAAATGTAAACGAGAAAAAAATCCATCGAAATTACTAGAAGTTTCTTAAGCCAAACGGTTGACTTGCTGACCAAAACGTGCCTTAACTGCTTTTCGATCGACTTCTGACGCACAACGAAATTCTAAAAAATACGCGGCATTGCCTGCTACGATTACGTGGGCGGCACATTATTTATTGCCATTAACCATTGATGCTGTTGTAATTTATGAGAACCGAAGAATTTCACTTGTTTCTGTGCTTGGGTGCGAAAATTCCCCGTTGCCCGTTCAGTTGATAGGCAAGCGCCGGGGAAAGCAGCCATTTACGCACGAACAATTGCGAACTTTTTTTGTTACAGCATTACAACGGCAATAGAAGTGATACAAGTGATGAAGAAACAAAAGCACGCACATGAGAGGATTAAAAGGTACGAGTTTTGTAATGAAATTTTGGGTGTTATTTATGACTTTGAAGCTGCCTCCAGGCAGAGTGCTTTTTTCGCTGAAAGAAACAGAGTTTGATAGAAGAACCACGCTGCCACGGAATGTGTAAGTAGCTTTACAATAACTTTTAAAACTGTTTGAGCTTTGAGAAACGTGATGACAATCGAAAAATGAATTTTATATCATCTGAATCATTTTCAGTGCTTTTGGATCTATGGAATCCCAGAATCTGGATTAGCGCCTGGAATCATCGGTTTGTTAATTCTTAAATAACTGGAACTATGCATTATTGAATTTCTGATTTTCCAGAACGAAGACCTGGATTTTTGATCCAATATATATAGATCCCGATTTTTTTGATTCCTACATTTCTGGATCATAAATGTTGGATTGCTAAATTCCTTGATTTCTGAATTCTTAGATTTCTGAATATACGAATTTCTATATTTTTGTATCTCTGGGTAGCTGGATACATATTTCTGGATTTTTGGAGATTGGTTGAGGGTATTGGTTCAGGATTTCTGAATTACGGGGCTTAGGAATATGGGAAGATTTCTGCATTCCGAGTTTCTTAAATTCCAAAAGCTGTAGATTCATAGATTTCTAGACACATAAATCTCTATAATGTTTTTAGATTTCGGTATTTTCGGAAACCCTGAATCTGAATTCCAGATTCACGATTCTTGGATTCGCTGAGTACGAAATTCTTCGATGTCGATATAAAGGATGTTTGAAATCGTGTTGAAGGAAGCGACAAAGAACAAGGGAGGCCCAGCGTACCGTGATAGGATAGCACATTCTCTTTCCAGTTTTTCTTAGAAACCTCTGAATCTTCGTGAATTTAACTTCGTGTTTCTTATCGCTTACATTAAAAACCAGACAAAGTTCTCTAATTGTCCATTCCTGTTGGTGGGTCTACTGGTGAAGGTGATTCTCAAGGATGTCTTCTCAATAGCAAGTCGCGCGTGTTCTCACAGATAGCCACTAATATTTCGTTTCGCATATTGAAAACATCTTGTAGATTTGCAAAAGACCCACGGCTCCACCAAGCTCACGCATTGAGCCATTTCAAATAAATGAATTGTATAAAAATGGATTGATTTAAAAGATTGAGTCCAGTAGGATTCACCAGTACTTTAGGTCCAGAGCCCGGCGCGGTTCTGTACTTTAGAGGACAAGCCGGATCAATCCCGTCCGGCTTGTCCTCTAAAAGCTGTACCATTCGCTTCGTTAATTAAATACAGCAAGATTCCGTTTTTGGCACTTCTGTTTTTGGCATGCAACAAAATTGTTGTTGTACATAGTACATCTTTTAAAAAATGCTCAATACACATTTTGTTGTAATAATTGATATCACTATTGACTTTATTTCCAAACATGAAAGTCATATTTACTTTATTTTATGGGGGTGGGCATAGCGAATAAAATCAAATTTGCTGATTTTTTTCTATCATTTCATTCCATTTCACAAATTCTTATAGAATTAATGTTCTTGTAACATTTATGATGTCACAAATTGAAAATAAAAGCTTTTAAAGTAAGGTTCCATTTTTGGCACGGTTCCAGTTTTGGCAGTTGAAAAAAAATATATTGTTGCCAAAAACGGAATCCTACTGTAATAAATTAAAGTTTGTCGAAAAAGCTTGATAGCAATCAATTACTCGAACAGATATAGAATTGGAATTGGTGATCGAATTTAAGACATTTAAAAACATATCTGCTCTAACGATTGAATTTTAAAATAACTAGGACGAAATGCGGAATGCGATTCGACAATTCAATCGAACTATTCCGAATTGATTGCAATGCCGTTATTAACAAAAAATGACCATAAATTTGTCATACGACATTCGAAAGATACAGTATCCAAGCATCTTCTCATTGAATTTCAAAATGATCCATCGAGAGATTTGAGAGAAATTGCGATTTGAAGTATTGTAACACGTTTCATAAAGCTACCAGCAAACACCCACGGGTTTGGTCCTACCTCTATAAACAAAAAATTTTGTCTACTTATTTAGTACATGGCATTCGAAATATATAGTAATCAAGTATATCCCCTGCAAGTTTAAAAATATTTCATTGACGAAATCGAAATTTATAACGGTTTGGATGTGGTATGCGGTCATAGATGGGTTTTCTACCAGACTACAAGCGTGAATCCTTGTTTGTTCATTGGCTATTTAGATCGTTTATACGTGTCGCGGTTTTTTAAGGAAAACCTTACCATTTAATTACATAAATATAATGTACAAAAGGTTTTATTTATATGGTGCACTGAAAAAATATGAAAATAGGGTTGTCTACCAATCGTTAAATATAATGTGTAAATTAAAAAAAAAATGAATAAAAGTTGGAATGTTTACTTCAAAAGACCATATCTCAATGGTTTGTTGACCGATTCTAATTATTTTTTCATTATTGAACAAGTAGACGTTTCATCGTTAATTTTCTTGAATACTGTATCTTTCGAATGTCGTATGACAAATTCATGGTCATTTTTTGGTTAATAACGGTTTTAGGAACACCGTTAATGCAGAATCGAGCTGGTAGTACGGTTTTCAACAATCAACAGCTCGAAATAGATACACGCAAAAGAAACCGCCGGTAACTTGAAGCCAATGAGGATTGACCGTACCAGTCGAAGGCCACAGGCCCAGCTCCAGCTCGTACAGATGTTGTTTTGCGACCTGGTATTATGTTTTTAATGTATGTGTTACTTACAGGTTTCATTTCAATGTTAGTAAGTGTCTTTTTCACTCTTTTAAAGCTCACAATCTCTATCGGTACCTTATTTACGCCAACTGCAACCTACCGCTGCTCAGCTCTTCCAGCGTTTCAACACCGTCGGTCGATAGCCTCATAGAATCGGCATCACCGTCATCAAATCCGCCATTTCATTTGGAACTGGTATAGAAGACGTCCAATTCCAGACCATTTTATCAAAGCGAATCTTAGAAATTTGCGTTGGATACCTTCAATTCGGTCGCAACCGCTCGTATAGTGCAGGCTCTAGATTGTCGAACAATACTCTAAAGATCAATATACACGCGAACGGAGGTCGTAGTGTAAAGTGTTACTCTAAAGATGCCCGGACTAGCCAACAGTACAAACTTTTTAGGCAGTATATACTCGTGAATGAATGTACGGAAGATGAAGCCCCGGTTTAACGTATGAGACGTGAGTTTAGTATCTAACATCACTCCCATACCATTCACGGAACATACTCGAGAAATAAGTCGGATAATAGTCGTAGCTACTTTATTTTTCACTCATACGGTCTATTCTTGAAGCAACGGCTGTAGGTGAACATGAGCTATGAATTAAATTTGCGGATATAAAATATGGTTAACAGAATGTTAGTTACCGTAAAACGGGGTGACATTGATCACTTTTCGAAGTAATCGTTACATATTTTGAAACGCAACACATTTTTTTCAAGTTTAATATTTGTAAACCATGTACTGTTGTATGGAGAACAAGATTGGATGGTCTTACCTAAAATTGTCCGCTTACAGCCATTTTTACAAAAATGACTTCAAGTTGGAGTCCGTTTTCGTATTCCGGGGTGACTTTGATAACCTGCATGTTTCATTCAAATGTTTGTTTAAACTAATTCTGGGACTTATTTTTAAATAGATGTTAATTGGTATCATACAAAGTATTTCAATGTACTGCGAAATTCGAGTAACCAAAATTTGTATAATTTGTGTCCAATAAAAATAAATAAAAGATTCTGAATATCTTTAAAATTGCTAAAATTGCTTTATTTTAGTGCTCTATCGATGTACAAAAAGTTTCATCCATATTAATACGTTGGAATATTGAACAATAAAAAAATGTTGCGAATTTTAGTTTAAAATAATTTAAAATAATTGCCAACTAGTTTCACAAAAAAATGTATTTAAAATAAACAAACTCTCAAAACTAAATTAGGCACATCCCAATCTAAATAAAAACTCGCTTGTAGTTTATTACTCTTGCTCAAATCAGAAATTTATTTGTTTTATAAAAAATAGACACTATATGAAGCTTTGTAAAAATAAGCTAAAGTCAAATTTCGTTTTTTTGTAGTTGTTGTACCCAAAAACTGAACAATATACTCAAAAAGTATATCAAATCAGTATTTTATAAGTTTTGAGTAAAAATCATTTCAAATTAAAATAATTCGGTAGACTATTCTGGTTTAATAAGCGATCTACGAAAAAAGTTTCGAGTGATCAAAGTCACCCCGGTTTGCGGTACATAATTTCAAAGCATTTTTGCTCAGAATACTTGAAAAAATATGCAAATAGTCTTGAAATTGCCCCTAGTTGAAATGCTTTTCCTATTTTTTATTAGTTCCTGTATAGAATCCTTTAAATATAGAATGTATAGTATATAGAATCCTTTAAATCATTGAGAATTGTCTAGACATTTGTCTCAGAATGAGTACTACAACTGGTAGTTTTGCACTTCATAGACTACAACAAATCATGTATCGTGAAAAAACTCTATATTCAAAATCAGTGGTCCAGTCTGTTCTAACTCGGCTAGATTGGGATACTAAAGGCGCGCAAAGCAGCAGATTTTACATTTTTGATTACTTGCACATTATGCGAAGATAAAGAAAAGTGTGTATTATTCCTGCTATATGAAACTACACCGTAGCGGTTGAAGTTAAATATTGACGTACCCGTGCGTCTGTTTGTGGGTACAAGGACGGAGACAAAGGTATAGCACCAAAGAAAAGTGATTTGATATTTGAAAGAACATTTTCCCAGGTGCTCTTAAAGTTGTTTCGAGTGATGAGTAAGCGACAAGACAGACCAATAACTTACTACCAGACCTGGCGAAATCAAATTATAAGTTATCGTTTCTGGTCAGGTCAAGCTACGTGCGCCATATCACGAGTCAGTACTGTAGGCAGCCGGCCTATGAAGAAAGTGTGCTTGTAAAAATCAGCTAGTGATATCAAAATTAGTCTAAAATTTATAACAACCACGGTTTTTCGACTAGTGTAACGACTACGCCAAGTATCTAAGAGAAGAATTGTTGAGTGTGAAATTGAAAGAGATTGAAAAGATCACCAATGTGATAATCATGTGCTCTTTCCAGGATATCTTGGCCGAGAGATGGTTAAGGAGATTTGAACATTCAAAATCATGATTTTAAATGATTAGATTTTGTATGCTTAGCAAGTATTCTGTTCAATAAAACATGTTTAATGTGTCTCTTACTTTGGAGCGGTTTTTATATTTGACCAGAAGACTTTTTCTTAGGCGACATTTTTATGATTTTGCGGTTTGGCGCGCCTTTTGAGTCAATTATTTTTTGGCGGCTCTATTTTATCCGAATTCGAAGTTGGTGGATACTAGAAACCTTATTCCCCCTTCAACATTCGAAGCGTACTAAATCGGTCCACGTTCTTTTATAGATAAAGATTCAACAGCAAACCGAAACTAGACATAAGCCGACATAATTTCAGATTATTTGAAAAATTGTGCAGATAGTCTTGAAATTGTCCCCAGTTGAAACGCGAATAATGGAAACCAATCAGAAGCTTGGTTATGAAACATTCTCAAAAATCATGTTTTCTATTCGTTGTACATACCTTGCAGTTTAATACAAAATCGTTGTAATTATTTTCGACTCATTAGTTATCCCGACGGAAGTTATACATAACCGTTACACATATAATACCACATTTCTAAGATAGTTTCCAGTATGTATCGTATGAGTTTTCAACAACACTTTACAAAGGCATGTATAGAAAGTCTTAAAGCACTAAAAAAATCTCTCTCTCTCTCTCTGCCCAAATTATTATAGTTTCTCAAAGGCGAAACACTTCTGAGTGTTCGTAATTCTACTGTCGAGAGTGTCATTTGACTCCTGTTATTACCACCAGTGAAGCTAAGCTCCTCGATCGCATCACTGCAACCAACGACGGGAAAGGCATTCGCAACACTTGGTTTTCTGAAACGCACTACCGCTCTATACGGTGGATTGGTCTGTGAATTAATGGATGTTTTCAAAAATCGTCTGAAAAGAATGTCATTACTCTCCTGAGATGGATTGCTTCAGAAATCTTAGTAGGATAACATCGATAACCCTAAAACAGGGCCGTCTTAAGACCACTCGGGGCCCCTGGGCACAACTGAAATAAGGGACGCCAATAATTGAAAAAAAGTTTTCAGATTTTAAATCTGCTTTTCTTGAAAATGAGTCCATTTTATATCGGTGGCGGTGGTCGGCTATTTTCTTCCACGTCCCTTATCACCTATTTTATAAGGTGATCCATCAACAGTGCTATCTTTGGTTATGCTACTAATTTACCTGATCTTATTATATTGCAAATAATCAAGAGGGTTTTTATTATATTCAAATTGCACATATTTTTTCGCATGTTATTTTAAATGTTCCTTAATTTGATGGCATTGTAAGGGAACACGTATCCGCCGGTTGATGCTAAGCGAGCTGACATTTCTTTGGACTGATCAAACTAATTTCTTTGTTTGTTTAGTGTTTATTTGACGAACTGGGAAACTAATCCACGGGGCATTTAATGTGCGTGGGGAATGCGCATGGTCTTGCCTGAGTGAAATGATGACTGTTAATTCATATATTAAGGGTTGAGAATTGGCAGTTCGTGAGAAGAATTAGTGGCTATTTATCAATTTGCAGCAGTTATATCAGCACGAAAAATATATGGTCGGTGTTGGGTCAGACCGGACTAAGTCACAAAACCTTAAAAAATGAGATAATCATAGCACTGGATAAAGAATTTCTTCAGCTATATTCGACTTTTAGCTGATTTGAATTATGTTACAATAAGCAAGAATTATAGCAAAAATTTATTTCATCTTGTTCTAGTAATTAGTGTAAAAATTAGCGTCATGGGTTGTATATTCGACATACAACGCTAGTCGTTTCAGGTATTTCGATAGTGCTTATTTTATACCGTTTAAAATACGCTTCAGTTAGCGTAACAACGCGCGCGAAGATAAAAATCGCCAGCTTATTCAATTGTTCGCGGAGAAAGCAACCAATATATAATTCTCATTTTATTTGCTATATAAATATCAAAATTTATATACGAAAAATAATACTTGTATTATTGAATTTTCAATTACATAGGTATTGCCATATTTATATCGATCAATGGCTCGAAACACTAAAGGTAATCGCTTTTCATGGTATTGTATTGTTTTTAGAATGTCGTGATTCGCTGGAATAAAGAAACAAAGAATAACGAAATCGTGAACATACGGTTAGATATGATCATTTCCAAATTAATTCAACAAACGATAAATCTATCATAAATTCTCGGCAGCCGGCTGCCCAGAGCAATAAACATATGATAACACTTCTGAGAGTTGCATTGATTGTATCTCTTATCGAGGTGACTTGTGTGACTCTTTACCCTACTTTACTCCTTACTCCTACTAACAAAAAGTCCTTCCCGTGGTAAACGTGGACTTGCAGAGGTCTCCACAATAACGTTTGTTACACTAATGGGGTTTTTCATTGAAAAACCCCGGGGCGGTGGGTTGCACTGGTGTTTCTAGCAGAAGAGTAAGCCACTAGACGCGTTTTATTTTTACTTATGCTAGAAAGTGCAAAACTAGGGCAATTCACTGCTCCGGTGTTTTTAATTCCTTTCCTCCCCCGATGACTGTAAGGATGTGGCCGGCGCCATTATTGACATTGCAAAGTATAGAACTCTCGAAAGGTGAACATGGAGAATGGATAGCTTCTCCCAGGCCCAATTCTTTGATTCTTTGTGCAATTTCGCTTGCTCTGGTCAATCACGGAGTAGCAGCTACGAATTGTACGGTCATCATTCTCATGCTCATGGTCATGCTCAATGAGGCCATTTTATATCCGCAGCTTAGATGGACCGACATTGCTATTTTAGAAGACTATTACTGAAATACCACTTTTAATCGACACGTAGCTGGCTACTGTTTTTCGTTTGTATTTTCAATAGATTTCATTACTCGTCTTTTGGCTCTGGCGCTAATTAAGGTCCTTTTTCTTGAAGTATACACCACAAGTTTTGTGCTTTCGTTTGGGGACCATCCATAAATGACGTAGCATTTTTTGAATGATTTTTAACACCCCCCTCTCCCATCGTAACTCTTCCCCCCCTTGTCACCATAATTTTTATGTTAGATGTTAGTTATTCCTTTAACAAGCTACGTAGCATGACATCACATCCTGCCCCCTGTCGTCACACATCATCATAAAATACAAAGCTCCCCCCTCCCCCATATAATGCCACGTCATTTATGGATGGCCCCTTATGGTAACGGTTCGGAGAGGAGACTATATCGAACAAGTACAATTTAAATTTTAGACAGAGAAAGAATTACCGGAACGATGACAATTCAACTTTTATTGGACACACTGAGAAAAATATGACCTCGAGCTGGAATCGAACCTGCGATCTCCAAGTCTCTAGTTGGATGCGTAAACCACTCCACCATCGAGGAACTGCGAACTTGATCCACTGGAGCTAAAAATAGATAACGATTCAGTTTTGCCTGAGAAGGGGCGGTAACGATTGCCTTATAAGAGGCATTAGGGTAGATGGGTCCATTAGTAGTCGCCTCTCTGGTATCGGTGATAGGCATTCAGTGCAGAAAGAGACCGAAGGCAAAAAAATAAATAATAACAATAATTAGCCTTTTCACCTTTCGAAAGTAAAATGTTTCAATACTTTCATTATTTCGTAAACAAATAAACATAGCGAAACATCGAAATTACTCGAATCTATTAATATGAGTAGCACAATCCATTTCAATGCCAGTCATGTAAAACAGTCAGAATAGGAATGCACGCCGCCATGGGGCACAAATCCTTGAATTCCTACGAGATCCGTTCCATTTCTGCCAGTATATTTTGATTCCTGATTCTGATTCGTGCACTTCGCCATGACGCATAATTTTCCATTTGAGCATAAACTGTGATTTTGAAATTAGCAAAGCAAAAATGCAGTACAAGAATTTTCTGCTTGTGTTAACCATATTTCAAGACAACATTTCAAGAATATTAATAAAAAAATGCAACGTGGCAAAAATATTTGGATCAATCGAAAAAAATATACGCACAATGTAAGTCACCGAATGCACAAGATTCTTCAAATATCTTCAAGGGCACGCACATTTGCCTAAATTCCTTAAATCAGATTTAGGGTAAAAGTAGGATCGATTTGTGTAGACACTTTCAATCACGCTATCACAACGGCAGGGGTGTTTTTGGGATTTTATGAACCTTCATGACGGCCTAAGATATTTTTGATAAGGCGAAATGTCGTACAAAAATAGCATAATTGGTTCCGTACCAGAATACGACGTCATTTTTGGAGGATTACATGAAGAATTGTTTGTTCAAGATCCCTGATTTGATGAAGAAATGAAAATTTGCCACATCCGTGGATCGCTTGCCAAACAAGGATTTTGTACCGAATTTCAACATCTTCTTCCTCTTTGTGTACAACTTCCTTGCAAATTTTTTTGCCTTCTTGGTTGCTACCGCTACCATCACTCCGCTTGATTGTTTGATGCTATTCAATTGTCACATGGGATAAGGTGCATTAAGCGATTCCGAGCTACTACTGATCCATTGTTACCTACACGCTCAAGAGTTATAAACAATTTAGTGCTACAATTTTTTGGAACATGACATTCAGAAAGATTCTATACTCATCCTAAGTTGGGGGGCCCTAAAATCCCGGGGCCCCTGGCCCTGGCCCAGTGTACCCATGCGTAAAGACGGTAATGCCCTAAAAGAATTTTCTCATAATCCTGACTATGAAACCGTCAATAATAATGAATAGACACCGTCAGAGTGGACTTTATTAGAAAATCGTGGAAAAAAGGCATTCTCATTTCTGAGAAGGATCTCACCAGAATTCTGAAAAATAGTCCATAAAAATCATTAGAAGAATCTCTTGTGTGCACAATTCTATCAGAATCATGAAAATGCGGAGAAGGATTCTATCATAACGCTCCATTAGAATTCTAAGGATTCAATCAGATGTTCAACTGATTGCCCCATAAATCCATTATTTTCTAGTATTGGTGAACGAAACAATTTATTTAAGTCTTTAAATGCGTACAAAAGCACACCTAGAAATTATTTCGCATTTAATCTTGGTTGTATCCCGTTAGATTCGCTATTTTTGCCACCTATGCCACAGTAAATTTTCTATTAAATTTCAACTGACTTGGATAGGGTGAAAACTTATTTTTGGTTACAGCATGCGAGAAAGTGCATCCGCTTCGATCCATCGTTATGGAGTGCTGACTCACAACACGACTCATAAGGTTTGATTTTTGGGCATTAGCCCGCCGAATCATGGCGACTGAATTGATTGTGTAGTCAGTTGAAAGTTTGACTGCGTAGTAGTCTCCGGGATAGTTATGGGGTTGTTCATGATTTTTGAGAATGTTTCATTAGCGAAGTTCTTATTAGTTTCCATTATTCGCTGTGTGCCGACATAATCGGTTTGTGGCATCACGTCTATTTAGTTTCGATTTGGCGTTTAATCTATATGTATAAAGGAACCTACACCAATTTTGACCATATATTTATTTTGGATTGGTATCCGCACGGATTGCTTCGAATGGTGAGAATTCGATTTGCTGGTGAATGGAAAAACTAGTAGCCAGCAGGAAGACTCTTATGGTGTACATAAGAGAATAGAGCCGTGGAAGATCAGACAAACTTTACTATTGCAGAAGACTGCTGCACAGTGATTTGCGTTGAATTGTGCTCGATATGTGGTAGAACAAAGAATCCAATCAAGTGAACTGAGGATTGATTTATTGTTGAAAATAGGGTAGCGCCACCAAAAAGTATTTGAGTCTAAAAGCGCAGTACTACCAGTAATGAGGGTGTCAGTACAGCGGTACCGGCCAACGCCAAAAAGGGTGGGTATTGGGAACCCTAATTTCTGTGCTCCATGCTCGATACCACCGAACAATCGCTATTTGGCATAAATGATTATGTAGACAATATCTAGTACCCGTATTCACCAATATTCCCGTTCTCTAGCTGTCTCATTATCGCTGAATAATACACATGTAATCTCTGTATAATCTCTGAGTAATCTCTGAATAATATACATGTAGCAAATGTTTAGACAATTATTAGCGAACTAGACATTTGTTTGGTCTAAGACATTTTACAGATTTTAAGTGAATTAATTTTGTACAAAACAGATGAAACATCGGAAATACTTTTCAACTACGCGCCATTTCAAGAATATTTGCCTTTTTTTCAAATCTTCTAATTTGATGTGGTTGTTCTTAGAACAACAATTCTTCGTCCGACCAAGTTCGCTGGTGCCTATTCCATTTACCTCCAGTTTCCGCTTTATTTTCATCCAAAACGTCACTATTATACGGAATATGGTAAAAATTTGTGAATTCCTTTGTTGAGGCTTTATCCAGAAAAACACGCTTTAATCTGCTAGACACAGCAAGCATTATTCTTGAAAAATTCGAGCCCCGGGATTTATTTGAAATCTTTTTTTTCCATAAATTTCATCCTCGACCAAAACATTCATCCATCGAGTTTCGTCAGTACCTGGATTCCACGTACCGTTCAGCGTTTATTTTTTTCGCCACGATTTCCATGCGATCTTTGATGAATTAATTAAATATACACTGTCCCAAGTGACTTCCTTGTGTGGAACCTACAGCCATTTTAATATATTGGATTTCAATCGGCTGACGAACTTTTCAGAAACAACGCCTCTCAATAGGCTGACCATTAATGAATGTGGTTGAATCAACAATTTTACTTGGATTTGTGCTAGTTTCATTTTCAGTGGTTTTCTTGAATATACCGTTTCCACTATGGAAGCTGAGATGACCTTGAGGGATGACTTAAATTTTTATTAATTAAATGGGAATCTGTCTCTCGTGGAATGAGGAAATTGCCTGATTCAGTGAAATGCAAATGATGCAATTTTAAAGGTGGATTTCGTCCAAATAGACCTATTCTATTGACCGACTGGCATTTGATTTGTCCGGAAAAGATCTTCGCTTTTTCTCAGTTCAGCAAAAAATCAGGATTCACACAAAGAGGCATTAAAGGTACATTACTGCGCACGCTATTCTGCAAGGATGCAGAATTTACATATGGTGTTGAGCATAAACAATAACCTGAATATATACCTAGGTTGTCCACTTTAACTAATAGTATTTTTCTGGAAGATCCTGTGCCTTTTCAAAATGGCTTCTTTCGCTGTCGTCCGATTACTAAATCATGCTGATTTTATAACTTAATTTGAGAATGCGATGTAGCAGATAGTGATTACTCAGGTTGTTATAGTTTTGGTCAATTTAAAATACAAAATCGTGACTAGAAAAATTGCCCTATGACATCTAACAGAATTTCTATTTCCACAATTAGTGAAAATAAATTAAAAACGCATTGACATCTTACAAATTTAAATATTGAATTCATTGTATGGCAAAAGAAAAATAAATACACAAATAGGCGCAGCAAAATGAGAACAAACTTTAATATTTTGTTTAGCAATCATAATCTGAAATCAAATTAACTGGTAAAATGCATTCTGAGTTTGCATCGCTGACAGGCAGACATGTTTTTTCGAATCCCTTCAGATCACCAATTTAACTCTGATCAGTTTCGTCAGATTGGAGACTAATTGGGATAACACAAAAGGATTCACTTCGTTGTATTGGTTGTAAAATAAGTATTGGATCTCCCTGAAGATTAGCAAAGGAAAAAAAAGCAATAGTGATTGCATTCAAGAATGGTGCGATTTGTCCAACCATTCGCCAATCTGTAAATACGAACCGTGTTAGGAAGAGAGTTTCCTAAATTCAACACTGCTTTGTCGGGAAGACACACGGTGGTACCTCTTCATACAAAGTTGCGACAAAATAAAAAAATGATTTATATGGCTAAAAATTGGATTTGAACCTAATTTTGAGTCACTGAATCTATTTCAGCTATCAGTTTGGGAATTCCATAATTCTATTTTTCGACTTTTTTATGGTAACCCGTCGGTCGTTAAAGGGTTAGTGTACACGTCAATAATAATAGACAATCACATCTGATAGTTGACAAAACTAGTGAAAATCATAAATTATTCAGCATAACGATGTTGTTTCGATAACCAATTTGTAAGAAAATTTATGAGTTATAAGGTGTCTGCATATGGATATTTCCAAAAACATAGATATAAACATTTCGGAGCAAAAATGCGCAGGATGAGGCCTATATATCTTCAAACTACACAAGATTTTAAGTCAGATTCGTGATATGCGATCCATGGGAGATCATGTTATAAATTGTAAGATGTATAGTAATAAATTACTCATTTTATATTCAATTTCTTAATTGATTTTTCTTGATGCAGAGCAAACGCTAATGGCTTCTGCACAAAAAATCTAATTCAAAAGCCTAACATAATTATTCTTCATTCTAAAGAACTCAAAATTACTCCAATCGGCCGTATAGTTCTTGGGATTTCGCCATTTGAATTTCGCCTATGACAATTTGATAAAAATCAATCGCAATCGTAAAAATATTATACTTGATCACGTGGAACATAGTCACCGCGCCCAATCCCTATCGGATTCGTATACAGCTGAGAAAAGGACACATATTATCTCATTGAGCGTGCCTTCTTTCTCTTATTCATATTTATATTTGGTCGGCCTCTGTTCGCGCTGAATATCTATCATCGATACCATGACTCTATCCTAGTTCTCTGGATCCTAAACATCGGCTTATCAACACATCACATGTACCGAGGCTAACGGCTTTATTACCACAGATTTTTCACCTCAGAAAATATCAACGACCTCAGTTGGTTTTGAACCCAGCCCCACTAGGGTGAGAAGCTCTTTCTGTGTTTTGGATTCCGTATTGATGACAAAGGTGATTAATTCGCATAGCCTCAAAAGTTTGAAATCTTGTGCCAAGGGTACGCAAGTTCCTAACAATTTTTTTCAACCATCCGGATATAAACGTACAAACGATGCAATCAAGCTCCCGTAGCATGGTCCACTTAGATTCCATGGAGCGGAGAGCATAGAAGAAGAGATATCCTAATATCGCTCTGCTCAATCAGTTTAATCAGCATTTTATCCTAATCTCATCTCGTTTTTTCTTTCGGCTTATTTTTCTGCTTACATCGGAATTTCTGTTCCCCGTCAGGAAAATAAATCGATAAAAGCCAAAGACGAGTGCCACACCGAAAATAGACTATTTTCATCTGCCACCACCGTGCGTGTTTCCAAATTTCCCCTTTTCCCTTTGGGAAAGCGGGAAACAGACTCTACGGTAGTCGTGGGTGGGTGGTTTTTTTCTTCAGCGAGATGACAGGAAATCGAATTTAACATTTAAATGAATCAAATAAAAAATCAGTGCGTGTGTTCTCGAATGCGAGACAGGAGCCACCCAACCAACGAAACAAGCTTGCCCGTCAATCGCATTAGGATCCCTTTTATTCCGTCGACACCAGCAAACATGGCCGAGTTAGTCGTCGTCATCATCGTCAGGGCCCCAAAAAGGAGCAAGGTCGACTACTGATCCGTGGAGGTTAAACAACGGAGGCAAACAAAGGAAGGGGTTGGGGTCGTTTACCCTTTTCTCCACCAATTGGATCTGGAAGTTGAAGGGACGTGGAGTGACAAATTAGCCTCCACTGGGGCTCGTTTGGAGGGAAAAAAGAGGAGAACTTTTATCAACGAAGCGATTGGAAGTTTGAAATGTGTTTATCTGAGTAATACATTCATATAACTATGTGCAGGATGAAAAATGGGAATTCGGGATATGGTTCTAGGTAATGGTATTTATATAGGTTCCGTATGGAAAGAAAACACGTGGGTTTTATATTCTTTTACAGATAAAATTCAGTTCGAGCCTTGAATTCTGTCAATCATTAACCGTTCATAACCAGAGATCATCAAAATAAAATTTCCACTTTTATTCTAGCAAATTACCGCTGCACAACAACTTCCTTTCCAACCATCAATCAGATGTCTGCAGTGGGAAAAAGAAAGCGTTGGTGTGAACATAAATAGCAAATTTAACGCTCCCACTCCGATTAAAAATTTGCGTTCAGTCGCTTTATGCTGTAACAGGCCGGGCCTTTAAATAAATCGGTGGCAATTTTTTAGCCAAATTTTCATTACCTAGTAGGTACTTGCCTATTTTAGCAAATCAGCTCCTTTCGGATAGAAGCTTCCATGGAACACAACACTGACTGGCAATTATGGGTGGTGCGATCCACCTAAAAATAGAAGCGCTTGATACAGAATGTTACGTAACAGACGTCCTTTTACAAGTATCAAATCCAACGTCAATGGCAGAGGACGAAAAATCATCTTTCTTTTGCGGAACGAACGCACCGATGGCGATGGAGCATTCTGTTTGGGTCTTTCACTCGCACCATCAATCAACCTCGGAAAACCGTCAGTTCGGTTGGGTTCGGAGCAGCCTGGTAAATCCCTCTTTCTGTCTCTCATCCGGCTGATGCAGGCCAACGGTATTACACCGGAATTTGCACCTTCTTTTTCCAGCGATTAGACCGCCGACCGACTAAACAACCCTACCTGACCGAGCCGACCCGAGACCCTGAATGCGCTGGCACAAAAGGTGCGAATAAACAATCAACGCCTTTTCAGGCAGCCAGGCAGTGCCCCAAACTACCCTTCCATCAGTTGTTTGTATAAAAAAAATTGATTCAATCCTGGTAGGCGATGGGGGATTGCGTGTGAAAGCTTCTGCTTGCCTTGAAAAAGGAAACGCTCTTTTTTCGCTTCCGGGTGCTCAATGGAACACGCACAGGCAATACATAGGTACCTGCCTACTAGATGAAATAAATATAGAATGTGGTAGCACAGCTGTTTTTCTTGTTGAGACAAACTTGGGTTTGTGCAACGAAAAGGAAGTTCTGCGATGCGCTTAATGTTGAAGGCTAGAATGTTATTACAGAACAATTTAGAGTTGCCTATCGAAAGCAAGAAATTCTGGAATCGAAACATTGTTGAATTCAGAAAACTTAAAATCCAAGAATATGAAAATTCTGGAATCTGTGAATACATGAAGCTTCAAAGCTATGAGGGAATAGATTCGTGATTGCATGCGAATTGGTATCGGTATTGGTACTTTCGGGAAAAATAAATTTTCCCGTAGCTGTAGCTCTCCCGATACGCTTTTTACGTTATTACGTTAATTACGAATTTTGTGGGTTTATTCGATGACTACCTATCAAGAACGCTAACGCCTCTTTCTGTTCCCCATACAAATGAATTTGCAAAAAAATTTGCATAATTTCTGATTTTGTGAATTGTGTAATTGTGTTTTTGGTTGCTACTTATATAATAGTGAACAAATCAGACTTTTATGGTGGTATCCAGTGGGAAAACCGGATCGAAATAGTGAGTTGAACGAAAGTAATTATATGAAAAAAAAAATCATCTCAGAAGCAGAAATCGAACCCGCAACCCTTGGGACTCAATGCACAAACCATTATGCTATACCTTGTCTATGATGACGTCCTAGAAATAACCGCATCGGCGACAGTAACCGAACTACTACCACACACAACCGCCGCTAGCATGTGTCACATTTGATCAATTTTATTTCCCCGTAGCGCAAGATAAGGGTATTTGAGGTTCAAATCCCTCCCATGAGAGATATTAATTACTATTACAAATTTCTTAACTTTCTGTTCAGGAAAATAAAATGTCATTTGAGGTCGGTTCTCTAGAAACAAGTCGTTGTAGAAACCTAGGAAGAAACCTTGCAAGGATGGCTAGAAGGGTATGTAAGACAAGTTGGTCGACATCTCCGAACCAGTTCACCTGTCGACAAGTTTCGATATAAGCAACAGTTGTGAGTAGATCAGTTACACAGCCAAGGTATCGCATCGTGAGCTTAAGATGCAAAACACGAGGTCGGAGAAAATTGGTACATCGTTGTCTGGAGAAATTTTACCGTCGATGGTTGACAGCTAAATGGCTCACGAAAATTGACATCGGGATCGGGAGAAATACTGACGCCGAGGAACTCTCAGTACCAGCAAGAAGATAAATAGGATCGAGTAGCGCCAAGAAGGATAAGAAACCCTGCGAGAGTGGTTGTAAATAGATGTAAATCTGTCGGGACTTAAAGACGAGTAGAGCGGCAAAAAATGATGGCGAGAAATCACCCAAATGTTACAATTGAGATTGCCCTTTGTTTGCTCTCAATTTGACGGCAATTTGTAGGGCAAGTAGTGCATCCAAGTTGGTAAATAGACGACCATTAGCCAGCAAATTGCCCCTTTTTGATGAGAAACAAGAGGTTTAGGTTTAGCCGGTAGGTTTAACTACTACAAACCAATCCGACACCATCACGAGGCAGTAGGCAGCGGTGTCTGTAGGGTTCGTAGTACCGACCCATTTTGGTGAGAACCGGTAATGTACCGGTGGTGCTCGAATATTTTTTTCAATAGATTCGAGAAACGCTTCATAGTGAAATTGAATGCTCAAACTGATGTCTCATTGCAGCAGAAGGTATTTTTCGAATGTGACACCTTCTTTTATTTCGAGATCTAGGTCACTTTGAATTCAATAACTGCTAAGCGGTGCGATTTTCGTCGATTTCAACAGATGGTAAATGTAAGAAGCCAGAATGTTAATCCGTGCACGTTGGTTGCCTTTCCTCTTGGCATTATGGCTTTGCTGAAAATTGGTTTCGAGTTTTATGCATCCCAAGGCTCCTAAATACTACTACTAAGCTACTAAATCGCTGCTCGTTCTTTTATAGATAAAGATTTAAGCACAAACCAAATACAGACGAATCTAAACAACAAGCAGCAACTTGTGTTAACGGTCGAAATAAATATCAAAATCTCTTCAATTCCTATTTTAAGTTCAAACAGTTGGTAGCAGATTCGGTAATTCAGTGAACGTCAGCCTAAACCTGAATGCTGTAGAAGTTATATAATCCAGTATATCTGGTGCTAGTACTATACACTTAACCTTATTTGAAATGTTTCTATGTTTAACTCAAGGCGGTCACTTAGGAATCGTCATATCAGAAAAAGTGCCGTAGTTTCACTACGTAGCATCGATTCAAATGATACAATAACATACAGGGTAACAGGGAAAAATATAAGATGATTTGTTGGTTTGCAAAGATTGAGAATAATCTATTCAAGATTATATTTTCGGGAATGAAACTAATTCCCAATATAGAGTACACGTCGTTCTACCCTCTTGATTACTTATTTATTATGCGCAGGCAATGAGCCATGACTCCTATTCCTGCTGTGAAAATCATATGCATAAAAATGAACAAAGCTCAAGCTGGTCACCCTATGTCGTGATGAATAGCTCTGAACACTATCGTGCCTACTCATATTTTGTGAGGTGTAATAATTGTTAATCATTTTTATCTGGTTCCATCACACAAGGAATTTCCAAGTTGAGCTTATCTAAAAGTATGCTTAAGAAGGCTTTATTATGTCTATCGCGATCACGTCGTATGATGATCTTAGGGTCAAGGTTACCGGATACATGAATGATGACAAAATCGAGGCATGACTATCCGATCTGCCACCGGATACAAAAATGCAGGCTCTTCGACATGGTTTATTACAATAAAGTGAACTCAACAGTATTCTGCAATAAGATTGTATACAAGCACTGGTTGATCCAGGGAGGCCTTTTCAGCCAGACGTTGTTTTGAAAAATTGCATTTCCTTCTGACGTAAAATGACAATATGGAGGTAAGGTTACATGACCTATCACCATGTACCCTTTGTGAACTAATAGAGAAACACATGCCACAATTCGGAGAAGTAGAATCCATTACTCCTGATATTAGAAGACACTTCTTCCCGGATATGTTACAATTTTGAAGGGCGGTGGAAACTAGATATAGTTAGTTATACAGAAAAAAAACATCTTACAAATGAAAATTGTTTAATTTTGCTCTTCCTAGCCAGTTTTGTTACCCTTTTTAATTCCTATACGAGTAACTGTCTTAGATGCACGTTATTTTAGTCTTGCCAAAAAACCCCTACCAAAATCAAGTCAGTAGAGCTTCGCGGCAATTAAAAGATAGTAACAATATATTAAATTTAAATCAGTGGTTTACCTTCCCAAATAAGCATTAATAGCATTAGCATTAATAAGGTATAAAATTACTACTTCAGTATTTACAATGCAATGAAGCTCTACATCAGCATTGTAAATGCAGATGAAATGTAGTATTTATGGTTCCATTTACATACGTCTAGCTGATATAGCGCATACCAGATTTTACGGTCCATGAAAATGCATGTTTTACATGCGCATTTAATGCACTAAGGTTTTATTTTAAACGGTTTTTTACACGGCTTTTTTAACACGGTTTTCGCAAGACAAAAGACTTAGACGATTTTTTATCAAATTTTGCATGTTCATGTCTAAAGTTATTTGTAAAATCAAGATGGCGACTTCCGGTTCAGTGGAATTCTCATCAATATGGGCATTTTTGGAATGCCAAATATTGATGTCTGAGGCCATTTCGAAAACCAAGATGACCAGTTCGGATTAGTATAATTTTCAATTACCAAAACAATGTGGGAATGTTCGGAATAGCGTTGATAAGTGAATACCGGATGTCAATTCCGCAAGTTATGTTTTAATCTAAGATGGTGACTTCTAGTTTGGTGGACATCTCATTATTATTATTGATGTTATTATTTCCCCTGATTTTGTCAGTTTTTTTATTCGATTATGAGCCTCGAAAATACGCTCGATGAGCTCTACCATACGAACCAGCTCAAGTGCACCTTTTTTCTTTCCTTATAAACGAAAATGACGTCAGACCTTTGGCAATTGGATATTTGTCAATCAAGTTTCAAAATACTTCACGTTGTCTGAGTTATACACAGTAGCTAAGCCTATAGTTGCCTTTTGCCTTCAAAAGGACATTTTTGATGAAACTCCGAAATCACCCTTTTCCTAAAATCGTCTAAAACTTTTGAATTGAATGTAACGCGGTTTTTTTGCACGGTTTTCGGAATTAACGCGGTTTTTTACACGGATTTCGCAATCAACGCAGTTTTTTGCACGGTTTTTGTTACACGGTACGTATTCCCCGTGTAAAAAAAAACCTTAGTGTAGTATTATAGAGCAAATATAGTGCCTATATGGTACTAATGTACCATTTCGTCATATTCGATTGGCGTAATTTTCTTTACGAACTATATTCGAAATAGCGAACTCATTTTTTACGAACCATGTTAGTATGAATACGTATAGTACAGTTTGAAGTTGTATACAATTTAACAAATTCTTAGCTAACTGTTAGTTGGGTATTTTCGGAATGGGCTGGACGAGTAGATGGCGAAAATCAATGTATGAAGCCATTTTGAAAATGGCAAAGTCTAATTAAGATATCTCTATTGACTAATCCATGTGCAGTTGTGTTATTGCGAGATTGAAGTTAAATCGGGAGGAATTTTTGCCAAATGAGGTTAGATCAGTTGGCGAATTGTAAACATCGCGTTATATGTATGTTGTCTATACATATTACAACTGTTTTGGTGTCCTAGGCGCCAAATAAGTCAATAACCTCAAAAATACGGGCATTTTCGAAGTCGGATAATTGTAAAGTAGAGTAGGACAGGTATAGTGATTCGTGATATATAGTTATACATTTTTTTCTCAACCGAAAGACGCTATCCTGGCCTTCAAAATGACGCCACTCATCGATTTCCGTCATCTACTCGTAAGCCTATTCAAAAATACCCTTATGGTTAGGGTTACGCAAAAGTTTGCTCAACTGTTCTATTACCTACTCGTTAAACTCGTTCCAAAAATACCGAGAATATCGTTCAACCGGATTGTTCACGATTGCGGGTAATTCGGGGAGATTGAAACGTCCGTTTAGCAGTCTTCACTGTAGACAGCTTTTAAGCTGGAATTTATTATTAGTTCATTATTATATATATAAAGAATTCACAAATCAATTTCACTCACGTTCAGTTTATCTCTTATTGAAGCCGCAATGGAACACTATTCGGAAGGTACTCGCGGTAGCAAACTGTGTGCCAATGAATCACCTGAACACCCAATCTATTGCGCGTTGTCGCAGTGCCCGATCTTTTGTTGATCGAAGCTGTGGACACACTCGTGTTCTGTCTCGATACGGTTCTATTAAAAACAAATACAGATGGTGTAAGTTGGTTTCACTTCGTCAATCTCTCCTCTGGCACTCAACATTCTACATTTTACAGCACTCCGCTTACCGTAAAGATCCAGTAATCGTCGATCGCTGTCGTATTTCCCGCGCGCCTTTAGGGTCTACTTAGAGATGTACTCGAGCAGATTCTATGCCGAAAGAGGTTCACTTCGCATTATCTTCACCACGTTCTACCGTTCCTTTTCTCCAGTTTGTTTTGATTTTTACCGATGACAGTTGCCACAGTCAGAGTGCAATCGGAACTGCACTATCGTTTACAGTGTTGGCATATTGGCAGTTTTCAACACGGATGTCACCATTTTGGAATTAAAAATGGCGTCAAACAACATTTTTCATCATCTATTTGTGAAGCCCGTTCCAGAAATACCCATATTGGTTGAGCTATCGAGAATATAGCTCAACCAAAAGTCGCCATCTTGGATTTCAAATCTATTTTCATCATCTATTTGTCAAGACCGTTCCAAAGCTACCCATATTGTTAGAGTTATCGGTAATATTGCTAAACCAACGAATTTTAATAAGACAGTCGAGCGAACTTTTTTACGAACTAAATCCTAAATAACGAACTCTTTTTTTTACGAACTAATTCAATTCATGAACCCTCGATTTGGTTAGTAAATGGAGGTTCCAGTGTATTCGACATAATTCCTTGTGTTCGAACATACCGAATTTAGGCTAGGCAGCAAAAGTAGCATTAAATGACGATGCAAGGTACCTCGATTCGAGACTCATTTAATAAGGTCGTTTTCGTAAATTATTATTGATACCGAGCGCAAACCAAATTCCGTCAAGATTATTTATCTACTATTATTAGGAGAGTGTTTTTGGTGTTATTTTAATTTTCCTTCCATTTTGTTCATCATACCGAAAAGGGAGCTAGCAGCATCTGACAATCACTGTGGAAAATTACAGCTGTCTAATAGTTCAAGTAGTGCTGATAACATGCTTTCAATTTCGACAGTTCTGAATTTGTGCTCTATATGAGCGTGAGTATTGCAGAAAAGGTTGTCACCCTTCACAGTAATAGTAAAATATTTCATTTTCCTGGCATTATATCAGCATTAAATCGGTTATGTATGGTTGAAAAGTTCCTTAAGTTTTCCCTACATGTAGATTTGAAGCAGATATAAGGCTGCGATACCAGAATTGCATCAAGACATTCAATTTGAAGTAATATTTTTTTAATACTTCTAGTGAGAAATAAATTAAAATTAGAATTTCCTAAAAGCTCCTTATTTTTATGATGAATTTATTATTTTCGATTAACCCTATTAGACAGCAATGGCCTGGCTCCTTCATCTGTTTGAAGGCAAATAATTGGAAAATTTGGGAATGGGCATCAGTGTGAAACGGGTTAAAACAAGCATCCTAAAATTACTCTATTCAATTGAAAATTATGCCATACAAACTAGCGGATTTTAGGGCTACACAAACTCATAGAATTTCTGATAATTTTCTTATGCGAATTTTTTGCAAGTGATTGAATTATTTTTATATTTATAGGATATTCAGGTTTTTTCCGTGTGCAGCGGTTGCCCAACCAGTACACAGATACGCGAGTGCTGCGCCTGGTACCTCATAATCAAAAGCCAGCATCACCAGTGGAAAGCCATACGAATACACAACCATAACCCGTCAGCGCTAGAAACAAAAAGGGATATCCGGTCACGCTACAGCGCTGATGACATGGAGGTATACAATAGAAATGTTTCTTTTTTTTAGTTTAACAAACTTTAAACATATACCCACGACTCAGTATAGATTCCGCATACAACCATGTCAGTTATGTAACATCCTTAAACAGTAAATAAATTATGAGCGACCGTAAATAAAAGTCGCAAGGATATAACTTAATTATTAAGAGTCATAATAACACTTCAATTTTTTTCGGAGGTGCTTGCTTTCTATATTTCATCTACCGGTTTCTGCTCAAGAAAAAGATGAGTTCCCTAAGTGTCTTAAAAACTTACACCCGTTCCTTGAC
The DNA here is from genome assembly GCF_030247195.1 of Topomyia yanbarensis. NCBI lineage: Eukaryota > Metazoa > Arthropoda > Insecta > Diptera > Culicidae > Topomyia > Topomyia yanbarensis. The sequence continues at coordinate 14,453,532 of NC_080672.1, forward strand.
GAGATGCTACAGGTGGGTGGTGGTTACGAGACTTTCCGTATCTCGGCAAAGCATCAATGGATTTTAATTCACTGTAGTGCAGTTTGTAATGACTTTTGAAATCGTTGGTCACGTGAGTACCAAAGTCTTAGGCCTACTTAATATGAACATTATATTCAAGACATTCCAAGATGATATACAAGATGCGAATTATTTTTGTAAAAACAACATCAGAATTACTACAATCTCAAAAATATCGATATGAAACTTCATGAAAGATTTTCAACCTTCGACTTTAGTGCCCAACAATCTTTTTCGTCGTAAAATTTTCCCAACCATTTCCTCGGTTTCGACAAACTATAAACTATTTTTGACAAGTAGAAATCCAAATTGCATGCATGCTTAGCGTGGTATGAGCCTAGCACAGCGCAGGACAATGCGAGTTCCGTTGTTAATGCTCACATCCTCCACTTCTTATTTATAACGGAAAAATACCATTCTGGAGATTATCTCATATCGTTACAACCAAAACTGTTCATTGAAAGAAAAACTATTTTGTTGTTGTTGTTGATTATCACAGTTCACAGCTACTGAAAGTGAAATGAATCGCTTTGAATTGCGCAATTTGAGATTTAGAGGAGTAGGTAAACCGTACGGATGCATTAGGCAGAAGTAAAGTGAATTGTGTGCGATTAACGAGTTGATCTACTGTTGAAAATAGGGTTCTTAGGAACTCTCAGCTATCGATGTCGAAGAAAGTCGACCACAATAAAGTGATTGATTCCAAAAGTTAGAGAATAAATATGAGATACTTTTCGAAAGCAAGGCCATGTTCATCAGAATACACGTAAAGCGGTTCTCTCCAAAATCTATCATATATGATCATGGTTATTTATTATATATGACCATAATAGCACTGTTTGCTTTTTATTCCATCTTCACCGATTAAACGCCCAACACTATCAGTTTCAAATTGACTACTATCGTGTGGAAAATGTAAACAAGACCAATTTCCGGGCAAAGTGATAGACAACTAATCTTCCAACGTACGATTTGTGCAAGAACCACAAAGTATCACCAAATGCACGAAATCTCCTCCAGTAAAGTTTGCTCACAGATAATCGTCCGTCTGGGAGATACGCAAAACGCAGCACATAAAGTGATAAGAGCCCTCAAATCACTTTTCCCACGAATCCATAAGCTGCATGTCCTAATTGCAATTTGCTGCCCATTCTCAACTCGAGTGAAATGACGAATGACGAAACGTCAACCGCACCACACAGACGACATCGAAGAAGGCGTCGTCGTCGTCGTCGATTGACGAATGACGATTTGGTAGGAAATTTATGTTTCCAGAAGAAGGCTAAATGTAGGACCCGTCTCGAACCGAACCATCAGGGGGACGGCTGAGGTGCGGTACGTTTGAGAACTTCACACTTTCCCAAACCAAGCAACCCGGAAAGGATAGAACCGTTGGTTGTTGTGGAAAGCGAACTACTCGCGAACTAAGGTCGATTCACCGCGTCATCGTCGACTGAAACGGTTAGTTTTCCCCCTGCCTACTGCCTGTGCGAGTAGTACCAACCTACCTGACTCTAATCGCAGGAAAATTTCCATCACTTTTCAAGGATATTGTTTTACGGCACCGCTGCTGCTGCAGTTTCGACTTTTCCTTGACTTGGTCCGGCACTAGCTCAGCACGACGGCGGCGGCGCAGGCAGTTAGACGAAAATCATTTTATTGCCTTCACTTGAGCAATTCAAATGTTGCACCGGGGATCAATTAAAACAGATCGATTTATGTTCCGCACCGGCATTCTAACTCACTTCCGTTTGCTTTCGGAAAAGTTGCCTGCCATGGTCGGCTGTGGGGCTGCTGGTTGCCTAACAACAGCAAAGAACAGCAACGGCATTACGGTTTTTTGGGTCAAAGGTACCCAGCCAGCCCTGCTGGTGCGGCTGTCAGTCAACGTGGTGCAAGTGCTGTTTGGTGCTCGGTGGTATAGCGCAGGTAGTGCAGTTCCTTTCGTAGGAGTTTTGCACCCACCAGAGAACCTGGACGAGTTGGATGGCTTGGTCGAATGATTCGAAAAGTCAAGTGAGGTAACTAGGAAACATCATGCAGAAATCCACAGGCAGGTGCGGCACTCGGAAGAGTGTATGTAACTTTTACACCCAGCGAACGTCTGACGATTGGCTGCCGGCGATTTTGAACGGTGTGAGGTTGACGCGAGAGAGGTGCGTTTTCGTTGCGTTCCCGTTTGGCAATGGTTGCTTTGTTTGTGATCGGATGACTGTTAGCATGGGGCGATGTGTGAATTGTGGTAGGAAATTCGTACGTTTATTAAAGTTAGTTTGTAGTTTGTCGAAACAGTTAGGAAATAATTGAGGAAAATCAGCTTAGAGCGAATCGTTTCTGCATCAAAAATCTAGTTATTGGTGATAAAATTAGAATACGAAAAAAATGACGGCGCCGGTGGTTAACGCGACCGCCACTCATTCCAATTTGCCTGGGTTCAATTCCAGCCGAGGTCGTTGAGATTTTTCTGAGGTGAAAAAATCTGTGGTCACGTCTTCCTTCGGAAGGGAAGTACATGTACGTTGGTACACGGTCTATGAGTTTGGTGGATCGATATCTAGTCCAGATAGTGAAGTCACCTCTCTGGCGTCGATAAAGAAGAAGTGATCCAACTTCTATACTCTTACTAACAAAAATATCCTCCTCCTGTGATACTTGTGCAGTGTGCAGTAGTATATACGGTCTCTAGCAAAAGCAAGTATCGGACTGACCATTCCTTCCCTTTCCTTCCGCGATCTACGTTTGGGCCTGGCCGGCGCCGGTATTGATCAGAAAACTTTAGGATTACCAGGAGTTGCACATTGAAAGATGTTTCGCTATTCCCAAGCATAATTATCTACTTATTCTCTGTGCAACTTCAGCTAGTCCAGATCGATAACGGAGTAGCAGCCAGGGGTGGTCGCACAAGCTCAAGCTCAAGCTCATAAAATTAGAATACGAAAAAAATGATAATACCAAACATATAAATCAAGGATTTTTTATATCTATCTCTGATTTCTTAATAGATTTTAGTCCGCTTGACACGAAAAAAAATGAAAATTCCCTCTTCGAGAGTTATTAATTTTTAAAAATGACAAATATTTTGAAAAGTAATTAGAATGTAAAAAGAAAATGCAACTAAAGCCGATTTTACAAAAAGTCACACATTTGTTATGGTGCTCTAGATCTTTTCATTTATAATTTCATTTTTATATTAAAAAGGATGAGAAATTAAAAACTATTCGTTTTCTAATTAGACGAACCATTCATGTCCACAAAATTCCATTGCCATCTACGATCGAAATCGAGTAAACTTTTTGTGTGTCGTACGTGTATACTAGGGTGGGACAAAAAATAGATTCCAGCTCCGAGCAACTTTTTGGGTACCATTTGGGTCCTAGAACATCTGTGCAAATTCTTAGCTTGATCCCTGAAACTATATTTTCGCGCCCACTGTTTAAAGTTTACATGGGATTTTATATGGGAAAATTAACTTTCACAAAATAATTCCTCCAGGAGTCGCCCATTGCTTCCTAAAAATAAACCGTTATGTGGCTTTTGTAGGAAATTTAACAAAGAAACAAAGTCTCGAAAACTACGAAACGATCTGACGCTTGAGAAAAAAGTTATTAAGCTGAAACCAATTGATGCTCTGACGATTGATAAAATATTCATTTTTTCTAGCACCACTGTTGTTGGTTGTCAATGCATGCAATTTTGTGTTGATCTTCTCTTAATGTGTCTAAATCATTTATCTATACGGTTTGGCCACTTCGCAAGAGTTTTGAGGGATAAATTGAGGCTTCTTTTGTACATAATAAGAGAAAGTTAAAGATTTTGTATATAATTCGACCGTCAGCAGCAGTGATGCTATGAAAAGTGAAATTTTCATTAATCTTCAGGCTATCAATCGGTTTTTGCTTAATAACTTTTTCCACAAGCATCAGATCGTTTCGTGGTCTTCTAGACTTTGTTTCCTTGACAAATTTCCTATAAAAATCAGACATCTATTTATTTTTGGAAGGTAACGGGCGACTCATGGAAGAATTAATTTGCAAAAGACGTTTTCCCCATACGAAATCCCATGTAAACTTTAAACCGTGGGCGCAAAAATATAGTTTCACCGATCGAACTAAAAGTTTGCAGAGTTGTTCTGGGAGCTAAATGGGACCCAAAAAGTTACTCGGAGCGAAATTTTATTTTTTTCATATAACCATGTCCCACTCTAGTGTATACCCCTGAAACCGAGGTCCATTCGTTCCTTCGATTCATATATTAGATGTACCCGTTCGGCAAGAATCAACTAGAAAAGAAAAAGCTGTACCTCTCCCAGAAGTACGAGCTACTCCAGCAACAGGAGAATGACAATGGGAAGCTGGGCAGACATTAACTCTCTATTTCGAATAGATTTAGAAATTTATCGCAATATTCATTAAAGCCTACAAAAATAAGATTTTATCCCACAACATTTTAATACATAATAAATGAAATCTGAAGAAATTATCTCGATATCACAGACAATTTTAGTTGTGATAAATTCTTGTCCCAACAATTATAGGACATGAAACACGTGGGCATCTTTTATCGCATTTAAATAAATTTCGAATAATAAAAAAAATGAACAAATTATACGAATTTCGCGCTAAATCGTATTCAGAGTTGGCAGCACCCTCTCAGATTTTAATGAAACTTTCTGTACATGAAGACTTTGTGTTTGTCACAAAAAGGCCCTTTGCATACTTCGTTTTTACAAATAATGATCTAGACTGTCTTTTGAAAAGGGTCAAACTTTTTTAGCATTATTTTTCAAATGACTTTGTTCTAAAAATGACCAATCCTACAAAAAATGTTGTAGAAGTGTCTAAGATTAGTCGAATTTTTGAATAAAAATATTGAAAAAATTCTTTATCGACTCCTACACAAAAAATAATCGATTTTAAAAATTTCAAGTCAATTTACAAAAAAACATCTTAGATTTGAATGAATTTTGGTCCATGGTAGGTAATTATGTTCCCTACCCACCGTCAAAAATTTAAGTTGGGCACTTTCAAAAAAAAAGTTATTTGAAAAAAAAAATGTTCTTTGTCCAAACTGATTTTTTTTCAGTGCATTTTTATTCAGGATCCATAGCCCAAAGACCAGAACCCATAATCCCGAAAAGAGAATCCAGACTCCAGAATCCAGAGCTCCGAGTGCAGAGTACAGAGCCCAGACTTCAGATTACAGATGCCAGAGCACAGAGTTCAAAACCTAGAGTCCAGAACCCAGAGTTTAGAGTTTTTATCCCAAAATACTGAGCCCAGAGTCTTCCGCACATAATTCAGAGCCCCTAATCCAAAATAGAGACTAGAGTTTAGAGTCCAGATTCCAGAGCTCAAAGTCCAAAAACCAGAGTTCAACTTCGATAATTCAGATTTTTAATTGCATAGCCCAGCGACCAGAACCCTGAGCCCCGAGGAGAGAGCCCACAGTACAGAATCTAGAGACCCGAGTGCAGAGCCTAAAGTTCAGAGTCCAGAGTTCAGATTCCAGAGTGAAGGATCAAGACCCCAGAGCCCATGGTTGAGAGTCGAGAGTGCATAGTACAGAAATTCGAGGCCAGCGCTAAGAGTCAATCATTCAGCGATGAGAGTGAAGAGTCCAGAATCTCAATTTCAGTGTCCATAGTCCCGAGACTAGAACCTGGAATCCAGAGTCCCGTGGAGAGAGCCAAGAGTCCAGAATCAAGAGTCCTGAGTGCAGATTCCAGGGTTGAGAGTCCAGACTTCAGAGTCTAGAGTTCGGATTCCAGAGTCCAGAATCCAGAAAGAGACTATCGTTCAGAGTCCAGAGTCCATAGCATAGAATATCGAGGCCAGAGCTCGGTGTCCAGAATCCAGCGTGAAGAGTGCAGAGTCCAGAGTTCACAGTCTAGAATCTAGACTGACTGGGTATTTTCGGGATGGTCTTGACGAGTAGGTAGCAGAAAGCTATGTCTGACACCATGTTGAAATCCAAGATGGCGACTTCCGGACGTAAATTATTACGATTACACTTCGGATTTTTTTTTTTATTTTTTTTTTTTATTTCAATTATAGAGGTTTTAACCTTAAGGTCATTCGCCTCTTCGGGTTAGAAAAATCTCTTAGGAAAAATTTCTAACCCTATGTGCGGGGTCGGGACTCGAACCCAGGTGCGCTGCGTACAAGGCAATCGATTTACCAATACGCTACGCACAGCGCTTGATACTGTTTAACTTTGATTTATTCAATTGATCCATAATGATAATTTTACTAGAACTGCTCTTCACAACTGCTTTAAGGCTTTAGTTTTATAGTACTGTTATTTGGTAAAATGAGTATTGATGCAGTTAAGGTACAGGTAACCAGGGTAATATGCCAAACGAATACCATATTCGTTACTGATACTTTTTGCATGTATCAGTCAACTAGCAGTTGGGAAATTGGATTCTGAGATGGTTATGACTTTCATTAGTTTAGTTTTCGATGAAAATACATTAAAAAAATAGTTTAGACATGGAAAAAAAGTTTTCAAATAACTTTTTTTTCCTTGAAAGAATTTTTTCGTCAACCCATCTGCCATTCGATTCAGTTAGTCGAGATCGAGAAAAGCTTTAAGTGTATGTGTATGTTTGTCAAAATATCACTCATTTTCTCGGTAATGGCTTATCCGAATTGCATAACTTAGTCTCAAATGAAAGGTACAACCTTCCCTTCAGCTGCTATTGAACTTTGTATCGAACGGAATAACGGTTCCGGAGTAACGGATTGAAGAGTGCGGCCACACAGCAATTTTCCATATAAACTGGTGCCACCATGATATCAAAATGATGCAAATTTTTATTTTTAAATAGGTGCAAAATTACTTGGACACTAATGACAATCCAAGTTGCTTTGGCCACCTATCACGGTTCTTGCTTCCATAGAAGCAGCAACTAAATAATGTTCAAAGGGGGAGTAAAGGAAAATTTCAAAATTGCATGATACGTCGAGATTTGATGAAGCCTCTAATTTTTTTTGCGAAGATTGATTTTTTTTTGAAAATTGTCAACCTAATCCCGGCAATTTTTTTCGACTGAAATATGGTTTCTGGATTTTAACAGTTGCATAGCTTGGGATGTACGGAAATGAATTACCACGCCTCATTGATCGCACCCTCCCCCTCTCAGGCACCCCCTTCAAACGTCCTTCAGATCACCCCTAGTTACACTCCTCTCAGATCACTATCCCATCCAACCATCATTCCCCCTATTAACCCTATCATATTTATACCACCGATATCACCAATATCACCAACAGGGATGCCACATTGAGATTTCCTAAATCTGTGAAATTTTAATCAAAATGCAACAAATCTGTCACCTGTGAAAAAAGAATCTGTGATAAAAAATTGTGAACAAAATCTGTGACATTACAGAAAAATCTGTGAATATGGTAACACTGATCACCAGGCAAACCAAAATAAGGTGGTGGTTCTGTTGTGTGCTATCACCGTCCTGACATATCCATCCCCGTACGGCAAAATAAGTTAGCAGGAAGGCAACATTGAACTAATGCCGATTAAGCTAATTAGGTATGATACTTTTTTGTTTCAATTGGTTCAGCGTCGACACGTAGCTTATCAAGTTCGTGGTTGGCGAGTAATTGTGAATAGGTGCAAAGTGTGCTAAGAATGTACTAAACATTTCCACAATTATATTGAACATAACCAGCCATGGAGTCATAGTTTGGAGAAATGAGAAAGGCACCACTAGGTGGATTAAAACAGGATTTTTTTAAATTACAAGATCAAATAAGCTACTAATTTATAATTTATAAATTATAAAGCAATTAAAAAATTATTAAATTAAAAGTAAGATGATAACTAGCATGTGACAAGAATAGAATGGAAATACTGGCAGGCTTATTGCTATTTTATGTAGCCTCTTTTTCAAACGCTTGAAAACCAACTTTCAAAAAGCAGCTTTATTACTCGCATTTAAAGCTTTTTTAAACAATTGCAAGCAAATTTATTTCGTTCGTTTTCTTTACGTTATTTCATTATTTTGTTTTATTTATTTAATTTTTTATAGATTATTTTGGTAATCTTTTTACTTTAAGTTTTTTATTTATTTTCTAATTTTCTTTGTTGCTTTTCGTTCATTTCTTTATTACATTAGTGTTTTTGTTCATTTCAATCATTTAATTCATTCAATAAATTTTTTATATATATTTTTATTTTATTGATTTTGATCGTTATATTCATTTAATAAACTTTATTCGTTTCATTTTGAATTCACTTAATTCATTATTTATTTCGTTCGTTTTTATTTACAGTTAATAACAACAGACACAGTGTGGTCCTAATGATAATTTTTTAATATATTTAAAAAAATAGATTGTAATCTGCAACGTGGAATGTGAAGGTCAAACTTGGATGACACTCTGTTGAAAGTCCGCTGCAAACCAATGATGGCACCGTTAACTCCATAGTTAGTCCGGCGAAGAGGTAATCGGAGGAATATATTATTGCGAAGAGAACCAGGACGAACGTTCATATTTATCGCACCAAGAAGTTCGGGACAGTCGATTCGATTGTGCAAAATATCCGAAATTGTCATAGCACGGGGTAGGTCCCAGCGCACTTACAATGTGTCTAATCCAATAAGTAAACTACGATCTTCGTAACTTGGCAGCTGGTGAGAGTTGTGCCAAGGCAATCAACGGAGAGCAAACCGAACAAATCTGCGCTGTACTGTTTCAATTTGATGGACACCGTTGAGATAATGAGGATTCCACACAACTGAACAATATTCCAGTGTTGAACGAACGAGTGAGCAGTAAAGGGATTTCAAGCAGTAAATATCTGAAAAGTGCTTAGATATTTTCATAATGAACCCCAAGCAACGTGATGCCTTTGTGACAATATAGCTAATATGCTGCTTAAACGTCATTTGTTCATCGAGAAAAACTCCAAGATCTTTGAAACAATTCGCTATGTCAATCGTGGATTTTGCTAGACAGTATTCGAAATGAATTTGCGTTTTTTTCCTGGAGAACGTAATGACCGTGCATTTCTTGGGTTTTTGAGCCATTCGGTTGATTTCGCACATTTCCACAAAGGTTACCAGTTGGCGATGAAGGAAAGCTGCATCATCAGTATTCCGGATGCTGTGGTATAACTCGATGTCGTTAGCGAAAGACAACCGTGGTCCTTCTATGCAGAATTTGATGTCGTTGAAGTACAGAAGCAAAATCAATGGACCGAGATGGCTGCCTTGCGTAATGCCAGATGAAGCAAAGAACTCTTTGGATACGCAATCACCTATCTTTACTGCCAGACGACCATTACTGAGATACGATTGCATCCAGCGGAGAATATTAGTACCGACGCCAAGTCTATCCAACTTTGCCACTGCAATAGCGTGATTAATCTTGTCAAATGCAGCTGAAAGGTCCGTGTAAATAACGTCAGTTTGAAGGCCGTCAGACATGGTATCTGTCACATATGTTGTGAACGACAGAAGATTCGTAGATGGTGAACGTTTCGGCATAAATCCACGTTGAGTCTCAGAGATATACTGTTTGCAGTGGCTGAAGATGGGATCCAACACAGTCATTTCAAACAGTTTAGGAACTGCGCTTAGTGTTGTAATACCGCGGTAGTTGTCGACTTCCTTTTTATCACCTTTTTGTGAACTGGAACCATGAAGGAGGATTTGCAGAGTTCGGGAAATACTCCGGTTGTTAGCGACAATTGAAACACATGAAAAAGAGGTTCAATTAGACCGGCAGACCATTTTTTAATAATATTAGTTGGTATACCATCTGGGCCTGCCGAGGTTAAAGCCTTCATTTTGACAATCGCAAATTGTACCATATTATTGTCGATATTGATAGAGTTCGAAGATTGGTATGATTGAGGTACATTGAGTGCCGCGCATGAAACCTAGGTCGATGTCAGTTTCTCGTTGGAGAAAACACTCGCGAACTTTTCAGAGAATAGTTGGCAAATCTCCTCAACATTCAATTAGCTAGAGATTACTAAGTAGGGAAAGTAATAAACATTTTAGAGCCATAGTACTCAAGCGAGAGCAAGGATGTGAAACATGCAGATCGGAAAACTGTAAGTGGCAGGGTCATTCGAAACGGGCTTAACAGCTTGCGGACTAATTTTTTGGCTTCTGTTGGCAGGAGTCGACCTTAGGCAGTTGTGGACCAAACTCTGGCCGCTATCATTGTCGATGATGATTACCGGGATCAGAAGAATTACACCTTTGAGAAGACACAACGACGTTTTGGTGACTCTGTTTCTTCGTGAGTCAATAACTATCGTGGAATAACTTCATTGAGCGCTCTCTCGAGCTGGTGATTATGGAACCACTTCAGGGTCAATACCAGTACCTAATAAGTTTACTTTTCCGTCACGATCGGACCGGAAGCTAAAATTGCTCTGCTTGATAACAGTGAATTATCTTTCTACCTATACCGCACCAGTGATAAAAGCAAGCAAATCATTCGAAAAATAACAGTCATCCCAAGCCAGTGTGAACACTAAAGCGCTTTCATCGGTGCTGTATCGATCGTTTATTTCAAGATGTATGAATCTCAGCAGCAAAATTTGGACAATCTTCGGTACAACAACTGTTTTAAACACTGCCCAATCCGCCCTAGTGTGCTGCAAGTCGTCGTCATCCAATTCCACCACACTCATAAAGCTGTACTGATAACATTTAAAACTTTGACCGTGGCGGAAAATTTAGCTACGGAAAACAACATGCAACATATCGTTCAGCATGACAATGATTCTAGATACCCGTTTATGTTGACGATAATAAGATTAATGTGCATCTGCACGATCGGAATATGTAACGGTGGAATCCGTTAAGATTGAAACTTATTTCCAACGGTGTTCGTGTCGTGAGAATGCGAGCGACAAAACCATTCCTTCCTGAACTTTCAATACAAAATGGAAGGCGCAACCAAATCTCAAATCACGCTGTGTACATATAAAGGACTGACCCCTACGTGCCAACAAGGAGACACACTACGGGAAAACATGTACAAAAACATCCAACGAAACAACATCAACTACCAGCAAACCCAACACATTGCTCTCATCAACATCAACTAAATCACAAGCACCCGGAGTTTCAGCTCAGGCACCAACGAATGCTGGAACTATATAACCTACGCACAGCGTGTCCGATCATTGTGATGCACCTATTACGTCTCAAGCAACTGCCAGCCCAGCACCACCGACACGGATACACGATCGTCACCCGTAGGTCGCACAAAACAACTAAAACCAGGAAATTGTGAAAACCCATACAACATCAATAGCGAGGACAGCATGAAACATAAACGATAAACCGAGAGAAAGCGGATTAAGTGATCTCCAAGCCGCAGCAGGCGATGCTGGATCTTCAATAAGAAAAAAGATCTTTACGCGAAGTAACTAATCGCGTACACAAATTGTTGCCGGTCTAATACCAATCTTATGTACGCGATTTGTTACTTCGCGTAAAGATCTTCTTTCTTATTGAAGATCAAGCATCGCATTGGGCATACAATAAAACTCGATTTATTTATTTAAATATTAAAAGATCCACGGCTCAGGTAAGCTAAAGCATTGAACCGTGTTGAATAAACGAAATGAAAAGTACTTAATCCGCAATTAATATGGCTTCACACCTGGATGCTGAACAGCGACCAACCTGTCCAGTCTATCACCCTACATATCAGGGAGTATGGAATATCATGCTGAAACTGATATCATTTACACCAACCTATTTGCCAATTTTCATATAACATTCGATAAATTGGCGGAATTTGTAATCAACGGTAGGTTTTTCAGCTGTTTCTATCGTGGCTCTCAGATCGAGAAATAATGGTTGTCATGGGAGATTGCCAGGTTTAGCGCAGGGAAGCTACTTGGGACCGTTGATATTTCTGCTTTATTTCAATGACGTATTCAGGGCAAACTCTTCGCCGGTCCTGTACAGACGATCTCGAAGCATTTCATCTCATCCGCTCAGGATTACCGATTTCGCCAACAACGCACAGTGGGCGAAAGTGAAAAAGACGGTCAAAAGTCTTTCCTGAGTTTCACAGATGTTTTCATGCTTTGATGTCTTCAGGACAGTTTCCTCCTGTCATTTAAAAACAAATGTTTTTTAGTTCGACGACAAAAAAGTTTTTTTTGCGCGGAATCTTATAGAGTAATTTATTTTCAACAACTTTGATGAACATATCCGCCATCTATATATTTTTCCTTAAGAGATATGTACGTTGCACCTTAAAATCAGTTTTTTATCTTTCTCTTCTACAACTTAATTTTTTCTACATTGGTATGTTCTAGAAAGTTTTAGATATCGTCAAGATACATTTTCTGAAGACTCCAATGATGTATGACATGTGTTTCGGGATATAAATCGATTTTTCTTTAAAAAATGGTCATTTTCATTACAAAATTTCTCAAAATTGTGAAACATTGTGAACCAAAACTCGGCATGATTAGATTCACCATGTTATGTAGTATATGTAATCGAAATATAGCAATCCGGACTTTTCGGGTTTTTTACTTTTCATGCATTTTTATACTGTATAATGTATGGATATTTCACAGTATCTTTAGATTACCCATTAGTAAATCAACACGTCATAATACAGAATACTAAACTCAAAGTAAAATATATCTTCTATTATCAACAATCAACATGTAAAAATAGTGAAAGTGTATAAAGCACTAATTATACATTAGAAGTATTTTATATTGAATGACAAAAACTAAAACTAAAATCTTGTAAAGATTATAAAATTTTGGCATTATCCCTCTCATTCTTCGTAAGAGTCAGCAATCCAGTAACTCACGAATCCACAAAACTCAAGCTCTGATAGTGATTTAGAATGATATTGGCTTTGACGTGTATTTTCTTTTATTTTCAATAATTCACAATAAAATATTCATAATACTATTGCTATCAATTATTGGATTGCTGTTATACCCGCGTAAAAAGCAATTTGAGTGTCCTTCGAATGTATAATTATTGCTTCATTTACTTTCATTGTTTTTACATGTTAATTGTTGATAATAGAAAAAATCACACGTGTTTTTAGGAAGGGCCAATAAGCATACTGTCAAAATTCACTTTGAGCTTGAGCTTGAGCTTGTGCGACCACCCCTGGCTGCTACTCCGTTATCGATCGGGACTAGCTGAAGTTGCACAGGGAATCAGTAGATAATTATGCTTAGGATTAGGGAAACATCTTTCAATGTGCAACTCCTGGTAATCCTAAAGTGTTTCTGATCAATACCGGCGCCGGCCAGGCCCGAACGTAGATCGCGGAAGGAAAGGGAAGGAATGGTTAGTCCGATACTTGCTTTTGCTAGAAGCCGTATATACTACTGCGCACTCCACAAGTATCACGGGAGGAGGATATTTTTGTTAGTAGAGTATAGAAGTTGGATATACTTCTTCTTTACCGACGCCAGAGAGGTGATTTCACTACCTGTACTAGATATCGATCCACCAATTTCATGGACCGGGGACCAACGGCTTTACTTCCCTTCCGAAGGAAGACGTGACCACAGATTTTTTCACCTCAGAAAAATCTCAACGACCTTGGCTGGAATTGAATCCAGGCCAACTAGAATGAGTGGCGGTCACGCTTACCACTCAACCACCGGCGCCGTCTAAGCATACTGTCAAAATTCACTTTGAGAGGAAACTCTGGTCAAACCATTAATTGCCTATTAAAATGTACTCCAACAGACGAAAGCGAAAACATTTCTCTTTCATAAAATGTTAACATCCATTCTAGGCAAGTTACTGTTTCCCGGAATTTTCTCTCAAAGTGAATTTTAACAGCATGCTTATTGGCCCTTCTCAAAAAACACGCGAGATATATTTTGCATTGAGTTTAGTATTTTGTATTATGACGTGTTGATTTACTAATGGGCATTCTATAGATACTGTGAAATATCCATACATTATGCATGAAAAGTAAAAAACTCGAAAAGTCCGGATTGCTATACTTCGCTTACATATACTACATAACATGGTGAATTTAATCGTTCTGAGTTTTGGATCACAATATTTCACAATTTTAAGAAATTTTGTAATGAAAATTTTTTAAAGAAAAATTTTTGTTACTGAGCTAAAAAAAATTTGTTTTTAAATGACAGTTGCACCTTAAGAAAAATTAAGCTGCTGATCCTAAAAGATGTAGGTTGTAGTCCTAGGAAACTTTCCTGAAGACATCATAGCATGAAAACATCTGCGAAACTCAGGAAAGACCTTTGACCGTCTTTTTTCACTTTCGCCCCACTGTGCAACGGTTTGAAACTTTCGCTGATGGTGGTGTAGCAAGAACTGCGTGTTTATAAATCCGAAAAAGGGCTCGGTGATCGAATTGCAACGAAAGACTTTCTGGTAGAGCTCTTCCTCTTAGACCATCAGAGCTTTTTTACTGCCGAAAACCTGTAGAGACTGCGCCTGATTGAGAGGTAAATGAGGGGAGACAGTCCCATTTCGACTGTCTTGGGTTTTCACTCGCTTGATATGGTCATTGGTCAATGGTCACCCTTTTAAAATGTCGTTGGACGCGGATTTGAATGTTCTTTTACCATTAAAACAAGGACGTTTTTTTGGGAAAATATTGAACCGATTACATATTTTGCATGAGAAAATAGCAAAAAAACAATACGATCAAGGTTTTGAAGGGGTACAACAGTCACTTGAAAAATTCGAAATCACATTTTGTATTATAAAAATGGCTTTATCACCGTATGTAATTTTTTATGCAAATAAGGGGCCGTACACACATGACGTAGCTTTTTTTTCAGCGATTTTTTACCTCTCCCTCTCCCCTCGTAGCATTTGGTCACAAAATTCTAACCTCCTCCTCGTAAATAACGTAGCATTTACCTACCCCCTCCCCCTCGTCCCATGCAAAGCGCCCGGGTGATGAAAAAAAAAATTACATGTTTTTCAATTATTTTAAATACATGTCCGTTCGAAATGTTTGACGACTTTTATCAACATTTTCATTATAACAGCAAATTACGTGTAAAATAAGCCCATTTCATCACAAATATAGTGTTGATAGTTTTGTTTTGAATTTTATATATCAAGGGGAGCATGAAGAGAAGTTCTCTCAATCCTGTAGCTGCCAATGATTCTAAGAAGCACACGTTCATCTAAATTACTAAATTTAGTTTGGTTGATTTCGAAGTGAAAATTTAATTCAGCTTCCAAACTAAATCTACTAGTTAGCAACATTAGCTAACTAATGTAGTATGTTAAATCCGCATACAAAATCTTTTCGTATTTTTGCGAACTTGAAATTGAAATTCTGCGAATCGTGAAATTTACCTCATGAAAAACCGCATCAGAAGTAACTTGTTTGAATTTAAATTCATTTCTCTTGGTAATGGAGGATCATTAAATTATTTTCTCTAAACAATGGGTTTTAAACATAATGCTACGTCGCACAACTTCTGACCCCACCCTACCCCTCGTCACACTTCGTCACAAATTTGGTATACCCTCCCTACCCCCCAAAATGCTACGTCATTTATGCATGGCCCCTAAAGCCAATTTTCAAAAAGTCACGCATCGGCCACATTGCTGTAGATCCCGCCATTTAAAGTTGCATTTATAAATAAAAATTTAGAAAAGAAATTATGCCCTTTTCGAATGGCTTTCTGCAATAGGTAGCCTATTTTTACGAACTCTTCATGTCTATCAAGTTACATTGGAGCAGTTCCCAACCTTCGATCGAGTCGCGCGAAACCCGCCGTATCCAAAAATTACACCTACCACCCTAGAAACCACCACGATATAAGAAAAGTCACCCAAACCGCCGTCATCGGGACTAATTAATTCAGATTATTTCACAATGTTCCGCTTCGGTTGATTCGTTCCATTCTTCGGCTTACCATCTTTGGACTGCACACTGCAGCAGCATACCGCCACCTTACCTTGCGCTCGTTCGCTCACCATATTCGGCATTTCGAGTTCAATCCGAAAACAATAATTGCAATTATTTCGCCAGGGATCTGCCTGCCTGCCTGCGCGTTTTCCCGAGTCTGCCACTCTCGACCATTCTCGCGTGTCGCTTGCCCCATGCTTGTGGCGAGCTGCGGCGCATCGCAGGATGCGCTTGCTGCACGGCCGCGGCATTGCAGCCGGTTGGTTGGTTGGTCGGTTGCTTGTCTGACTCTGTGCTGGCAATATGCGAAATTTCAAACATTCTATTTCCTCCCGGGATAGAAGAATTGAATGCAGACTGGCGTTTCGATTGCGGCACAGCAAGCCACATGTGTGTGTGAGTGAGTGCTTGTGTTTAAGCAATGTTTCTTTTCCAGCGACTGTTTCTTGTATGAATAAATTAATGGGCTCTTTGGTTGTTCCCTTGGATTCGTGTGCATAGTTGGAACCTGCTTCGCCTCCTTTGATTGGGAAGTGCACAACGAAAATTAAAACCACTTTAAAAATTTCACGCCCACTTTTTTCCTTGAATTGTGTTTTTCTTTTCTTTTTCCGTGTAGCAGTGCCAGAGTTCCGAACAGTCCGTGGTGGAATTGCAATTTGTTTCATACAGAAATGTGTTATTTTTTTGTTAGGACAGCAACTATCGAACACGTAACTTATGTTTATTGCCTATGCTTGTTGAAGTTGAATAAGAATTGCGCATGCTGTCGGTCGATCGACGGAGCGGGACAATTATCGGTGACTGTGGTTTCGTGCTATGGCTCCGAGGACCGGTATTGGATCTGCTGGAGCAGACATAAAACAGGTTCAAGGTTTCAAAGTTCAAGCCATAATGAATGGTTGGGGCAGCGTGGAACGTTTGCATCAGCTTAAGCTCGGTTATTAGTCGTTGGTATTTGATCAACTGTACGAGGCTCGTTCGATCAACGGGATTATAGGTTATATGTTGTTCTTAAAATGATTTGCTTTTTGTTTGTTCACAATTCGTTAATAAAGTGACAAATCATTGTACAGATTGTCAACAACCTTGAAAATTTTCCAAAACTTATCTTAAATTAAATGTTTCAAAATATTTATACTTTTCCTTGCGTTTTATTTAAAGCACTAGCATGGACAAACACATCGTCGCCTACTATTGCCCCCTATCAGCAATGATAATGCACTCTCAATAGACAACAACATACGGGTGTCATCGTCGTTGCACAAAGCCTCGGGTAATCTTATTTTGACAAGCCAAACTACCCTGCCTACTGCCATTCGTTCTAAATTTTCAGCAGTCGACACAAGAAGATTATACTGCGATGCAAAGACCACCACCAGAGACAAGCAATTCTAATTCTTCCCAAGAACGGTAGGAAAAAAAAACACTCAACCGCTTAGCCACCCGATTGGAAACCCAACTTGGCCGGTACCCACTAAATTTAGACGACAGAAAAAAAACATGAACAGCTCAACCAAAAATCAACTTAATGCGCTCTGATATATTGACATTTGATAATGGTCTGCTGTTCGTTCTTTTGCGATCTCCTCAGTTCAATTCCATCGGCTCGGCAAGTGGTGTTTATCTTCATTTTCGGTAAAAACCAATAAAACGTGACTTTTTCCCAGATAATTCATGAGCGTATTTTTTTTTCCCTGTGGTGGTTGGCTGGCTTGTCACGGGATTACTCCGGCCACGGTTCAGTTCCGTTCAGCCGCAATTTCTGAGCTCTGTATGGTAAATTGCTTTTGGGCACTTTTTTCTCTCTCTCTCTCTCTGCCCCCGAAATCCAACATATGGTTCTCGTTGTCCCTGTTCGTCGTTTTCGTCATCATCGGAGAAGCCTCCGGGCTCTAAGCTAACTTAGCGAGACAGGGTCAGAAGGCCCAGGCCGAAACATTTTAGGTTCGTTAACAACTTATTCGATTCTGTTGGCACACAGCATATCAGCAGTTGGTGAAGGGAAGGATGAAAAAAAAACAACGTGTTTGAGTATTTGCCTTTTTGAACCGATGAACGGCCGGTCGAACGAACGAACGAACGATGATGATTTATCAATGTTCCACGACTGGGTCTGGGTCTCTTGTCCTCTCCAGAGACTTGTGCAGATGAACGATGAACGGAGCAGCTAGCATCGGAGGTATAAAGAAAGTCAAAATATTAGTTCTTTTCTCTAGGTCAAAGTGATGTGTGCAGTATCGCCACCGCACATCATCTTTCCGGCACATGTTAAAGTGCTGACTTTCGGGCTGCCAATTGTTTATCTTTTTCTATATACTTTTTGGTTTGTTTTTCTTCTTTTTTGTATTTTCACTGCCCACGGATTAACGAGATCTGCTTTGTCTCTGATAGTTCACTTGAGCACTTGATTGCTTTGCCATGTTTTTACGAGCAACGTCTGGTGGGCTTTTAGTTTGATTAGGGGAATTTTTTACTGTTTTTCTTTTGTTTTTTATCTTAATGAGATATGCACATGAATGGGAAAAAGTCTGTATAAGTTCACATTTTACTGATTATCACCGATTGACTGTTATCAGTAACTTTGTGGACAGTACCGTCTTTACGCATGGGCACACCGGGTCAGGGGCGCCGGGCTTTTAGGGGCCCCCAACTTAGAATGAATATGGAATCATTCTGAAGGCTATACAGTAATGACCCGTTTTTATCAACCAACCGAAAAATTTTGGTTGATAAAACGGGGAAGTTGATAAAATCGGTATATTTTTTAACTTCCTTTTTCCATCCTACATAATTAGAAGCAACTTGAGAATTATCTCAAGTTGTAAGTTTGCAGAAAATTTAAACCTAATGCCGTATCAGTGCAAAAAATCGTATTCAACCGAACCGCTCGACAGTTGTCTAATCCAACTTCCAAGCAAAGGATCGATCTGAAATTAGACTAATTATGAATGACAATGCATTCTTGAGCTTGAGCTTGAGCTTGTGCGACCACCCCTGGCTGCTACTCCGTTATCGATCTGGACTAGCTGAAATTGCACAGGGAATCAGTAGATAATTATGCTTGGGAGTAGTGAAATATCTTTCAATGTGCAACTCCTGGTAATCCTAAAGTGTTTATTGATCAATACCGGCGCCGGCCAGGCTCGAACGTAGATCGCGGAAGGAAAGGGGAAGGAATTGTTAGTTCGATACTTGCTTTTGCTAGAGGCCGTATATACTACTGCGCACTCCACAAGTATCACGGGAGGAGGATATTTGTTAGTATTTATAGAAGTTGGATTCTACGTCTTCTTTACCGACGCCAGAAAGGGGACTCCACTATCTGGACGAGATATCGATCCACCAATTTCATGGACCGGGGACCAACGGCTTTACTTCCCTTCCGAAGGAAGACGTGACCACAGATTTTTTCACTTCAGAAAAATCTCAACGACCTCGGCTGGAATTGAACCCAGGACAACTGGAATGAGTGGCGGTCACGCTTACCACTCAACCACCAGCGCCGTCCTAATTATGAATGACAATGCATTCTGTCAACGAAGTTTAACAGTTAATCTCCTTAAAATGAGATGCAGAATTATTCTTTGATTAATTGGACACAGAGCGTTGGTAGTTTACTACCATTCTACGCCTATGTTCTAAAACTGATAACTAAGAAAAACGCGATGGACGATGAAAATTAAAATAGTGATCTGGAGAGAAACGGTGGATCAAATAAAGCTTTACAGTCTAAAATTACGTTCATAATCAACGTTTCTAGTGTGATTAGTCCAGTTTTTCATTAGAAAAATTTAATATACGGTAGATTTTACGAAAAATGCTCAGTTGGAAAATCTGACAGAAATCGGATAATTCTGAGCATATTGGTCCATCTACCATCCACACAAATTATGTTTTCTATTCATTTTGTTTACGAAAGTTTGCACTGAGAGCTTTCTTGTTAAGCGATTTCAAGTTTTACTAAAATCGGAAATGGATGAGTTTGCCATGTTTTAAGTTTTTGGAAGCGACGACAGAGATGAATAGTTGTACAGGATCGAACTCACTATTGCAGTTTTTAATATCGTACCTATCTCTTAGTTGACACACTTAATATTTACTTTTTTGATTATTTTATTTGTGGGACAATTATGCGTAGAATTTCAACAGTGGGAAAAACAGGCTTGTTATATTTTAAGGGTTTTCATCATCAAACAATATTCCGTAACGGATATCAAAAAATTTGGAACCGGCACGCGTATTTATTATGGAGATGGGCGGTTTGAGCCTAGGTCAGTGGCTTTCGACTGGCATAACCCATTCTCGTTTGTTCGGACTGGTTGTTTTGTTCCTACTTACAAGTGAATAGATCAATCCGCTTGGATGACATAGGAGATAACAATAGAAAACAGGAACAAGAATCAACTATTGATCCAATTCGAAGCTTGTTTAGTGATGACTCAAGTGCGCTGACAGGAGATCGTTTTATAGGAGTAGATAAACTAGAGAACAGACACAGTCTCTGAGACAAATATGAGCTAAATCGTACCCTCGGGAGCGGGGTTTACAGATATTCCGCAAAATATAGTCTTTGGTTTAAATTTTGTTTGCAGTTTGTCATGAACTACGACATATTTAAGATATAATATTGCTAAATATACCATTTTTACTACATACGGTGTCTCTTCCAATTGTTATGTTTTCCACGGAGAGAATGTGGAAGTGTGTTATTTTATCAAGGAAACACACAGCATTGATTTTTTTGAGAATTCAAGCCAAACGTGATTCCAGTTTTCAATTTCTTTAAATAGGATCAAAATTGGGTAAACTACCTTACATTTTGACTGTTACCTAACAATGCAAGACTCATTACCTTAATTGAATACAATTGTAAGATTGTAGTCCTGATTTGCTGGCATAAAATTATGAATTAACGGGAGTTGATAAAATCGGGTACAAAAAGTTCATAAAACCGGGAGTTTATAAAAACGGGTTGAAACTGTATTCCAAAAAATAGTAGCACTCAATTGTTTATAACGCTTTAGCATGTGAGTAACAAAGGATCAGTTGCTCGGATTCGTACATTGCACTTTATCTCGTGTGACGCCTAAAGAGCATCAGACAATCAAGCGGAATGATGGTAGTGGTGAGAAACTAGGCACTTCATGACCAGAATGGTATTGGACCAATTCTAACGTCAATCCAATATTTCGATTAGGGATGTCCGATTACGATTCGATTAATCGATGAATGGCAATGGAAATCGAATAATTGTACTTAAAATGTTTACTTTTGAAATACCTTAGGAGAATATAGCTCAATGCGTTAGCTCAACGGCATAGAAAATAAAAACAACAAAAAACGAATCTTTATGGTTGGTCGTCCGATTTAAGTTGTTGTGCTATATGAACCATCGGCAGACCGTATTTGGCTGGAGCTCCACTTCTTGCTTCTGTGACTCACTCATTTCGATAGTTCACCAGTAATCAGTAAATGTAAACCATTTAGCTTATGAAGAGCAGTACCTACCTAATATTGGTAAGTAAGGCAACCAACAAGGTGGCAAAATTTGCACAAGGAAGCTGTGGGAGTGGAAAGTGGAAGAGAAAGATTTCGAAATTCGGTACACAATCCTTGTTTAGCAAGCGATCCGCACTTGGGGCAAATTTTCATTCCTTCGTCACATCAGGAATTGTGAATGCACAAATTTTCATGAAAACTCTAAAAATGACTCCTGGACTTCTTGAGGTTTCACAATACTTATGCGGCCAGAATAGGCATTTTTCACTATGACGTCGTATTCTGCTACAGAACCAATTATTTTATTTTTGTTCGACACTCCGCCTTATCAAAAATATATTAGGCCGTCAGAATCAGGAATCAGAATTTACTGGCTCAAATGGAACATATCCCGTTGGTAGCCGAGGGTTTGTGCCTCACGGCAGCGTGCATTCGATGTGTTTCCTATTTTGTTATTTACATGACTGGCATTACCATGAATTTTTTTCAGCTAAATTTTTATTAATTTATATTTGGGTTTACATTTTGAATAATATTGCACTTTAAATGATATAATATATATATATATATATATATATATATATATATATATATATATATATATATATATATATATATATATATATATATATATATATATATATATATATATATATATATATATATATATATATATATATATATATATATATATATATATATATATATATATATATATATATATATATATATATATATATATATATATATATATATATAGAATTTGCTTTTCGTCTTTTATGAGCTTCGTTGGATGGTTGCAGTTCTGTTTGTGGCTGATTATGAATGAACTGATAGTAGTTGTGGTAATGGATTATTGAAGTGAATTGAGTTGCTCATATAAATAGAATCGAGTAATTTTGATGTTTCGCTATGTTTATTTGTTTACGTAACAATGAAGGTATTGAACATATGTGTTTTCAAAAGCTGAAAAGGCTAATTATTGTTACTATTTAATTTTTTTCCTTCTATCTCTTTCTGAAGTGAGTGCCTATCACCAACATCAGACAGGCGGCTCTACCATCAAAACCCTAGACATGCCACTCCACCGGCGCCGTCGTTGAGATACTAATTCGTTGAATATGAAACTATTAATATTGCTTATAAAGTACTTTATTGCTATCTTCGCCTCTCTGAACCGCTCGCTATAAAAGAAAGCACGAAACTTCTGTCAGAATATAAGCATGAGCATGAGCATGATGACCGTAAAATTTGTAGTTGCTACTCCGTGATTGACCAGAGCAAGCAAAATTGCACAGAGAATCAACGAATGGGGCCTGGGAGTAGCTATCCAGCCTCAATGTGCACGTTTCAAGAGTTCTATACGTTCAAATGTCAATAACGGCGCCGACCACGTCCTTACAGTTATCGGGGAAGGAAAGGAATGTTAGTGTAGCAAACGTTGTTATGGAGACCGTGTATACCTCTGCATCTCCACGTTTGCCACGGAAAGAAGTTTTTGTTAGTAGGTTAGTAGGGGTAAAGAGTTACACAAACCTGGATTCACATTGATAAGTGATACGATCTATGCAACTCTAATAAGTGTTATCCTGTGTATTGCTCTGGGCAGCCGGCTGCCGCGAATTTAATTGATGTATCGTTTGTTAAATTAATTTTGAAATGCCCGGTTTGCAAAAAAAAACAATTTCAACTCCGGATTGCCAACAGTCGGGAGTGTTGCTTATGTTTAATAGAATCAGACGGTATGTGAACAATTTTATTATTTAAAAAAAAAATTCAATATTATGAAAAGCGAGCGTCTCAATAGATCTGTCTAAATAGAAGCACTATTCATCGTAGATAAAATTTGGTATTTATATAGCAAAAAAATGACAATTATATATTGATTTCTTTCTCCGCGAACAATTGAACAAGGTACCGAGTATAATTCGCGCGCGTTGTTACTCCTCCGTGGATCGCGCAAAAGGGCTCATTGAACTAACGGCCGCTAGTGCTTAAAGACGGTATACAATAAGCACTACTGAAATACCTGAAACGACCAGCTTGTTATGTCGAATATATAATCGAAGACGCTATTGTTACTCTAATTACTAGAACAAGATTGAAAACAATAAGAACGAAAAGAAACTAACCTGTCACATTTTACGTCAATAATCAAGCTAGAATATTTTTATACTCATGAAGAAATATGGTTAACATGACAATCAATAATATAGTGCATGCACTACTATAAAGCAAATTAAAGTATTCAATATAATGAGAACAATAAATTTGATTTAATTTAATTGATTTATTGGACTAAAAGTAAGCCAATGAATATGACAATGCAATGCAAGCATATGTTCTTCGTGCTGATATGACTGCTGCAAATTGCTAACTGGCTTCTGATTCTTCTTGTGAACTGTCAATTCTCAACCCTCATTATATGATTCAACAGTCATCATTTCACTCAGGCAAGATCATGCATGTTGTCAGGAACAGTAAGAAATTGAGAACAACATTGTACGAATCAATGTAACTTTTGTAACTTTTGTGAATCACGTAGTCATCATCTATAACCAAGTTGAATTTTATATAGCTAAATATCTTTCCTTGTTTATCATAGTGTAAAGAAAATTATTGAAAGAATCGTCGACATTGTAGTGTTGACGTTTAATCCGCCTTACTGCATCATTCCTCATCATTAACGGAGGCACTCTTCAGTCTCAAACAACGTCTTACAACTATGAAGGTCAGATTATATAATGTGGGGAGGGAATAGCACAGCTGGCAAGTCCGTTACACTGGACGAAGCTCATCTGAGATCGAACTCCCACAACCGCATAATCATTTAAAAAATAAATCTTAAGATGGCATTGATGGCTCCTTGATGCCTTGGGATCATTTTTTAACAATCATATTCTACAGCAGTGTATACCTGTTCAATTACAGGGGCCCCTCAGCTCAGTTGTGCCCAGGGGCCCCGAGTGGTCTTAAGACGGCCCTGTTTGTGGATAAATCGCAATCTTTATTATGTGGCATCAGTTTTTATACCGTGGTAGACATTCGTTTAGCGGACCCCCATTTTTATTTCGACAAAAATACAATTTAGGGATTGCATGGTAGATTATTTTATTTTCAACATATTTGTCTTAATCATTTAACATCAATTCGCGTTAGGGCAACAAAAATTAAAAAAAAAACTTGTTTTAATCCATCTTGTGGTGCAATTGTGCCATTCTCATTTATCATTTATAATGTCTATTACATTCTTATTACACTTGATGAGCATATATAAGTGCACGACTGTCAGGAACCTGATAAGCAACATGTCGATACTGACACACTTGAAACAAACAAAAATATAATATTTATGATGGAGGGATCAACACCGAACTTCATATTATACCTTCCATTTGAGACTAGGTTAGTGAAATTTAGTTCAGTCGTCAATGAAGTGGCTAAAGATCTGGAATTTACCCGGAACCCCGGGGCTTCAGGAATTATCGATAGTCGACAATACATTCCAATAATTTTTGATTCACCATCAGTGATGTAGCCCTGCGAATCGAAGTAATTTGATGTTTATTTCAATAGATTTTAAACCTATGAGGTATTACGATTGTACCGGTTTATATGAGAAATTCCTATAAGACCGCAATAACCAACCTGTAACTCCGGAACCAAAAGTCAGAACTAAATGAAATTCAATAGCAGTCAATGGGAGTATTATATCTTCCATTTGAAGTCAAGTTTGTAAACATCGGTTAAGAGTTTGCTGGAAAATATGTGTGACACTAGCTCGGGAACTTTGCGAGTTCCCAGGGAGTATCAAGATCCGTCATAGGTGACCAATGTGATCAAAACTACTTTAACAACAAATCCAAGTAATGTTGAACGTATTTGAATATGTAGTACATCATTCAGGCATCATAGGGTTACCAGTATAGGAATTTGCTGTGTGACCATACTCTTCAACCCGTAACTCCGGAACCGAAAGTCCGATCAACTAAAAATTCAATAGTGTCTTATAGGGGCGTTATACCGTTCATTTAAAACTGAGTGCAAATCGGTTCAGCCATCTCTGAGAAAATTAAGTGACATTATTTGACACACACAGACACTTGGCGATCTCGACGAACTGAATCGAATGGGACATAACATTCGGCAATCCGGGCCTCGGTTGGAAAATCGATTGTTGGAATGATTGCATTGCCTTTCTTTATATGAGAAACTTTTTCACTACGCAGTTGTGTTGCGTGCCCCGGGACAGTGTGGTTGTGTGACGAAAAATCACCACCACTTTTTCAAAAGCACCGCCTGGTCAATTGTTTTTCCACCAACTATTTTGCATGATTTGAATCGTGATAATCTAATAAATCGACTGATATTCTTCTTTAAGAGTTTAATGATTGCTATATAAGGATAAATCGGCGTCAACGCTGTACACAATTTTCCAAAGCATACCATCAAGCGTTCAATTCATGTACACGCTCACCGAAAGTTCTTTGAACCTTAACCGAATGTAAAACTTCGCCATTCAGTCGACTAAATAAGCAAGAGAATTCGAAGACAATCGAAAGCTAATATTTAGTATGGCCGCCATCGTTTCGGATTACTTTAAAAATTTGGTTTGGCATCGAGTCCGAAAGCTTTTGCAGTGTTGCCATATCGATTTTGGCCCAACACTCTTGAATTGCTGTTTTTAATTAGCATAAACCATTCTCTTCAAGCATCTGAGTTGGAAATTGGAATCAACAACGCGCATTCGGGAATTAAACGCAGTGAACTGTGAAAGTTTGGTGAAAATCGGTTCAGAATCGGCTGATAAAAGTGAATTTTAGTTTTGCCCACGCGTTGTTATAGGTATACACAACAGAACATTTTTTTTCTCAAGTGGGTAGTAAGATTCGGAGTGATTTTCATACGTACTAACGAAAGTTCAGATATGGCGTGTGTAAGTGAAAATGAAAATCACCTGATAATAGTTTTTTAGCCCTGTGTTAACGAGCTGTATGACCGACGGCTCAGCGAAAATGTGATTGATGATTACTGATGCTACAAATTTCCACAGCTAAGTAGGGGAAAGTGGTCGGTTGCCTGCACCCCTATGTAACTTTTGACAGAAAGCAGACATGGACATTCTTTTAAGTATTATTTGTCTGTTATATTAGCATGATCTTTTTGTGTCGATTGCTGAAGCAAACAGGCTCGAATGTTCTGTTCTACAACCAATATATGTTTTGAACAAGTGAAACTCTACTTAACAGTTTTTTTGATGATTTACTTAGTGTTATAGAAAGAAGTAAATTGATCGAAAAAGTATGCGCATTGAATATTTACGATGAGAATTTATTGTATTTTGTGATTCAACATTGAATGGCATCAACATTTTCGCCACAATATTTTTTGTTCAGTTTTCAAAAAGCTTACTAAAATCGGTTGTCGGTGGCCGAGAGTGTACACGATGAAGTCAAAGCCTATGTGGATAAGCCTGCAACGATTGAAACATTGGAAACCAGCATTACTCGAGTAATTAGCCAGATACACCTTGACATGCTCGAACTTGTCTTCAAAAATTGGACCCTCCCCCACACGCTGGTATGATCGACATTTAATAGAAATTATTTACAAACTATATAATGTAAAGTATGTTCATTCAAGCGAAAATAAAGATTTTGCGATTTAACTCATTTTTTATGTTTTTTCCTAGTTTCACAAAAAACTTCATGATGAACGCCCCCATAGAACTGTCTAAATTATGAACCTATAACTGAACCACCCCTGAACGTGTTCTTAGGACGTTACATGACTCGAAATTATTTTCCCCAGTCGAGCGAACCTGAGTGTATGTGCTGAATACTGTTTATTCAAAGCAAAGTTCAGCTAACGTGTTTCAAATGAGGTAACAAAAAGAACAACAGAGGATACTGAAACATTTGTACTTTGAAACTCCTATATAAAATACTAGCTAATGCCCGTCTCGCGTTGCTGCGACGTTCAACGAAATAGGAGGAAAACACAATTTGTTCCAAAGCGCCATCTGCCAGGCAGATAATCCACAACCAAAAGCACACAAACACGCTCCATAACAAATGCCTACTGTGTATAATTTTTTACGGAAATCGGTTAAGCGGTTTGGGAGTCCATAAATCATATACATACAAACTGTGACCATATAGATATAGACGACGCTACTGAACATGGAATTTGGTAGATATAAAATATTAATGTAAACCTGCTATAAAAATTAATACTAATCAGTACTTTCTATTGGTCGGATGGCATTACTTTTTTGACTATCAAGGATCGCTTTGGATTAGCTTCGTAGCTTTTTGAAAGCAAATCAAAACTGCAACTGTTCTAATATAACTCAATCTTCTCACTCACCAAAGTCCAAAACCCTGCGGAGTTTGTCCGTTCTTTAGAAATACCTACAGAAGCATGTTGTCGGATATCTTAGTGACAAAAACGCATGAGGTACATCCGAATGATGGAACGTGCCAATAAAACATAAGAAGCGTTATAAACTTATCACCCTAGGTACATACAAAAATATTTTGCAAAAAACATAGCTGTAACTACTGTGGATATCTTTAAACATTTTTTTAAAGCTTCAATAAATCAGTAACAAAAATATAATGTATCGTATCTAAATGCAATAGGGATCTTTAATTTGAAAAAATTGCGTCAGTTTTTCATATGTATTCATAGCGGGTGTCTTTACGAGTACACTCATATCATTCTTAAACCTTAATTATTCTTTTCTGATCTGAAATTAAAAAAACCTGTTTTAATCCACCTAGAGGTGCAATTGTGCCTTTCTCATTTCTCCAAACTATGATTTAATAGCTGGTTCGTACAATATAACATTATTGAATTGTCTTTCATTCTTATTACACTTGGTAAGTATAAATAAGAGCACCTTTTTGCATTCATCGCGGTATCAGTTTGAATCGGAGTTTTCTATGTGATCGCACTCCACAACCCGTAACTCCGGAGCCGGAAGTCGGATGGGGATGGAATTTAATATCAGTTTCCAGGGACGCAACACCTTTTATTTGAGACTAAGTTGACCAAATCGGTCTAGCCATTTTCGAGAAACCAATATAACCGTTATTCTGAATTTGGATGCTTCCGGATCCGTCGATGGTGGCCAGTGTGGCCAAAGAGACTTTGAATGACTGTTGGTGACCTAGATCTACAAATTCAACAGTTGTGTTTACATTTTGGAAAAAATTTCACCTTTTTACATTCATCGCAGAATTCGTTAGAATCGGGATTTGCTGCGTGATCGTACGTATCACCCTGTAATTCAGGAACCAGAACTCGGATCCACACAAAATTCAAATGCAGCTGATGGACCTTTCATTTAAAATCAAGTTTACCAAATCGGTTCAGAAAATTCCGAGAAACCGATGTGGACAAATCAACAAATTTTGTTTTGTAACCATACTCTTCAACTCGTAATCCGGAACAGGATGTCGGTTGAAAATGAAATTCAATAGCAACCTATGGGAATATTATACCTTTCATCTGAATCTTAGTTTGTAAAAATCCGTTCAGCCATTTCCGAGAAACCGATGTGGACATTTTGTAAACAAATCTGCACATACACACACACATACATACATGCATACATACACACATACATACACACATACATACACACAGATATTTTGCGATCTCGGCGAACTGAGTCGAATGTTATATGAGACTCGGCCCTCCGGGCCTCGGTTAGAAAATCGGATTTTGAAGCAATTGCATAACCTTTCTAAATGAGAAAGGCAAAAGAATAGTATTTAATTACCTTAATAAGCATGAGTTCAATGTTATCTTCATGTGATTATAATTTGGAAAGGTTGGTGGAATGGGTTTGAACGTGTAGGGAATGGGGGGTTAGTAGAGTGGGAGTGGAGGATGCGTCAGAAATCCTTCATCTTATTTCGGTATACGGGATGGATGAAGGAAATGCGGGCGTGAGGGTGGTCCAAGGGGAGGGGAGTGATGAAGGAGGGAGGTGTAAGGGCAAGACGGGGGGGGGGGGGGCGGCGACGCAATACTCAACTGCATATTTTGCCTTCCATTTGAGACTTGGTTTGAGAAAATCGGTTCAGTCATCACCGAAGAACCGATTTGACTTTAATTGTGGAATATGCCCGGAATTCCGGACTTCCGGAATCGTCGATAGTGGACAATATATTAAAAGAATGTTTGATTGGCAATCAGTGATCTAGATCTGCGATTAGAAGTTATTTGGTGACCATTTCAATAGTTTTTAGCCTCTGAGGTATTACGATTGTACCGATTTATATGGGAAATTCCAGTGTATCCTTACTAACACCCCTGTAACTCCGGAAGCAAGAGTCAGAACCGAATGAAATTCAGCAGCAGTCAATGGCATTACTGTATCTTTCATTTGAAATCAAGTTTGTAAAAATCGGTAGAGAATTCGTTGGGGAATGGGTGTGATATTAGCTTAGGAATTTAGCGGGTTCCCCGGGGGCGTCATGAACCGTCATAGGTGGCCAATGTGGTCAAAGCTACTTTGATTGATCATCAGTGATCCAGACCCGCAAACTAGAGTAATGTTACATCAATTTTAATATGTTTTACATCATTGGAACATCATGGTGGTACCAGTTTATATGGGAATTTGCTGTGTGACCGCACTCTTCAACCCGTAACTCCGGAACCGGAAGTCGGATCAACTAAAAATTCAATAGCAGCTTATGGGAGCGTTATACCTTTCAGATGAAACTAAGTTTGCGAAAATCGGTTCAGCCATCTCTGAGAAAATTGTGTGAGTTTAAATGACACACACACATATACACACACACATACACACACACATACATACACGCCCACAGACATTTGCCGATCTCGACGAACTGAATCGAATGGTGTATGACACTCGGCCCTCCGGGCCTCGGTTAAAAAGTCGATTTTTACAGTGATTGCATAGCCTTTCTTTATATGAGAAAGGCAAAAACTAATTAAATTCAACCAACAAACTGACAGTTGTCCTACTAAATGACGTATGTGCAAATATCTCGTTCGCCTCACTGTTAACCGGGACAACACCCCACACAGCATGATCTGGTACTTTTGCAATCCGCTAGCAGCCTGCCATCCCAAGTTTCATCTGCAAACTATGGTAGATCTGATAGAGTCGTGCGAATCGCATGGGTTTGGATGTGTTATTGTCCTAAAAGAAAACAAACTAAAAATGTTTTTTTTCAACAGTTTTGGGACAAAATATTGAAAACGGACTGAGATAGTAACTCACGGTGCTAATCTGCATCAGAATATGCCTTAATCCCTATTAAAAGAAGGGAAAAAGTGACAATTCTCACGGTATCAAATAGTTATTCAAATAACCTTAAGATATAAAAACCCTTTCAAATGACATCTACATTCATGATGTCTCACCATTTTGTGGGAATTGGGAGCTGCCATGTTGGATTTCAAAATGGTGCTAATCATCAATTTCCGATATCTGCTCCATCTTCTTTCACAAGACATCCATATTGATGGTAATTCTCATTATTTTATAGTAACCGGAAGTGACCAACTTGGATTTCAAAATACCGCTAATCGTCGATTTTCGATGTCTACGGACCAACCCCTTTGGTTCATTGTTCTCACTGTTTTGTGGTAATCATAAGTCGCCATCTTGGATTCCGAAATGGTTCTAATCGTCAATTTTAAATGACACCCATATTGATGGTGATTCTCACTACAGTTAGGACCCGTTTTTATCAGCCCCTTGGTGAATTTTAGGCTGATAAAACGGGTACATTGACAAAATCGGGACATATATTTTTCTTTATTTTAATAGCTCTCAAAATATGTTTCTTTAGCCTCTAGATATAGCCTTATAACCTTTTCCTATAAGATTTTCCTTAAGGTGGTATGACAGCGTAAAATTAAAAAAAAAAGTTAGATCATTTTTGCATATTTCGTATCTAAGATAAAAAAATGGGTGTATGGTTCATGGTTAAGAACCTCTCGAGAGATGATTAACTGTCATATTTGGAGAAAAAATCGTTCTACTCATACTTTCAAATCTCAACCGTTACTAAGTTATTGATTTTTTGTGTTAAATGTTTAGTTGTCAAAAAATAGTTCTAACTCAAAAAATATGCTTTGTATTTTAAATCTTTTGGATTCAATGGATAGTTGAGAAAATTTTCCAATGAAAAATGCCCTCAAATGTTTCAGCTAATGAGGTTAAGTAACCTTTTCATAGTAATTTATTTAAAATTTAACAATTTTGATCGATTTTTCGTTCATTTCGCGAAAATCTTAATAGTTAACATCACCATTTTAATAATTGAAATTTTTAGTCTTGAAGAGTTGCATAATTTGTTCCTTGACATGATACACTTATTTTTTCTTGTTTTCATGTCTTTGGGTTATTGAACTTGGATATTTTTATCTCATATTCACTTACACTAGCTCTTACTGGAAAAATATGGCACTTATTGTACCTTTTCTTATTTTTATTCGAAAGCCAGGAAAATTTTGCATAGAAAAAGGTATAAATACCTTTCAGTTAAGTGAGTTTAGTATTCTTTTAGAAGTTAATTAGTTTAAAGTTAGTGTTATTACTAGCGTTTTCGTAATTTTCTAAAAATAGTAAATAAGAAACAGCACCATTATTATCATAGAATTAATGCATCTCACTAAGTTCTACAATTCTTTCTTTGGCTCCATTCAATTATCTCTTTAAGTTTCGAAGCAAAATCATTTTTCACCTCGTTTTATATGCAAAAACAACGATTTCGAATCCACTGCATTTGTGATGAGGTCATGCTGTGTTAACTATTAAATTGCAGCGAAATGAAAAGCGATAGGGATAAAGTGTCAAATAACAACTTCTGTATCGATTTTTGTTGGCTATTTTCGGCAAATTTGAGACTAAGAGAAACGAAAGCAATGAAATTGATAGACGGATAGGTATTCTAGAACGAATCAGTTATAAACTTAGAACGGAAAACTAGAACTAGGCAGGCTTATATGGGCATGATCGAAAGGAAATGTGAAGAATTCTTTGCCTTCTGCAGAGTAGGAGTTGGGCGTTGCACCCAAGTCTACCGCATGGTCTATGGTAGAACATAACTCATCATCATGTTTTACCGCCGACGCCGGTGGTAAAACATGATGATTTTCTCACCTTTCCAATGGCAAACCTCGTATTTTAAAGACTTAAAATACGAGGTATACTTTTTAAGTTAGAGGTGTTTTAAGATAAACAAGTTTTTTACACAAAAAGTTCAATAACTCTGTAACGGTTGAGATTTGATGGTATGTGTAGAACTTTTTTTTCTCCAAATATGACAGTCAATCACCCCTCGAGAGATTCTTAATCATGAACCAAACACCCTGTATAAGGCTGACAAAATCGGGTCAAAAAGCTGATAAAATCAGGGATAGACAAAATCGGGTGCTGATAAAATCGGGTCTTCACTGTATTTTGTAGTAATCGGAAGTCGCCATCTTGGATTTCAAAATGGCGCTTATTACCAATTTCCAATGTCTGCTGACCACCCCCTTTCAAATAACGCCCATATTGATAGTGGTTTTCACCAATTTGTGATAACCGGAAGTCGCTACCTTGGAATTCGAAATGTGGCCAATCGTCAATTAATTTCTTAGTGCAAAAAGGGGTTAATATTCTATACCATTCTTGCCCTGAAAATTTTGTCGAACCATTTTCGTGCTAAATAATATTTGACCCACTTTTGCCTGAGGTTGTGTTAAATATCATAAATATACCACTTCAGATCCAACAGAAAATTTTAACCCTCTTTTGCTCTGAACAAAATTGTAACCCACTCTTGCCCTCAGCCTCTCATTTAATTGTCTACAATTTTGTCGAAGACTGCAAGTCAATGTTAAAAGAAGTTATTAAACTTTCAACGAAATGATGTCTGTTATCAGTTTTGCATGCATTGTTGTGTATCAGTACTCGATTCCCATAAACTAAACATTTTTGTGGTTAGATTTAACTGAATAGTATGTTCAGAAGAATTGTAATACATAATATGAGTAATGTTTAGTTCACCTGTGACCACATGGAGGGCGCCATCACTAACTTTTCATAGAAGAGAGATAGAATATCGGGATGTTTGAAAGAATTTCTGCAAAATGTCTGTTCTATAACTTTGTAAAAGACACCTAATTTCTATCTTTTTCCGTTGAAAAGTTTGTGTTGGCGTCCTCTATGCGGTAACAGGTGGAACTAAAATGTTTTACCCAAAGCATGACTCGTATTATTTAATGTAGTTCTTCTGAGCATGCTATTGAGCTAAACCTAACCAATATTTCACAAAATTGTTTAGTTCGTGAGATTCGAGTACTGATACACAACAATGTATTGCAAAACTGACTCAACGATCATTTAGTTGAAAGTTTAATAACTTCTTTTAACATCGCCCGATTGACTTCCAGTCTTCAGCAAAGTTGTAGACAATTAAATCATCTTCTATATTTTCACTTACAGTGATAATACGATGCATACAGTGCCACCTAGCGGTGACAATGCGAGCTAGTGGGTTTTCTCCATGTAAATTATCTAAAACTCCCATACAAACTTCAGGCACTGTGGTCCGGTAGCTAGACTTATCCGATTTGCTTCAAATTTGGTGCAAGTACTCCTGCTGAGACTAGGAATCGATACAGGGGTGGGCCGATAGGAGTCATTTTTTACTTGTCACTCTAGTGACTAGTATATTGGAATATTTTTGAGAACTTTCCGTATAATGGCGCCACCTAATCATTCCATTCCAGAGTCGGTCAAATCATCTTGCGTTCCTCGACAATATTTGGATCTTCTAACGCCACCCCCAATATTTAACTCCATATATAAATATATGCTGATTTCCCCCATATAACCCATATAACGGTAAAGGATGTCCCAGATGTGGCATGAGGATCAAGTTTTTGAGTCGCTGTACATATTTTTTCACCTGCCTAATTATAATGTTCACTAGTGCCCAGGGACTCCTAATGGTCTTAAGACTTATGTAAGAGCCTCAGTTGAATAATTGCGTGGACACCGAGGTTTTCATATATTGAACGTTGAATATCAAGTTTTAATCTATATTACTGCACCGACAGAAGACGTTATTCCAAAATAATTACAGGATAATCATGAGACAGTACTTTTCGTATTTTCTTTCTTATTAGATCGTTCCTTCTATAGAACATGAACTGTTGTTCATATGCCATAGAACAGCTTTGAAAATATTTTATTTTAGGAAGATTTGATTCGTTAGTGTCACAGTGTACCTTCATCCAAAAAAAATGTTAGTGTACATGTGTTTAGTCGTTTAAAGAAATATGCACCTAAATGTACGCCCAGTGTTTTATGTTTCAGTTACAACTAAACTTTTTAACTAAAACCACCAAATTCCGTGTTCTTAGTACAAACTGCTCGGTGAACACAACCCATTCCACCGAAGGTAGTAGGAATCTTGTTTTAATTAGTCGAAAAATGTTCCCCAAGTCCGGCGGATCGGATTGCCTGATGTATACTCCTTAAGAATGTGGTACTCGACTCGCGAGTGATTTTCCAGTGTGCGCATCCCATGAATGCATAAAATCGCAACTCATTGCCTTCGCCTGCTTCGATGCCGATCGTGCCGTGCATTGACGATAGTCGAGTCCACCGAGCGTGTGGTCAGTCAATGCGCCGAAACCGGTGTCTGACGGCGGCGTGGCGCGGCGAATAAGCGGGTGGAAGGAAATAAAATAAACCAAACCAAACCAAACAAGCTAAATCAAGAAGCCAAAGCCGAGCAGCCACTAACAATCGCATAATGGCACTCCAGTCCCGCAGTAGGTGGAAAGAAATTGATTTCTGCTTCCACTCGCAACCGCTGCCAGATTCTGTCGTTCATCTTGGAAGAACTCCAAGACGGAACAGGGGCGAAAGGAGGTAAAGCGGTTCGGTGAGCAAAACAAGATTGCATAAACAAACAAATTTGTTACATTTTTTTACTGTCTCTGTGTTTTGATTTTTATGTTACAACAGAGAGGCTTCGCGGTCGCGCGCGTGGAGATCTTTTGCCGTCACGAGAGGTGGTTGGCTGTACAATTCCAGTCTAGCGAGACGGAATCGAAGATTTCTCGGTGTGTCGTGCGGCCTTTTTTCTTCCCAATCGAAGGAGGCTTGCGCATTTTTTGCGAATATCAGCGGCAGAAAAGGTGCAAAAACAGATTGGTAGTAGGCCGGGAGTGGGAAGACGGCAGTTTCACTTTTTATGGGATGATATTTCGTCGCACGAATTTGATTTCATTAGCGGAACGACATTCTTGAAGGTGTAAAATACATTGGCGAAGGGTAATTTTGCGTTTCTGTAACGGAGGGTGATTCTTTTTGGTGCCAGTATTATTGGACATATTTTTGTATTTTTTTCGAAGCAGTATACTGCTGAACCCTATCTTTAAAGCGAAATGTAAAATTTAAATATAAGAAATATAAAAATAATTTTTGTTTGGAATTTGTTTACTTAAAACGCCTCACCGTAAGGCACCCATATCATTTAAAAAGTGGCAACATTTTGTTTCAATTCCAAAATTTCTAAAAATATAAACAATCAACCAAACGAGACGACTAACTGGGGGTGATTCTCCCTATACTACTTCTCCACCAAATCCATCTCGAGTGCCCATGTAAGGGCACTCTTACTTACTTATTTACTTACCGTTGATGTTTTTCCTTTGAAGATCCAACTTCTCCATCAATTCACAAACCCCCGCCCACACCGGATCCATTCTGCTCCCATCCGAAAAAAAAAAATCGTGACCACTCACTTCGACAGCATTTCGACACTTGAAGCATCTCCAATTATTTTTTATTGCCGACTACACACTCATCCGATGATCCAAGCAGGCAGCTCCGAGCTCTGTTTTCGCCCCGTCCATCTATCAGCGATTATTATTTTAGGAAATTATCATATATAATGGTTTTATGTACAATATGTTGTTCGAACCCCCTCTCCTCTTTCGGATCCTTTCACTATAGTCATCCACCAGCAAGTCGCATTAGCAAACGACGCAAATTTCGTAATAGACAACCAAACCCTGCGCGCGGAAGGGAAGAAGCAGTCAACGAGTAGCGGCGAAAACGTGGAGTTGGGCGAGTCTTGGCCAACTTTTCAATTTGATTCCCATTGAGTACGGCATCCAGCCAGTGCCTACTTAGGCGCTCAATACAGTCGCTGTTGTCTGCGGACGGAGTCGAGAACTTCTGTTGATTTTAGAAAAAAGTTTCTTTCTTCAATTTTCAATCTGAATCTTCCCCCAGTCTGATGTGTGCTGCGTTTGTTCTTGGGACGCGAAATTGAAAGAGAAACATTTCTTTATTATTGAATTTTCGTTATTGTTATTACTCTGCCGCGCTGGATGCGGCAAATGATGATCTTCTCTAACTCTGGTTGAAAGGAGAGCTCGGAACAACTTTTTCGGCATCTCAAAAAGAAAGAAGAAGAAAGACTGAACTACCTCTCGAATGGCTTTTAGAAGCCATTAGGAACATCACACGATTCTTGCGCGTACGGCTGTTGAAATTTTTGATGGTTTGTTGAAGGGGGTACCTAAACTTGAAGTGGTTCTGAAGTGATTTCTACTGCCACTAGCCTCACCATTTCTGCTGCTGATCCGTCAACATCCCACGAGTCGAAAGTCTACTCTACATACATAGTAGCAGTCCGTTTGAAAATAGAAAAGAAAGATGCTGCCGGTTGTAGTGAAGATTAAATTATAACAAGTGGACTTATTCTCTGATGAAGGAGATTGCTTGAGCAGCATAATCCTTTATGTTGCGTGTGAAGTAATTTCTAATGTTGGCGAACAACACAAACATACAGTCACTTGATTGCATGGCCTACTTTAGTGAGTGCTTCTGGTAATTTTATTCCACTTTTCTTGATAACGAATTGCCAAATTTGGACTGCAAAACAGACTCTCGAATTTTCGAATTTCCCAATTTTCGAATTTTCGGATTAACAAATTTTCAAATTTTCATATCTTCAAATTTTCAAATTTTCAAATTTTCAAATTTTCAAATTTTCAAATTTTCAAATTTTCAAATTTTCAAATTTTCAAATTTTCAAATTTTCAAATTTTCAAATTTTCAAATTTTCAAATTTTCAAATTTTCAAATTTTCAAATTTTCAAATTTCTAAATTTCCAAATTTCCAAATTTTCAAATTTTTAGATTTTAAAATTTTCAGATTTTTTGATTTTAAAATCTTTGAATTTTCATATTTTCAAATTTCCATGCTTCCGAATTTTCGAATTTCCGAATTTTCGAATTTTGGAATTTTAGAATTTTCGAATTTTAGAATTTTCGAATTTTTGAATTTTTGAATTTTTGAATTTTTGAATTTTTGAATTTTCGAATTTTCGAAGTTTCGAATTTTCGAATTTTCTAATTTTCTAATTTTCTAATTTTCTAATTTTCTAATTTTCTAATTTTCTAATTTTCTAATTTTCTAATTTTCTAATTTTCTAATTTTCTAATTTTCTAATTTTCTAATTTTCTAATTTTCTAATTTTCTAATTTTCTAATTTTCTAATTTTCTAATTTTCTAATTTTCGAATTTTCGAATTTTCGAATTTTCGAATTTTCGAATTTTCGAATTTTCGAATTTTCGAATTTTCGAATTTTCGAATTTTCGAATTTTCGAATTTTCGAACTTTTGAGTTTTCGAATTTCCGAATTTTCGAATTTTCGAATTTTCGAATTTTTGAGTCTTCGAATTTACGAATTTACGAATTTTCGAATTCTCGAATTTTCGAATTTTCGAATTTTCGAATTTTCGAATTTTCGAATTTTCGAATTTTCGAATTTTCGAATTTTTGAATTTTCGAATTTTTGAATTTTCAAATTTTCGAATTTTCGAATTTTCGAATTTTCGAATATTCGAATATTCAAATTTTCGAATTTTCGAATTTTCGATTTTTCGATTTTTCGAATTTTCGAATTTTCGAATTTTCGAATTTTCGAATTTTCGAATTTTCGAATTTGCGAATTTTCGAATTTCCGAATTTTCGAATTTTGGAATTTTAGAATTTTCGAATTTTCGAATTTTCGAATTTTCGAATTTTCGAATTTTCGAATTTTCGAATTTTTGAATTTTTGAATTTTCGAATTTTCGAAGTTTCGAATTTTCGAATTTTCTAATTTTCTAATTTTCTAATTTTCTAATTTTCTAATTTTCTAATTTTCTAATTTTCTAATTTTCTAATTTTCTAATTTTCTAATTTTCTAATTTTCTAATTTTCTAATTTTCTAATTTTCTAATTTTCTAATTTTCTAATTTTCTAATTTTCTAATTTTCTAATTTTCTAATTTTCTAATTTTCTAATTTTCTAATTTTCTAATTTTCTAATTTTCTAATTTTCTAATTTTCTAATTTTCTAATTTTCTAATTTTCTAATTTTCTAATTTTCTAATTTTCTAATTTTCTAATTTTCTAATTTTCTAATTTTCTAATTTTCTAATTTTCTAATTTTCTAATTTTCTAATTTTCTAATTTTCTAATTTTCTAATTTTCTAATTTTCTAATTTTCTAATTTTCTAATTTTCTAATTTTCTAATTTTCTAATTTTCTAATTTTCTAATTTTCTAATTTTCGAATTTTCGAATTTTCGAATTTTCGAATTTTCGAATTTTCGAATTTTCGAATTTTCGAATTTTCGAATTTTCGAATTTTCAAATTTTCAAATTTTCAAATTTTCAAATTTTCAAATTTTCAAATTTTCAAATTTCTAAATTTCCAAATTTCCAAATTTTCAAATTTTTAGATTTTAAAATTTTCAGATTTTTTGATTTTGAAATCTTTGAATTTTCATATTTTCAAATTTCCATGCTTCCGAATTTTCGAATTTCCGAATTTTCGAATTTTGGAATTTTAGAATTTTCGAATTTTCGAATTTTCGAATTTTCTAATTTTCTAATTTTCTAATTTTCTAATTTTCTAATTTTCTAATTTTCTAATTTTCTAATTTTCTAATTTTCTAATTTTCTAATTTCCTAATTTTCTAATTTTCTAATTTTCTAATTTTCTAATTTTCTAATTTTCTAATTTTCTAATTTTCTAATTTTCTAATTTTCTAATTTTCTAATTTTCTAATTTTCTAATTTTCTAATTTTCTAATTTTCGAATTTTCGAATTTTCGAATTTTCGAATTTTCGAATTTTCGAATTTTCGAATTTTCGAATTTTCGAATTTTCGAATTTTCGAATTTTCGAATTTTCGAACTTTTGAGTTTTCGAATTTCCGAATTTTCGAATTTTCGAATTTTCGAATTTTCGAATTTTTGAGTCTTCGAATTTACGAATTTACGAATTTTCGAATTCTCGAATTTTCGAATTTTCGAATTTTCGAATTTTCGAATTTTCGAATTTTCGAATTTTCGAATTTTCGAATTTTCGAATTTTCGAATTTTTGAATTTTCAAATTTTCGAATTTTCGAATTTTCGAATTTTCGAATATTCGAATATTCAAATTTTCGAATTTTCGAATTTTCGATTTTTCGATTTTTCGAATTTTCGAATTTTCGAATTTTCGAATTTTCGAATT
Source organism: Topomyia yanbarensis (assembly GCF_030247195.1). NCBI lineage: Eukaryota > Metazoa > Arthropoda > Insecta > Diptera > Culicidae > Topomyia > Topomyia yanbarensis. The sequence continues at coordinate 14,493,562 of NC_080672.1, forward strand.
TTCGAATTTTCGAATTTTCGAATTTTCGAATTTGCGAATTTTCGAATTTCCGAATTTTCGAATTTTGGAATTTTAGAATTTTCGAATTTTCGAATTTTCGAATTTTCGAATTTTCGAATTTTCGAATTTTCGAATTTTCGAATTTTTGAATTTTTGAATTTTCGAATTTTCGAAGTTTCGAATTTTCGAATTTTCGAATTTTCTAATTTTCTAATTTTCTAATTTTCTAATTTTCTAATTTTCTAATTTTCTAATTTTCTAATTTTCTAATTTTCTAATTTTCTAATTTTCTAATTTTCTAATTTTCTAATTTTCTAATTTTCTAATTTTCTAATTTTCTAATTTTCTAATTTTCTAATTTTCTAATTTTCTAATTTTCTAATTTTCTAATTTTCTAATTTTCTAATTTTCTAATTTTCTAATTTTCTAATTTTCTAATCTTCTAATTTTCTAATTTTCTAATTTTCTAATTTTCTAATTTTCTAATTTTCTAATTTTCTAATTTTCTAATTTTCTAATTTTCTAATTTTCTGATTTTCTAATTTTCTAATTTTCTAATTTTCTAATTTTCTAATTTTCTAATTTTCTAATTTTCTAATTTTCTAATTTTCTAATTTTCTAATTTTCTAATTTTCTAATTTTCTAATTTTCTAATTTTCTAATTTTCGAATTTTCGAATTTTCGAATTTTCGAATTTTCGAATTTTCGAATTTTCGAATTTTCGAATTTTCGAATTTTCGAATTTTCGAATTTTCGAATTTTCGAATTTTCGAATTTTCGAATTTTCGAATTTTCGAATTTTCTAATTTTCGAATTTTCGAATTTTCGAATTTTTGAGTTTTCGAATTTCCGAATTTTCGAATTTTCGAATTTTCGAATTTTCGAATTTTCGAATTTTCGAATTTTTGTGTCTTCGAATTTACGAATTTACGAATTTTCGAATTCTCGAATTTTCGAATTTTCGAATTTTCGAATTTTCGAATTTTCGAATTTTCGAATTTTCGAATTTTCGAATTTTCGAATTTTCGAATTTTCGAATTTTCGAATTTTCGAATTTTCGAATTTTCGAATTTTCGAATTTTCGAATTTTCGAATTTTCGAATTTTCGAATTTTCGAATTTTTGAATTTTCATATTTTCGAATTTTCGAATTTTCGAATTTTCGAATTTTCGAATTTTCGAATATTCGAATATTCAAATTTTCGAATTTTCGAATTTTCGAATTTTCGAATTTTCGAATATTCGAATATTCAAATTTTCGAATTTTCGATTTTTCGAATTTTCGAATTTTCGAATTTTCGAATTTTCGAATTTTCGAATTTTCGAATTTGCGAATTTTCGAATTTCCGAATATTCGAATTTTGGAATTTTAGAATTTTAGAATTTTCGAATTTTCGAATTTTCGAATTTTCGAATTTTCGAATTTTCGAATTTTCGAATTTTCGAATTTTCGAATTTTCGAATTTTCGAATTTTTGAATTTTTGAATTTTTGAATTTTCGAATTTTCGAAGTTTCGAATTTTCGAATTTTCTAATTTTCTAATTTTCTAATTTTCTAATTTTCTAATTTTCTAATTTTCTAATTTTCTAATTTTCTAATTTTCTAATTTTCTAATTTTCTAATTTTCTAATTTTCTAATTTTCTAATTTTCTAATTTTCTAATTTTCTAATTTTCTAATTTTCTAATTTTCTAATTTTCTAATTTTCTAATTTTCTAATTTTCTAATTTTCTAATTTTCTAATTTTCTAATTTTCTAATTTTCTAATTTTCTAATTTTCTAATTTTCTAATTTTCTAATTTTCTAATTTTCTAATTTTCTAATTTTCTAATTTTCTAATTTTCTAATTTTCTAATTTTCTAATTTTCTAATTTTCTAATTTTCTAATTTTCTAATTTTCTAATTTTCTAATTTTCTAATTTTCTAATTTTCTAATTTTCTAATTTTCGAATTTTCGAATTTTCGAATTTTCGAATTTTCGAATTTTCGAATTTTCGAATTTTCGAATTTTCGAATTTTCGAATTTTCGAATTTTCGAATTTTCGAATTTTCGAATTTTCGAATTTTCGAATTTTCTAATTTTCGAATTTTCGAATTTTCGAATTTTTGAGTTTTCGAATTTCCGAATTTTCGAATTTTCGAATTTTTGAGTCTTCGAATTTACGAATTTACGAATTTTCGAATTCTCGAATTTTCGAATTTTCGAATTTTCGAATTTTCGAATTTTCGAATTTTCGAATTTTCGAATTTTCGAATTTTCGAATTTTCGAATTTTCGAATTTTCGAATTTTCGAATTTTCGAATTTTCGAATTTTCGAATTTTCGAATTTTCGAATTTTCGAATTTTCGAATTTTCGAATTTTCGAATTTTCGAATTTTCGAATTTTCGAATTTTCGAATTTTCGAATTTTCGAATTTTCGAATTTTCGAATTTTCGAATTTTCGAATTTTCGAATTTTCGAATTTTCAAATTTTCGAATTTTCGAATTTTCGAATTTTCGAATTTTCGAATTTTCGAATTTTCGAATTTTCGAATTTTCGAATTTTCGAATTTTTGAATTTTCGAATTTTCGAATTTTCGAATTTTCGAATATTCGAATATTCAAATTTTCGAATTTTCGAATTTTCGATTTTTCGAATTTTCGAATTTTCGAATTTTCGAATTTTCGAATTTTCGAATTTTCGAATTTTCGAATTTTCGAATTTTCGAATTTTCGAATTTTCGAATTTTCGAATTTTCGAATTTTCGAATTTTCGAATTTTCGAATTTTCGAATTTTCGAATTTTCGAATTTTCGAATTTTCGAATTTTCGAATTTTCGAATTTTCGAATTTTCGAATTTTCGAATTTTCGAATTTTCGAATTTTCGAATTTTCGAATTTTCGAATTTTCGAATTGCGAATTTTCGAATTTTCGAATTTTCGAATTTTCGAATTTTCGAATTTTCGAATTTTCGAATTTTCGAATTTTCGAATTTTCGAATTTTCGAATTTTCGAATTTTCGAATTTTCGAATTTTCGAATTTTCGAATTTTCGAATTTTCGAATTTTCGAATTTTCGAATTTTCGAATTTTCGAATTTTCGAATTTTCGAATTTTCGAATCTTTGAATTTTCGAATTTTCGAATTTTCGAATTTTCGAATTTTCTAATTTTCGAATTTTCGAATTTTCGAATTTTCGAATTTTCGAATTTTCGAATTTTCGAATTTTCGAATTTTCGAATTTTCGAATTTTCGGATTTTCGAATTTTCGAATTTTCGAATTTTCGAATTTTCGAATTTTCGAATTTTCGAATTTTCGAATTTTCGAATTTTCGAATTTTCGAATTTTCGAATTTTCGAAATTTCGAATTTTCGAATTTTCGAATTTTTGAATTTTCGAATTTTCGAATTTTCGAATCTTCGAATCTTCGAATTTTCGAATTTTCGAATTTTCGAATTTTCGAATTTTCGAATTTTCGAATTTTCGAATTTTCGAATTTTCGAATTTTCGAATTTTCGAATTTTCGAATTTTCGAATTTTCGAATTTTCGAATTTTCGAATTTTCGAATTTTCGAATTTTCGAATTTTCGAATTTTCGAATTTTCGAATTTTCGAATTTTCGAATTTTCGAATTTTCGAATTTTCGAATTTTCGAATTTTCGAATTTTCGAATTTTCGAATTTTCGAATTTTCGAATTTTCGAATTTTCGAATTTTCGAATTTTCGAATCTTCGAATCTTCGAATTTTCGAATTTTCGAATATTCGAATTTTCGAATTTTCGAATTTTCGAATTTTCGAATTTTCGAATTTTCGAATTTTCGAATTTTCGAATTTTCGAATTTTCGAATTTTCGAATTTTCGAATTTTCGAATTTTCGAATTTTCGAATTTTCGAATTTTCGAATTTTCGAATATTCGAATTTTTGAATTTTTGAATTTTTGAATTTTTGAATTTTTGAATTTTCGAATTTTCGAATTTTCGAATTTTCGAATTTTCGAATTTTCGAATTTTCGAATTTTCGAATTTTCGAATTTTCGAATTTTTGAATTCTTGAATTCTTGAATTCTTGAATTCTTGAATTCTTGAATTCTTGAATTCTTGAATTTTTGAATTCTTGAATTTTTGAATTTTTGAATTTTTGAATTTTTGAATTTTTGAAATTTTTGAATTTTTGAATTTTTGAATTTTTGAATTTTTGAATTTTTGAATTTTTGAATTTTTGAATTTTTGAATTTTTGAATTTTTGAATTTTTGAATTTTTGAATTTTTGAATTTTTGAATTTTTGAATTTTTGAATTTTTGAATTTTTGAATTTTTGAATTTTTGAATTTTTGAATTTTTGAATTTTTGAATTTTTGAATTTTTGAATTTTTGAATTTTTGAATTTTTGAATTTTTGAATTTTTGAATTTTTGAATTTTTGAATTTTTGAATTTTTGAATTTTTGAATTTTTGAATTTTTGAATTTTTGAATTTTTGAATTTTTGAATTTTTGAATTTTTGAATTTTTGAATTTTTGAATTTTTGAATTTTTGAATTTTTGAATTTTTGAATTTTTGAATTTTTGAATTTTTGAATTTTTGAATTTTTGAATTTTTGAATTTTTGAATTTTTGAATTTTTGAATTTTTGAATTTTTGAATTTTTGAATTTTTGAATTTTTGAATTTTTGAATTTTTGAATTTTTGAATTTTTGAATTTTTGAATTTTTGAATTTTTGAATTTTTGAATTTTTGAATTTTTGAATTTTTGAATTTTTGAATTTTTGAATTTTTGAATTTTTGAATTTTTGAATTTTTGAATTTTTGAATTTTTGAATTTTTGAATTTTTGAATTTTTGAATTTTTGAATTTTTGAATTTTTGAATTTTTGAATTTTTGAATTTTTGAATTTTTGAATTTTTGAATTTTTGAATTTTTGAATTTTTGAATTTTTGAATTTTTGAATTTTTGAATTTTTGAATTTTTGAATTTTTGAATTTTTGAATTTTTGAATTTTTGAATTTTTGAATTTTTGAATTTTTGAATTTTTGAATTTTTGAATTTTTGAATTTTTGAATTTTTGAATTTTTGAATTTTTGAATTTTTGAATTTTTGAATTTTTGAATTTTTGAATTTTTGAATTTTTGAATTTTTGAATTTTTGAATTTTTGAATTTTTGAATTTTTGAATTTTTGAATTTTTGAATTTTTGAATTTTTGAATTTTTGAATTTTTGAATTTTTGAATTTTTGAATTTTTGAATTTTTGAATTTTTGAATTTTTGAATTTTTGAATTTTTGAATTTTTGAATTTTTGAATTTTTGAATTTTTGAATTTTTGAATTTTTGAATTTTTGAATTTTTGAATTTTTGAATTTTTGAATTTTTGAATTTTTGAATTTTTGAATTTTTGAATTTTTGAATTTTTGAATTTTTGAATTTTTGAATTTTTGAATTTTTGAATTTTTGAATTTTTGAATTTTTGAATTTTTGAATTTTTGAATTTTTGAATTTTTGAATTTTTGAATTTTTGAATTTTTGAATTTTTGAATTTTTGAATTTTTGAATTTTTGAATTTTTGAATTTTTGAATTTTTGAATTTTTGAATTTTTGAATTTTTGAATTTTTGAATTTTTGAATTTTTGAATTTTTGAATTTTTGAATTTTTGAATTTTTGAATTTTTGAATTTTTGAATTTTTGAATTTTTGAATTTTTGAATTTTTGAATTTTTGAATTTTTGAATTTTTGAATTTTTGAATTTTTGAATTTTTGAATTTTTGAATTTTTGAATTTTTGAGTTTTTGAATCTCGAATTCTCGAATTCTCGAATTCTCGAATTCTCGAATTCTCGAATTCTCGAATTTTCGAATTCTCGAATTCTCGAATTTTCGAATTTTTGAATTTTCGAAATTTTGAATTTTCGAATTTTCGAACTTTCGAATTTTTGAATTTTTGAATTTTCGAATTTTCGAATTTTCGAATTTTCGAATTTTCGAATTTTCGAATTTTCGAATTTTCGAATTTTCGAATTTTCGAATTTTCGAATTTTCGAATTTTCGAATTTTCGACTTTTCGACTTTTCGACTTTTCGAATTTTCGAATTTTCGAATTTTCGAATTTTCGAATTTTCGAATGTTCGAATTTTCGAATGTTCGAATTTTCGAATTTTCGTATTTCCGAATTTCCGAATTTTCGAATTTTCGAATTTTCGAATTTTCGAATTTTTGAATTTTGGAATTTTCGAATTTTCGAATTTTCGAATTTTCGAATTTTTGAATTTTCGAATTTTCGAATTTTCGAATTTTCGAATTTTCGAATTTTCGAATCTTTGAATTTTCGAATTTTCGAATTTTTGAATTTTTGAATTTTTGAATTTTCGAATTTTCGAATTTTCGAATTTTCGAATTTTCGAATTTTCGAATATTTGAATTTTCGAATTTTCGAATTTTCGAATTTTCGTATCTTCGAATTTTTTTTTTTTCGATTCCAATTTCCAATTCCCAATTTCCAATCTCCAATTTCCAATTTCCAATTTCCAATTTCCAATTTCCAATTTCCAATTTCCAATTTCCAATTTCCAATTTCCAATTTCCAATTTCCAATTTCCAATTTCCAATTTCCAATTTCCAATTTCCAATTTCCAATTTCCAATTTCCAATTTCCAATTTCCAATTTCCAATTTCCAATTTCCAATTTCCAATTTCCAATTTCCAATTTCCAATTTCCAATTTCCAATTTCCAATTTCCAATTTCCAATTTCCAATTTCCAATTTCCAATTTCCAATTTCCAATTTCCAATTTCCAATTTCCAATTTCCAATTTCCAATTTCCAATTTCCAATTTCCAATTTCCAATTTCCAATTTCCAATTTCCAATTTCCAATTTCCAATTTCCAATTTCCAATTTCCAATTTCCAATTTCCAATTTCCAATTTCCAATTTCCAATTTCCAATTTCCAATTTCCAATTTCCAATTTCCAATTTCCAATTTCCAATTTCCAATTTCCAATTTCCAATTTCCAATTTCCAATTTCCAATTTCCAATTTCCAATTTCCAATTTCCAATTTCCAATTTCCAATTTCCAATTTCCAATTTCCAATTTCCAATTTCCAATTTCCAATTTCCAATTTCCAATTTCCAATTTCCAATTTCCAATTTCCAATTTCCAATTTCCAATTTCCAATTTCCAATTTCCAATTTCCAATTTCCAATTTCCAATTTCCAATTTCCAATTTCCAATTTCCAATTTCCAATTTCCAATTTCCAATTTCCAATTTCCAATTTCCAATTTCCAATTTCCAATTTCCAATTTCCAATTTCCAATTTCCAATTTCCAATTTCCGATTTCCAATTTCCAATTTCCAATTTCCAATTTCCAATTTCCAATTTCCAATTTCCAATTTCCAATTTCCAATTTCCAATTTCCAATTTCCAATTTCCAATTTCCAATTTCCAATTTCCAATTTCCAATTTCCAATTTCCAATTTCCAATTTCCAATTTCCAATTTCCAATTTCCAATTTCCAGTTTCCAATTTCCAATTTCCAATTTCCAATTTCCAATTTCCAATTTCCAATTTCCAATTTCCAATTTCCAATTTCCAATTTCCAATTTCCAATTTCCAATTTGCAATTTCCAATTTCCAATTTCAAATTTCCAGTTTCCAGTTACTAATTTCTCATTTCTCATTTCTCATTTCTCATTTCTCATTTCTCATTTCTCATTTCTCATTTCTCATTTCTCATTTCTCATTTCTCATTTCTCATTTCTCATTTCTCATTTCTCATTTCTCATTTCTCATTTCTCATTTCTCATTTCTCATTTCTCATTTCTCATTTCTCATTTCTCATTTCTCATTTCTCATTTCTCATTTCTCATTTCTCATTTCTCATTTCTCATTTCTCATTTCTCATTTCTCATTTCTCATTTCTCATTTCTCATTTCTCATTTCTCATTTCTCATTTCTCATTTCTCATTTCTCATTTCTCATTTCTCATTTCTCATTTCTCATTTCTCATTTCTCATTTCTCATTTCTCATTTCTCATTTCTCATTTCTCATTTCTCATTTCTCATTTCTCATTTCTCATTTCTCATTTCTCATTTCTCATTTCTCATTTCTCATTTCTCATTTCTCATTTCTCATTTCTCATTTCTCATTTCTCATTTCTCATTTCTCATTTCTCATTTCTCATTTCTCATTTCTCATTTCTCATTTCTCATTTCTCATTTCTCATTTCTCATTTCTCATTTCTCATTTCTCATTTCTCATTTCTCATTTCTCATTTCTCATTTCTCATTTCTCATTTCTCATTTCTCATTTCTCATTTCTCATTTCTCATTTCTCATTTCTCATTTCTCATTTCTCATTTCTCATTTCTCATTTCTCATTTCTCATTTCTCATTTCTCATTTCTCATTTCTCATTTCTCATTTCTCATTTCTCATTTCTCATTTCTCATTTCTCATTTCTCATTTCTCATTTCTCATTTCTCATTTCTCATTTCTCATTTCTCATTTCTCATTTCTCATTTCTCATTTCTCATTTCTCATTTCTCATTTCTCATTTCTCATTTCTCATTTCTCATTTCTCATTTCTCATTTCTCATTTCTCATTTCCCATATCTGGTTTCTTATTTAGGCGAGCTTTCGTCTGTGACAAGTTGCTTTTTTCGATCTCTGTTGTCTCCCGCAAGTTTTTACAGAAAAAAGTGCGTTTTCGCATACGTAATCAGCTAAACGTATGCTGATTGTCGGTGATCCGTTGCCTCAAAAAATATTGGAACAGTTTCTACCGTTACTCACAGAATAGGAAAGGCCAGCATGCAAGCATTTTCACAACGAAAAATTGGGTTGCTTCGATCAATTTTTCCGGTTATAGTGTTTCCCTATCTGCTCCCGCTATGGTGTAAAGTGCGAACGGCACATTCAACTGGTGTTAGTTACCGGCATTATATTAAATTCTTCATTCTTGTCTCTTCTACTATCCTGCACTGAGCTTAAGCTCGTGCAAAATAACTTCCCCTAACAATGATTCACCTCTTGGTAAGATAGAGGTCGAAATAAAATCAACTCCTCGTCTCAAGTTATATCCATGTTTCTCGACAGGGACTTATGTAATCTTCTTCCGGGTCAAAGCCAAAATGTTTTTAAATCTATTGCAGATCTCTCGGGTTCATCGGAACAATGCAAAAATATCGAAATTTTGCTTTGATAAGCGTTGAGTGATACTAGTAAATAGTTTGACGCAGCCAAATGATGTTGGTGATTCCGGGCCATTTCCGAAGGAGTATAGAGTATATGTACCAGCCAATCGGGTTGAAATCTGTGGTGTCGTCTACGACTCGACTTTTGGGGTTGGCTGTTTTAATGGCCCCATGCTTTGGCTAGTGTAGATACTGGACAGTCGCATTTGACGGAAAGATTACCTATGCCTACTCAGACTTCTTTCAGGTGCCCTTCGCCGGGTTTGCTCTACCTAACTACCTCCTCTTTGACAGCGTTTGTATAGTTGTTCGCCTTTTTGCATTGTGGTTCCTTTCTCATTTCTCATTTTTGCTTTCTCATTATTCATATCCTGTTTCGTATTTTGCCTTTTTTATTTTTTTGTATTCTTTTCGCCCTTTTTCATTTTTTATTCTTTCTTTTATCCTCCTAGTTGTCCGTGTTGCCCGAAGCACCACGCAGCCATCGAGCACCATCAACGTTTCCTCGGTTCAATTATTCCAAACCAAATAGCCTCCAAATGTGAACTATAAAGTCGTGAAAGCCATTAAAAGCATCACCTTTCCCGATCGTATAAAAAACAGAAAAGGAAATTTCAGTGGTAGTTTTTTATTCTAAAAAATTTTTCCACATCACGTGTGAGTGTTTTACATTCACCGAACGAACCATGGCGAAGCACAGGCTGGAGTTTATTTTGTTTTTGTCGCTCCGCTATGGTTAGCTAGAATTAGACATCCGTCTCCGGCCATCGCTGCTCTCGTTTTGTCCAAATTGTCGAAATTCCCTTCCACATGTGGAAGCCCAAACCGTATTCAACCGTGATCGTAAATTCGATGGCTGCGGTGCCAATTTTAGCGCAAAGGTGTAAAAACTAGCTGGTATCCATCAATTGAAAAAAAGTGAATGAAAAAAAAGCGGCGAAAATAGGTACGTAGCAGGTGAGAAATGAAAATATCGTCATTGGAGTTTGAGTAAATAATTTCGGCAAGGGCATTTTTTTGCTTTAACCGGACGGAGTCAATCACATAGACGAAAACCGCAAAATGCTGTATGCAAAAAAAGTTTGTTTAATTAGTTAAGGTTAGAGTTCAGAAAAAAAAGTTTTGTGTTTCTTTTTGCCTTGCAATAGTTTCTTAAAGCTTAGCGCGGATTAATCCCGGATCGCTCGACAACGAACTTCAAGTTCTTTTTTGTTTGTTTTGTTCGGAAACAACCGAAACACAATCCCCTGATCCCTTAACGAGAGTAACAGAATTGTTTTGTTTATACACAAAAAATGTGGTCCAGCTAATCTTCCAACTGAGCTCGAACCCAAAAAAAATCACCTTCTAACAAGTTGAATATTAGAAAAAGGCGGTGACTTCGAAAATCTACCCGTAACGAAACGACGTTTGGGCCTCAGCCTACTGTTACCACCGTCACACTGATGATGATGATGGTCAGACCCCGGACACAATCAGCACATACACGTGAACTTTTTCGAACCATAAATCATAGCAGCCCGGTTCTCTGGTTTGCCTCATTAGCATCCCATTTGAACGATGAAGCGATTTATGCCCCGTAATCGCAGAACCATCTAGTCGGCCGTCCGAACAAATCGCGAAACGGGGCTTGACTTGGGCCGGTCCCGGGGAGGAAAAAAAATCGTCTCGTAAAAGTGATTGACTAACGGCGGTTGCTTTGTTTGACATTTGCCGGAGGAATTAAGTCTTTAGCGAAAGGAAAGAAGGGAATAACAACTCCCCAATGGCAATCCAAACGGTCAATAGTGCAATAGTGATGGGCAGTGTAGTGATTGGGATGTTTGTTATTCTTTGCGGCGTGTGAAGGTGCTTGCTTTTCAGGACGCCTGCCAGTGAACGGGAAGAGGAGAGTGTCTTGAGCCTGTGTTAGAATTATCACAAAAGCGACATTTCAAATCATCTCTCGTACGGTTAAATGCAAACATAAATCACCCGAGCATCTCCTTCATTTCCGTTCAACTGTGAAAGGCAGTATGGCCGGGTTCGGCCGGTTTGTGGTTGATGACTAATTTGTTTGCTCCGTTCTCATTGATTCTGTCCGCCTGGCAAATATTTTTCCACAGTTAGATTTGATTGTTTCTCTGTGTCACAGCCGGCTGCGATTTTATTTGAAAGATACAGTCGTGGCGAATTTGACCAGGAATTGAATTTTGTAATTGCGATTTGAGTTACATTCGCTAAATGAAGAATTATAATTTAGATTTTAAACATGTAGCGGATTTTTATTGAATTCTTAAAAACCAATTCAATCACTTTTGTAAGCGAATGAGTAACACTCATGTCCGACAACTGTCATCCTTCAGTTAACGACAAATTTACGACCTTTTGAGTGTTTCGCATGCAAAATAGTTTATGTTAGTCATCCGGCTTAAAGATGACCATTTCCTAAACAAATGACAAAGTTACGCGTCACCCCAAAATCACAATCGTTAGGCGGAAGTTGGTTTTTAAATGTGACCATGATAAAATATTCTAAATTAAAATTAAACTATGGTTTTGTGATTCACGCTGTTGCTCTGTGGTTGGCTTGATGTTGTAGAGTTTTGATGCGATATTGAGGTCATGAAAGGGACCATAAATAAATCATTTTGCACTCTTCTCTAGGTCACTAATCCCGATCAGAATATCATAACAGATAACTATCAAAAATAAATATCCCGTTGATCTCGCGTAACTTTCTGTTTTTCTGTTATCTGACATGCTCAACAGGGCCGGCGGATACCGTGGGTAGTATGGGTAGTACTACCCACTTGAAAATAACCGAGAGGGGAAATACCCACTCGAAAGTTTGGAACAAATTAAAACCTGAGATTAACCGTATATTTGTCTTGTGCATAAACTGCATGCGTCTGAAATTCTCGATGCACAATAATTTCATTTTGAGATACAAATTTCTTTTGGCTTACAATTTAAATTTCTTGAAAATATGGTATAATAATTCCGATTTGTTTAAAATTTAAGCTTATTTTTTTAGTAATACTAAAGGGAATATATTTTGACACAACTGCATTTTAAAACAAGGAATTCAGATCGATATGCAAATAAAATATTAATGCATTTTTATTCAGACAGTTAAAAATATTTTCAAAGACAAGATATACAATTTGTTATTTTTTTAACACGAACTATTATTTGATTAGTTCTTAGCATATCAACCAAATGAGCAGAGATAAATAATTTTGGCTATCTATCGTGTTCAAAAATCTGTATATGAGAGACATATAGGGAAATTGAAGATAGCTAGCACATCTCGGACTGAAACGAGGCCAAAGGGATTCGTTTAACAGAGATCTGGCGCTAGGACACTAGGCGCACGACCAGACAACATGTTTAATGTTGCGATGATCGTCAGCATAAGCGCAGAGACCTTTCAACTTCCAATGCCTAACTATTCGGCTTTTCTCATTTTCATTCTAATCTCAATGTCCGACTTCTCATTACCCGGAATGAAGCAATGCAAAAGAATTGAAACTATAGTAATATGATGTGATTTTTCAGATAAAGAACTAAGGAACTCCCATGTTTTCCCCAGAAAATGCAAGGAGTGCTTTCCATGCTCCGTCGAATGGAGAACATCCTTGGAACTGTAACGATCTGGACATGGTGGTTGATGGGTAAATATAAAAGCATCAGTATTGTGGGGAAAATGTATGCAGCAGAGTCTCTTTTATGATCACCCTCACCACTACTGTCATTACAATTAGCGTAGAAGCGATACATAGCTGCCTTCACCTAACGAACGCTATAGTGATATGCGCACTACAATGCTTAGGGCGAGCATCTTTGTTGTGAGATAAATTTATGTGTTCAAAGAGCAATCAATACGTTTAAATAATGTTTTATCATTTCATCGCCAAACATCAATTGTTGAAATTGAATGCCGTTGTCGCTGAAAAAGGATTTTTGATTCCGTGTATTCCGATCAACCGTTGAATGGAATACACAACGTAGGACCTAGCCACAAGATGTAACATTATTTCTGTCGTTAATTCGTTGACAAACCGGCGCCAATAACCGCGTTTTTAGCATTCATTCGTTGCGTATATTCGGAAAAAATCGGGTGATCTCAATCAAAAAGTCCTTATAGGACCTTACCTTCGCGTACAATTATGAGTGCTCTATGCTGTTTGCTCCGGATTTCGTTTAGGATATAGTGGATCCCAATCAATAGACACACTAATTGAGACCGAGTACAACGGTGGTGGAGTAGTCATGATCATATTGAAATTGTCACGAATCTCATGCAGTAAGATAGATCGGTTATCAACGTGAAGACAACCCTATGGCATACCGTGGGAGTTGAAGTTTTCTTGAACCAGCTGAGGTGCGATCTATAGGGGAATAATGGCGGCCTTTGATTCGGACTTGACAACCGACAACTTCAATATCTGGTACCGCGGATTAACTCGGCCTTGAAGAAAAATGTTAAAATTGTGAAAGATCTACGTCGGAAGTTAACCAAGTTCTTCGTGTTAAGCCTAGGAAAATCATGAGAATGAAATATAGGGACACTTGGGGTTTTTAATGTTCCATGAGGAAATTTCTGTTATTCGACGAGGAGCGACTTACTTCGGTTTTGTAATTGTACCCATCAAAGGGCACTCTCAGGCCTTTATGCCTTTTAATTAGTAATGGTTTCTACGTTTCTACATTGCGTAGCAGTATGGCCCAATTGTTTGCAATACCGGCCTGCTCTGAGGCATAAACATGCGAACAGATAGACCAGCCCCGTTCAAAAGAACAAAGTTTGGAAGAGTAGATCCGGCGAAAGGCTCGACATGAGACTGATTGAAAATATGTTTTTATACTCCTCGATCTATGCTGAATGCATTTGTTTACAAACCAGAAGTTTTACTGACTGAATCAAAGGGTTCTGGAAGGAGCCAACCCCATATTTCGCAGTTAGGGCCCCCGTCGAAGACTACACCATCAATCTCTACTTTCCAGGCGGGTACGAAGACAAGATACTTTTTCGTACACGGCCGAGTGTTGTTTAGTTAGTTTACGCGATATATCGTTGATGTTAAGTAGACCTTTCAGGGGCCTGTTGTAGATTGATATAATTTATATCGATAAAAAGATATATCGGCATTATTTTGCCATCGGATAAATATTAAAATCGACCTCCATTCAGCCAAAGGGGCTGTCTGTTGTCGGAGATACCTTCCTATTACTCAACACTATCATGCGGGCTTCAGTACCCGCGCGAAGAAGGTTTTATCGGAGGAAACAGAAAATTATTGCAACGAAATTTAAAATAATAGAGAGCACCACGTCCAGCACCTCAGCTCCGGATCAAGAAGCATTTTCATATACAAATGTAATGCACCGCCTGACGGAATATTACGGTTCTAGAGATTATGTGCTTCTAGAACGTCAAAAGTTACGGCCAATGACCCAGAATGTCGGCGAAGCTGATCATAAGTTCGTGAAAGGTGTAGTCACGGTTGCTAAATTATGCGATTACAGTAGTGACCATATGATAGAAATGGTCGCGGACGTAGTTCAGTCCCACGCATTGAATCTTAAGGCAAGAGAAGCAGTCAGAAAAATAATGCGTAAAGGAGGGTCACTAACGGAGCTTCTGGACAGAGTACGAGCATCAGAGATAGAAAAGCAAAACGAGGAGTTGCTTGCTAAAAACCACCAACAAGTACAGCATACGGCAGATGTTTCATACACCCTAAAAACGAAGAGATAGCGAGTTGGTGTTCTCCGCAAAAAGGTGTGTTTTGAAAGCATCTACAACTTTCTAGAACATCGAGAAACTGTAAAAAATCAAATAAAAAAGTTACAATGAAAAAACACTTTTTAAGGGGGTATTCCGACATGTACTTCAATTTCACCCAATAACTTTTTTCGCTTAACAGATAGCCATTTCGCTACTTCAACAAAGTTTCATAAAATCATTTCGTCTACAAACTTTCCATACATGATTATCAATTTTGGCAACAACTTGCAAAGTTATTTTTTTTATCTGCGTATATACCCCCTTAAATAAAAATTTTCCAACATTATATTAAACTACTTAAAAAATGAAGAAACCTTTCCGAAGACATCAAAGTGCTATAACCAATAGTTTCGTCGCAAATATCAATGTCCGGCTTTTTTTGATTCCGTCCCACTGTGCGCCGTCTCATCGTACGGTTCATCCCAAAGCTACGGTTACGGGCTTGTGTCCAACTATCGAGGCAGAGGAGGATTTTCCCGATCAGGAAAGGAACCAGTGGAGTTCAAACGCCTTGTTGGAGATGTACCAGCAATTTTCATTCACCGCATGAATGTCATGCAATCGAAAAGGTTTGCCGTTATTGTCAAGTGAAGGGTCACATTGAACGCGCATGTCGTAAAAATCGATCGAGTCAGTCTAAGCGGCGCGCGATCGAGGAAGTCGAACCAAATCCGAGAGCACAAAAGAGAGCCGCTATCACTACAGTCGAGGACAATACACAAGAAGAAAACGACGAAAAGAAACTAGTAAGTGAATATGTACAAATTTAAATGACAAGAATATTTAGATGTTTACTAACGGCATAAGCAATTGACTTCAAATAATATTTAATAATTTATAAAAACAAATAAGTGAACCCGTTAAGTTAATTTCAATGGCCCGTAAAAAAAGAAAAAAAAAAGAAAAAAAAAATATATGAATAAGAAAATAAATCGAGCAGAGATTTATAGCTATCGTCTTTATAGTTGTGTGGTTTGACGAGCATCAAAAAAACTGAAATAGTTGGCTACGTATTTAACGACGAGGCTATCGTAATCGGTCATGTAGCAGGAGTACCGGTAAACTTCCTCATTGATTCCGGAGCAGACGTTAATACAGTGGGCGAAGATATTCTTGACAGGTTAGTTCAAAATGGCCCTGTTAAAAGTCCGCTTTTCAGTTTGAAGATGGAAACGGACAAACCCTTGAGAGCGTACGCAACTGAAGGTACGATGCCCGTAAAAGCAATTTTCGTTGCTGAGTTAGTGATCACTCCAGATCGTCCGTGTTTCATGGAAAAGTTTTACGTTGTTCAAAACGCGAAAGCCCTCCTAGGCAGATGCACTGCTATGCGATATAGCGTTCTACGTATGGGTCTGAATATCCTGGTTGAGAGTTTCTTGGGTCAACCTAATTTGTTTCCAAGCGAAATATATTCTCTGTCTATACCAGAAGAATTCCCCAAGTTTAATGTGCCTCCTGTTATGCTGGTTTATGATAAGAATTTACCTTCATCAAGAAATGTTTTCACCAGTATTCCACAAACTTTTAAAGAGGAAACAGAACGTAGGTTGGCGGAGTTACTTTCTACTGGAATAATAGAAAGAGTTACTGAGTCTATGGACAAGTCGTTTTGTTCTTCTCTCTTGGTCGTCCCAAAAGGAAAAAATGACTTAAGGCTAGTCGTCGACTTAAGAGGTCATTGACTACTATATGCTGGGTACCCGGTCACTGCGGGATCAGCGGGAATGAGGAAGCCGACTCATTGGCAGCTTGTGGGAGACAGGCCCGAAGATTGCTGACCAAATTGGTCCCATCGACGGATATCATCTCCTACTTCAAAGCAGAAACCATGGCTCACTTTATTAGCCACTGGAGGAGCCAACCCGGCCACCTCCAAAAAATCAAGGGAGGACCGGAACGATGGATGGACCGGAGTAACAGACTCGAACAGAGAGCCCTCTTCCGCCTACGAGTGGGGCACACCAAAATAACTCACGCACATACGATCACTCGTACTGACCCCCCCCGTCTGCCAGGTATGCCAAACCAGACACACCGTGGAACATGTTCTGGTAGATTGCCTAGAATTTCAAAACCTCCGAAACCTTTATCAACTACCGTCTTCAATCCGGGACATTCTGGCCAACGACCCGTCAAGTGAGGAGACAACTATCTCGTTCTTGAGAGACGCCGAGCTGCTCGAGAAATTGTAGGTACTTCCACGGACTGTTCGCCTCATCCGCTCTGAAGTATTACAAAATCCAAAGCACGCCAGCGATCCAGAACGAACAACCTATCAGTCAGCCTTTAGAATATCGCCAATGAAATTCACAATGAAATGTAAGAATATGTATGCACTTTATTATCTTCTCGGGTGAACGACCAAGTAGGTTAAAGCCCGTAATAAACAACCAACCAACCAACTTAAGAGGTCCGAACAGATGTATTATAAGATCGCCATTTAAAATGCCCACCTTGGAAGCTATTTTGTCTGATCTACACAACTCTATCTGGTTTTCGACAATCGACTTGTCAAGCGCATTTTTTCATGTGGTTCTGCACGAGAATTCCAGACATCTGACTAATTTTTTTTTCGGGGAACGCAACATACCGATTCAAGCGGTTACCATTTGGGTTATGCAATTCGCCAGATATTTTCCAGGAACTTTTGCAAACAGTAGTTCTTGCAGAGAATACCGCTAAATGTGTTTTCGGTAAGCAATCAGTTAAATTCATAGGTGTTCGACTGTCCGCTGAAGGATGGAGCTTGGAAGACGATAAACGGAAGGCAATTTAGAACTTTCGCAGACCAGAATCACTATCGGAAGTTAAAAGTTTCCTTGGCTTAATGAATTTCACTGAACGGTTCATTGTGAACAGGGCCGAGAAGACTGCGAAGCTAAGGTCGCTTACTAAATCGACTGTATTCTACTGGACAGAGGAGGAGGAACAGGAGTTCCAATTCCTGAAAACCGAAGCATTAAAATCGATAACCATGTTAGGATATTTTGACCACAGGGACGATACAGAACTCTACGTTGACGCTTCACCAATTGGCCTTGGAGCAGTTCTTGTACAGTTCAGCAACGCAAGGAAACCACGCATAATTGCATGCGCATCGAAAGCATTGACTATTGCCCAGAAAAGGTATCCGCAAACACAAAAGGAAGCTTTAGCTATCGTATGGGGCGTTGAACGGTTCAAGTATTATTTGACATGTAAACAGTTCATAATAAGAACAGATTCAGAAGCCAACGAATATATTTTTGGAGGTCTACACCGAGCGAGTAAAAGAGCAATAACTCGTGCAGAATCTTGGGCATTGCGACTGCTTCCGTACCGTTTTAAAATAGAACGAGTTCCAGGGTATCTCAACGTGGCTGATGCGTTGTCTGGACTTATCACTAAAGCACAGGTTGACGAGCCGTTTGACGAGGATAACGACAAACACATGCTATATTTACTGGATGCGGGGAATATGAGTATTTCTTGGGCGGAGATTCAGCTGGCATCGGAAAACGACGTAGAGCTCGGTGAAGTTAGACTGGCAATTGAAACTGGTAGCTGGCCAGAACGGTTGCGTAATTACGAAGCTCAGGCGAAAAATCTGCGAATATTGGGACCCTTGGCGTTTAAAGAAGAATTGATCGTTCTACCAACAATCTTAAGAAAAAAAAAAAGCGATAGAGACAGCACACGAGGGACACATCGCCTGTGGAGCGACCAAGCGTATTCTTCGAGAGTTCTTCCGGAGGCCCAACATGGCAAAAGAGGCTGAGAATTTTGTAGTAAGGTGTGAAACATGTCTAGTTATTTCAAGAAGTAACCCACCGCTTCCCCTATCCAGCCGTCAGCTTCCCGAAGGTCCGTGGGAGATTTTACAGGTAGATTTTTTGTCGATCAAAGGTTGCGGTGCAGGACACGTATTAATGTGTGTGGATACATACTCAAGATATTTACACGTAGTAGAAATGAGAAAGACAGACGCTAGGTGCACAAATGCCGCACTTTGCAAAAAATACAACAGCGAAGATAACTTAACAAATTATTTAAATCTATGCGATCAATTGAACCTTGCCATTGATATCGCGTTTGAAGAGTACAATGCAAGAACAGAACGCAATATAAAAACTTGCCCAAAAAACTTCTTTAATTACGTAAAAACTAAAATAAAATCGGATTATTTCCCAACAGAAATGCATCTTGATGGAAAGGTAGGCGATAACTCAGAGGAAATCTGCAATCTTTTTGCAACATTCTTCCAGGAAGTTTACACTACATTTTCAGAGAAGGATCGAGAGCGTGAATACTTTTCATTCCTCCCAGAACTTTCAAGAGATATTAACATTAAACAGATAAAAGTACATACAATCATGGATGCCTTAAAAAACTTGGATAGCTCTAAAAGCCCTGGACCTGATGGCGTTCCACCGGTGTTTTTAAAAACTTTGTCAATAGAACTAACCGCTCCTTTATTTTGGCTTTTTAACATGTCTCTAGAATCAGGTTGTTTTCCTAAAACATGGAAAAGCTCTTTCCTAGTTCCAATTTTTAAAAATGGTAAAAAATCCGATGTGCGTAACTATCGTGGAATAGCTATCATCTCGTGCATTCCCAAGATTTTCGAGGCGATTGTTAATGAAAATTTATTCCACCAAATCAAGAACAGAATTACCCATGTGCAACATGGTTTTTTCAAAGGGCGTTCTACAAGTACAAATCTACTCGAATTCATTAACTACACATTAACAGCAATGGATAACGGAAACCACGTTGAAGCTCTTTATACAGATTTTAGCAAAGCATTTGATCGCATCGACATACCCATGCTACTTTTTAAATTAGAAAAAATGGGGTTTGAGCCAGGACTTCTTACATGGGTACAATCATATCTTACAAATCGTGAACAAGCTGTTAGATTTAAAGGGATAAAATCAATCCCAATTCAAGTTACATCAGGAGTCCCTCAAGGGTCTCATTTGGGCCCGCTATTCTTTATTTTATTTGTTAACGACATTTCCTTCATTCTAAAAAATGTAAAAGTTCTTATATATGCTGATGATATGAAACTATTTCTAGAAATAAGAAATGGTGAAGACTTTCAGACATTTCAAAACGAAGTAAATATATTTTATACATGGTGTAATAAAAGCCTGCTGAAATTGAATGTAAAAAAATGTAATTCCATAACATTGAGTAGAAAGAATAATATACAGAACAATAGAATCTTATTGGGAAATCAACAAGTAGAAAAGTGTGACAGAATAAGAGATCTAGGAGTTATTATAGATTCCAAAATAACATTCATAGATCATTATAACACAATAATTAACAAAGCAAACAGCACACTAGGTTTTATTAAACGCTTCAGCTATAATTTCCAAGATCCCTACACAATAAAGACATTATATGTAGCCTATGTGCGTTCAACACTAGAATATTGTAGTATAGTTTGGTCGCCTTTTTCAGCAACGCATGCAAACCGGATAGAATCAGTACAAAAGCAGTTTTTGATGTTCGCTCTTCGTAAACTAGGTTGGACTGGACTACATTTGCCATCTTATGAAGCACGGTGCATGCTAATTGACATTCAAACCTTGAAAGATCGTCGTGAATTTTCTATGGTATCATTTGTAAACGACATTGTATCACATTGTATTGATTCAATCGAACTTTTATCGAAACTAAATTTTTATGCTCCTTCTCGACAACTACGTAACCGCAGCATCTTTTGTACAATTCGCCATCGCACAAATTATGCCAAGTTTGGCCCTTTAAACCAAATGATGAATATTTACAACAAACATTGCGAAAGCATTGACTTCACTATGTCGAAAACAAAACTTAAGCAGCAGTTTAAAGTAAACCAAAATTTCAACTAGTGTTAAGTTAGTTTAATAATTATTGTAAGAAACCGGTCTACATCTGATTGACGACTTGAAATAAATAAATAAAATATTTGCGACATGGGGGCTCCCTTTGGTAATCCAAAGTAACAACGGACCCCCATTCCAAAGCAGCGAGTTCCTCGAATACTGGGAAGCGAAAGGTGTTCGTGTGAACAAATCAATACCTCTTAGTGATCAGCCCAATGGCGCCGTAGAGCGCCAGAACCAAGGTGTCATCAAAGCTATGGCAGCAGCAAGAGAGGAAAAAAAATGCTGGAAGGAAGCGCTGGAGGAGTATACTCACGCTCATAACACTCGTAAGCATCATTCCCGGATAACTCCTTTCGAGTTATTGGTGGGTTGGCGATATCGAGGAACATTTCCCTGTTTATGGGAACAAAGAAGTCCGGTCGACAGAAGACGAGTTCAGGAAGATGATGCTTATTCTAAGTTAGTTAGCAAAAAGTTTGCGGACAAACATAGAGGAGCGAAGGCAAGCAATATCGCAGCCGAGGACAAAGTCGTAGTTGCCATCCCGCAGCGAACAAATACAGATCCAACATTTTCAAATGAGAGGTACACTGTATTCAGTAGGGACGGCGGGAAGGTGGTAGTACGAAGCGAATGCGGAATTCAGCTGGCGCGTAATGTTCAGGATGTTAAAAAAGCTCCTGTTGGATCAAACTCCGATCGTAGCAAGAATAACGAAGAGCACACAAATGCTACACAAGGAGGTATAGGTATAAAACTTTTAGAAAAAAAATATTTCAAGATATATTATTTTCGGTCTATAATGATTTCTTTTACAGATTTAATTTCGTTGGACGGGATTGGTGCAAGTATCGAGAGTAATTCCGGATCACATCGGCATGGCCCAATTTTAACAGCAGGTGTAGAGGATCCCAACACAAATACTGATAGACCAAAAAAGAATATTACAAAACCTGCAAAATTTCAGGATATGTATATGTATCGTATATTCGATTAAAGAGTAGGGGCGGAGAAAGATGTAGGGATTCAGTAGGCGTATTGGTTTCTTCATAAACGTGGGTAACTAGTATCTATGGATAATTGAAATATATCAAATAGGTAGCTAGTTACTAGGCAAAATAAAGGAGAAATAAATTTAATATTGTTACTAGTTGCTAAGGAAAATAAATAAGAAAGGAAGTTTCCTCAGCCTTGTGATTGACGTTGTAGGAAGAACAGCGAATTTAGAACGTTCCAATCAGTAATTCCGAAATTGCCTTCTCCTCCGGGCACGACAGAAAGCTCAGTTCGAAAGGCTTTGAAGTCGGAGATCATCACTGTTATAGGCGGAGGTGATTGCGTTTTATTCTCATTGGCATTATGCGCAATGCGAGGAAATTTAGAAATTTCATCAGCTTCACATTCGGATAAAACATCGAATGAGTTGCTGCAGTCAATTGAATTTTCGGGTGGAGAAGATACCCTTTTCCGTTTAGCTTTAATTTTTGGCACACGGCCTTTCTGGGAGGACCCAGGCATGTTGGAAGAATTAAATATTTCTTGAATTAAATTGTTCTTGAAAAATGTTTTAGTCTTGAAAAAGACTGATTGAGTAGAAAAAGTAGGTAGTCTTGAAAAAGACTAATTGTCGAGGAAATATAGGTAGTCTTGAGAAAGACTGATCGTGTGAAAATATACGTAGCCTTGAGAAAGACTATTGCTGTTGAAAAACTCTAGGTAAACTAGGAGCTATCAAGATTTGTGACCGGTTTGAACGAAGGTTCAAGCCGGTATGACCTTTTGATTAGTTTGGTCCAATGTATATACGTCTTCCATTATTGCTTGCTTCGCTGCTGCTGTCGTCTTCATCGATTCTCGATTCTCGTGCCGCAATCGCTTCAATTGCCTTAGTCGATATATCTTCCGTTGGATTCGTGATTGGCAGTCTGGATGCTGGGGTGTTGATTACTTTTAGTACTGTCATTGAAGTAGGAATCTTATCGTTGTGACTGCCTTCTGTACAGCTTTTGCCCTTCTGTTCGGACTTGCTCCTTGCGACTGGCTAACCTGGGACAATCTGCCTTTATGTGACCTTCCGTCTTGCATAGAAAACACATGTTCATCAGCCCTTCATAAATTATTCGCGCTAGAAAAAGCCCTATGAACAAGTTAGCTAGGATCTCTTTTTCGATCTCCCTGTGAACTCCTCTAACTCCGCTGCACACGTGATATCCGAAAACTGCAGGGTACCGCTCCCGGATATGCTGCCGAATTCTTCCAAATTGACCCAGTATTACCGCAATGTCTTTGTCTTCCGTTTCAGGAAGCTAGTTGAAAATCCTGATGTATCTGAACTGTCTGCTTGCCATCTCGAGCCAAACACGTGTTTTTTTCGCAATCGCCATATTGAAAACTGAATTGTTCTTCCACCGTGCTGTTAAAACAATTGAAGCTACTTTCATCGATTTCAGGTAGAACCGTTGATCATTTTCGTCCTTGCAGACTGAGTGGATATCTGTTGCTGGGATCATCAGTTCATGTGCCATAAATCGTAGTACATCCCGATGTGCCGGGAGCTTGGCTTCATTTGCAAAAATCGGTTTCAATGTATTCTTACGAGTCTCCATTTTGATTGCAAGACTTTCGTTGTGTTGCGTGATTTGGCGGTGGTAAGTAGTCTGGTGCCGTTTGCGTTGCCGGTTACGGTGTCTGGTGTACGCTCGTCATGGGCTGCTTTGACATCTTCCTTTTGAAGTCACGGAAGACTTCGTGAAGCAGATCCATTTCGTTGCTAAGATCTTTATTTTGTATTTTCTAATCCAGGGTTTACTCTTTCAATTTGACGATTATAGCGTCTCTATGGTCCGAATTATTCTGCAGTTAGTCTTCAGCTGGGCGATCTTGTAGCGGAGAAGGTGGATGGTCCGGTCTTTGGAATTATTTGGCGAGATCAAGTAGTCTCTCACCGTCTCGTCGTATGTTAGAGTGGGTACTTTGGGATTGATCGGGGCTCGTGCTTTGGGGAAGGTTATTCCTCTATTTGATTTGAATCGGACGATTCCCTTCCCCTTTCTGAACATAGGGCAGTTACGATCCTTGGCAGAGGGATCATCTACAATATATCGATCAGAAAAGTTTCGGATTATTCGATGTTTGGAAGTTAGACCATCAACTGTAAAAAAGTTGTGACAAATAAAAGGAATTTGTTCTGATGGGTTAATTTTCCTAATGTAAGCGCATTAGCGATATGCAAAAGAAAAGGTTTCCGTGATGTTTATCAGACACTCTCATGGATCCCTTGTTCATCGGCAGTTCGGTACAGTGCAATGTTTTGTATTGGGTTATGATGGTGTGAAGCCTGCACATTATTTTTAATTTCTTTATTTTTTGAGTAAATATTATTAGATCTATCATTTTTTAACCTAAAATTATCCCAGATTCAATGCTCTATATATAACAGTGGTACTACACTAAATGTACCTACAAACACATTGTGTACTGAGTAGCATGATAGTGGGAGAAATGCATTTGCGTAATCGAGCGCTACCAAAATGTACAATCGCAACTCGAAACGAAACGTTTTTTGTATACAAACTATGAAGAAGTCGTTTCGACTTGGTTGCATAATATGGCCCCAGTACTTTCCATTACATCGCGAATCATGCCAAAAAATCCATATATGGCACTGCCGGTTCTGAAGTTGTCTGATTTGAAATTGATGAAAAAGTGCACAAAAAAACGTGCAACGAAAAGTCGTCGCACTGTGTGCCAGCGTCTTGGTATTTGCTGTGTTTCACTTGTCAACTGTCCAGTACGTCAGCTTGAGGCCTGCCCGTCCGTCAATCCGGTGGTTTCACGCATTTTTCGGACAGTTTATTGCTGGAAGAATCGGCGAAACAATTTCCATGGTCATGATATGGGCGCAAAACATCCCCTCTCCACGGAGTTGATCCGAGTAGGCGGTTGCGTGTACACATGGACTGCGGTGTCTGGTATTGGATTGCACTGGAGCAAAAGCGGTTTCTTTTGTATTTTTTGTTTCTTTTGGAAAGTAGTCGTTGTCCTGTCCAAAACGGGAATAGTTATTGGACCCGAAATGTGTCAATGTCGGTCGAGTTACATCACATAGTTCGATTTTGGTTTCTTTTAATTGCAACTCACCTTTTTGTTTCCCATATAATCATACTTTTGAAATTTGAAGAAATTTTTGTAAAATTTCTCATCGGAATTCATTCCAGCTGGTTTTATTATTCTAAATTATGCATCTATTTATTAACGTGTTTCTCAGACGAACTCACACGATATGTTATTGTTACCGAATAAAAACACAAATCATCTCCCAAATATGCTAAAACTGGTTTTAACTAAACGAACCATGAACCCGAAGCTGCTGAGGAACGCGCACATTTCGTCGTGTGTGGCAGGTTTCTTCCCAGCAGCTGCCTCTCGTCATTCCCATGCACTCTCCACTGCCAACCAGCCAGTAGTTCAAGAGTATCTTTATCCAAAAATCAACATTCATCTTCCTATGTTCTACCCTTCCTCTCATCCACCAACGATCTACCACTTTTTCTTACAGCTGCATCGCGCAAAGCTACCACAAAAACAGCTCTTTACAATAATGATGCACCACTTCACGCCAAACTCGAAGCGAATGCGCCGGGCTGAAAGAGGGTATCACCGACACAACAGCAGCAGAAGCGGCTAATATTTTCCTTTTCTACCAGTCGACCGAGAAAACATCTTATCTCAAAACACGGGAGCCAGCCAAAAAGTGAACTCTCGCGAGAAGCCGATACTGATCTTGTAAAACAAACTGCTCCTTTCTTCCCGCCAACGCAATCCCTCTTCGCCGTGAATAAGGCCGCGGTGAGATAAGGAGAGTTTCGGGCAGCGCCAAGCAAGACACGAACAGGTCGGACTTTGCACGGAATAGGGGAACAAGATCGTAATCAAGAAGGACACAATCTTCACGTTTTTTGGATTATATTTCTGTTTTCGGGGAAGTCAGACGATCGAAGCGGATCGGAAGGCGTAAATGTGAGAATAAGTAATCAATTTTAATGCTTTAATTGTACATAGTGTGATAAGAAAACAGTTGTTTTGTGCTTGTGTTAATAATGGCAAGCGCTAAAAAGTACGCATGTAAATTCTAATTGGTCCACCTGTGCATGGTAGATAAACGATTTGTTATTGCTAAGTTCGAAAGGTAAACAGCCAATTGGAGTAATACAAGAGACCAGAGAAAACAAGTAATACAAAAGATACGAGAAACGAGACGAGAGATAAGAGGCAAGAGAAAAGAGACAAGAGACAAGAGACAAGAGACAAGAGACAAGAGACAAGAGACAAGAGACAAGAGACAAGAGACAAGAAACAAGAGACAAGAGACAAGAGACAAGAGACAAGAGACAAGAGACAAGAGACAAGAGACAAGAGACAAGAGACAAGAGACAAGAGACAAGAGACAAGAGACAAGAGACAAGAGACAAGAGACAAGAGACAAGAGACAAGAGACAAGAGACAAGAGACAAGAGACAAGAGACAAGAGACAAGAGACAAGAGACAAGAGACAAGAGACAAGAGACAAGAGACAAGAGACAAGAGAATTGAAGAATTTTATTGAAGTGTAGTTGAACCTATAAAGTGAAGTTAATCCTATAAATAGCCACAATTCCGACCAATCCGGCTCTGGACTCGATCCCCACGAAAGATAGTGTACAACCCTCGATTGACCTCACTGCTTGCATAAATAACCACCAGCATGGAGACATTAAAAAAGACAAACGTGATTGTAGAGGCACCAGGAGGAAAGGAGGACGCGATTGCGTTTGCAAGGAGCGGAAATCTACAGAGATCACCGGTTACGCCATCGGTAGCCACAACGAGTACCATCAGCGCCTTGGTATAGAGTGAGCAACGAGGAAACCAACGGGAGATAGGGTTACAGAATCGAGTGTTCACTCCGAGATCGACAGCGTCACCATCCAGACTGACAGGCACAATGTGCACACCATGGTGAAGCCGCTAGTGACGAGTAGCAGCTGCTGAACACGAGCAGAAGGCGCTCTTGATGAAAGCCAAATCAGCCGAAAAAGCTCTGATGGAAGCCGCAGAACATGCGACGGCAGAAACTAAGGTAACAACGAAGATTCACCACAATATTCGCTCAGAGAAAAGAGTTAGGGACACGTCGGGGAAGCAAGAGGAACCAAAAAAAGCAGAAGAGCGAGCTGGAGTTCACCAGCGACCAGAGGAACAAAAGAAAAATTCCTTCGCAAGCCTCCTCGGGATAGGTACAAGAGCGATGCACTGATCATCGAATCGAACGATAATACGTCCTACGCCGCTCTTCTGAAGAAAGTGAGAGAGGATCCAGAACTGAAGGAGTTGGGAGAGATTGTTGTTAAAACGAAGCGCACTCAGAAAGGCGAGATGATCTTCGAGCTGAAGAAGGCTCCTACCACGAGTTCGTTTATAAATCCTTGGACTACGAAGCGATCATAGTCAAGTGCAAGAGTCTAGACAGGATAACGGTCCTAGATGAAATTAGGGGTTCACTCATCGAGCAGTGTTAACTAGATATAACGGCAACTATTCGGACTTGGAAATCGTAAAGAGGTACTCAAACGGCGGCGAATCGACTACCGGTGGTCGTGGCTAACAAACTAGCGGAGACCGGCAGGATAAAAGTCAGCTGGACGAGTGCTCGTGTTCACTCCAATTCCGAACTCTGATGAGTTGTCGGAAACAATAGCGAAGGCAGGTTGACGAAACAATGTCGAGAAAAATGAAGTCAAGAAACTGCCGGCGTCCGGCGTATGGGTGGAACTAAAGTGTAAGTATCCTCCGAGTTGTCTGCCTAAAAGCCAGAAGATGTGTTCAGAGAGCAATATCTGAGTCAGTCAGTCGCTTTTCAACGCGAGCTAGTGCTAAGCAATTCCACCTGCTACAAGGAGTTGTGAGGAGAAGAAGACGCTAACCACTGGAGGAATGCTTACCGTGTCGTGTTGGCCAGGATCAAGGGTCCAACGACGCCAGCTCAAAAGTACCTTGACATGTTACATGATCTAACCGCATCACCATCTCCTTCTAGTGACAAGAGGACTAAAAGCGAAGAAAGCTCCCAGAGTGCATGGTATCCCCAACTTGGCATTGGAGATCCTTTCCAAGCATGTTCAGGATAGTCCTACAGAAATTCCAGAACGAAGATTATATCCCGGATAGATGGAAGATTTAAAAGCTGGTATTGCTGCCAAAACCAGAGAAGCAACCAGGAGATCCAACATCCTATCGGCCGATATGGATGCTGGATACTCTTGGTAAAGTTCTGGACAGGGTCATCTTCAACAGGTTGACGAACTACGCTGAAAATGAGAACGAACTATCGCACGGGCGCTTCGAGTACCGGAAAGGGATCTCGACGGTGGACGCCATCCACACGGTCATCGCGAGCGCGAAGAAAGCATCGGAGCAAAAGGTAATCGCTACTTCGCCGTCGTAACGATTAATGTGAAGAACGCGTTCAACACAGTGCCAGCTGGGTGGCGATAACAGAATGCGGAATCCGAACTATCTGTAAGGTTACTTTCAGAATTGTGTATTGGTCCACGAAACGAAAATGGGACAGAGGTCGATTAGGGTCAGGGCAAATGTACCTTAGGGCTCCATACTCGGTTCAACGCTCTGGAACATTACGTACAATGGAGTGATAAGACTGCAACTGCCCAGGGAAGTCGAGATCGTCAGCTTTGCAGATGACGTTGTCCTGACGATAACAGGCGAGACCCTCGATGAAGTGGAGATGTTGGCGGCAGAGGCAATAAGCATTGAGGAAATCTGGATGGCTGATGTCAAGTTGCACCTAGTCAGGTATCGTAAAATCTCCTGGGTCGGGGAACAATCTCAAGGAGGCGGGTATCGGTGTCGTGAGAAATTCCTCCATCGGGAAACTCTAAACCGGACTAGGGTGAGTTCCGAGTACATTGTAATAAGACTGGGAGCTGAATGACTCACGGAAACAGAAGCTAAACGGTTCATGGAATCAGTATACAAACTGCTAAATGACGACGCAATAGATGGAGACAACAAGCAAGAGAAGAGTTGAAAATTAAATCAAAGAGGAGACAGGAGACAGGAGACAGGAGACAGGAGACAGGAGACAGGAGACAGGAGACAGGAGACAGGAGACAGGAGACAGGAGACAGGAGACAGGAGACAGGAGACAGGAGACAGGAGACAGGAGACAGGAGACAGGAGACAGGAGACAGGATACAGGAGACAGGAGAAAGGAGACAGGAGACAGGAGACAGGAGACAGGAGACAGGAGACAGGAGACAGGAGACAGGAGACAGGAGACAGGAGACAGGAGACAGGAGACAGGAGACAGGAGACAGGAGACAGGAGACAGGAGACAGGAGACAGGAGACAGGAGACAGGAGACAGGAGACAGGAGACAGGAGACAGGAGACAGGAGACAGGAGACAGGAGACAGGAGACAGGAGACAGGAGACAGGAGACAGGAGACAGGAGACAGGAGACAGGAGACAGGAGACAGGAGACAGGAGACAGGAGACAGGAGACAGGAGACAGGAGACAGGAGACAGGAGACAGGAGACAGGAGACAGGAGACAGGAGACAGGAGACAGGAGACAGGAGACAGGAGACAGGAGACAGGAGACAGGAGACAGGAGACAGGAGACAGGAGACAGGAGACAGGAGACAGGAGACAGGAGACAGGAGACAGGAGACAGGAGACAGGAGACAGGAGACAGGAGACAGGAGACAGGAGACAGGAGACAGGAGACAGGAGACAGGAGACAGGAGACAGGAGACAGGAGACAGGAGACAGGAGACAGGAGACAGGAGACAGGAGACAGGAGACAGGAGACAGGAGACAGGAGACAGGAGACAGGAGACAGGAGACAGGAGACAGGAGACAGGAGACAGGAGACAGGAGACAGGAGACAGGAGACAGGAGACAGGAGACAGGAGACAGGAGACAGGAGACAGGAGACAGGAGACAGGAGACAGGAGACAGGAGACAGGAGACAGGAGACAGGAGACAGGAGACAGGAGACAGGAGACAGGAGACAGGAGACAGGAGACAGGAGACAGGAGACAGGAGACAGGAGACAGGAGACAGGAGACAGGAGACAGGAGACAGGAGACAGGAGACAGGAGACAGGAGACAGGAGACAGGAGACAGGAGACAGGAGACAGGAGACAGGAGACAGGAGACAGGAGACAGGAGACAGGAGACAGGAGACAGGAGACAGGAGACAGGAGACAGGAGACAGGAGACAGGAGACAGGAGACAGGAGACAGGAGACAGGAGACAGGAGACAGGAGACAGGAGACAGGAGACAGGAGACAGGAGACAGGAGACAGGAGACAGGAGACAGGAGACAGGAGACAGGAGACAGGAGACAGGAGACAGGAGACAGGAGACAGGAGACAGGAGACAGGAGACAGGAGACAGGAGACAGGAGACAGGAGACAGGAGACAGGAGACAGGAGACAGGAGACAGGAGACAGGAGACAGGAGACAGGAGACAGGAGACAGGAGACAGGAGACAGGAGACAGGAGACAGGAGACAGAGACAGGAGACAGGAGACAGGAGACAGGAGACAGGAGACAGGAGACAGGAGACAGGAGACAGGAGACAGGAGACAGGAGACAGGAGACAGGAGACAGGAGACAGGAGACAGGAGACAGGAGACAGGAGACAGGAGACAGACAGAGACAGGAGACAGGAGACAGGAGACAGGAGACAGGAGACAGGAGACAGAAGACAGGAGACAGGAGACAGGAGACAGGAGACAGGAGACAGGAGACAGGAGACAGGAGACAGGAGACAGGAGACGGGAGACAGGAGACAGGAGACAGGAGACAGGAGACAGGAGACAGGAGACAGGAGACAGGAGACAGGAGACAGGAGACAGAAGACAGGAGACAGGAGACAGGAGACAGGAGACAGGAGACAGGAGACAGGAGACAGGAGACAGGAGACAGGAGACAGGAGACAGGATACAGGAGAGAGGAGAAAGGAGACAGGAGACAGGAGACAGGAGACAGGAGACAGGAGACAGGAGACAGGAGACAGGAGACAGGAGACAGGAGACAGGAGACAGGAGACAGGAGACAGGAGACAGGAGACAGGAGACAGGAGACAGGAGACAGGAGACAGGAGACAGGAGACAGGAGACAGGAGACAGGAGACAGGAGACAGGAGACAGGAGACAGGAGACAGGAGACAGGAGACAGGAGACAGGAGACAGGAGACAGGAGACAGGAGACAGGAGACAGGAGACAGGAGACAGGAGACAGGAGACAGGAGACAGGAGACAGGAGACAGGAGACAGGAGACAGGAGACAGGAGACAGGAGACAGGAGACAGGAGACAGGAGACAGGAGACAGGAGACAGGAGACAGGAGACGGAGACAGGAGACAGGAGACAGGAGACAGGAGACAGGAGACAGGAGACAGGAGACAGGAGACAGGAGACAGGAGACAGGAGACAGGAGACAGGAGACAGAAGACAGGAGACAGGAGACAGGAGACAGGAGACAGGAGACAGGAGACAGGAGACAGGAGACAGGAGACAGGAGACAGGAGACAGGAGACAGGAGACAGGAGACAGGAGACAGGAGACAGGAAGGAGACAGGAGACAGGAGACAGGAGACAGGAGACAGGAGACAGGAGACAGGAGACAGGAGACAGGAGACAGGAGACAGGAGACAGGAGACAAGAGACAGGAGACAGGAGACAGGAGACAGGAGATAGGAGACAGGACACAAGAAACAAGAAACAAGAGGCGAGAGACAAGAGACAATGTTCTACTGAATTATCCCACTCTGTCAAAATTCCCAAAAATGAAATTTCATCGCATTTTTAGAATCGCTAAATATGATACAAATTCCAAGGAATTTGACTTCTCTATCCTTTGCAGTAAAACAAATCGTCAACCAAGGTAAGCTTCGCATTAGAATTGAATACCTTAGACTCGCAGACGAAATAGCCTCCATTGAATTTTTTTTACGCGCCTGTATCGTGTTTACATTCCATCGGGCGATGTTGAGATTGATGGTGGAATCATATCTCAGCGTTGAATATCTACAGACATAAGAAGTTGGTCGCTTAATGAACAACATGGTTGAAGAATTAAAAAATATTTCTTTTTTTTTAATTAGTTTATTTGATATTGCTTGATGGGGGATCTTGCCGGAACATGTGTTTTAAATATTTACCACAAATCGGTTAGTTAAAACAAGTTGAATATTTACAACAAATGAACAATACGGTCGAAATGAATATGATATACTTTTTACCCTTCGGCAAGCGTTCCACTTCTTGATCTCTCAAGATCATCCTGCACGAAACACACTCACTCTTCGTGAAGAGAGACAGGTGAGACAGGAGAGACAGTAGAGAGAGGAGAGAAACTAGAGACAGGAGAGACGATGGTAGTCGCGAAGTGAAAGAGCGTTGTACAACTACGAGTTGGAATTTCAACGATTTGTCTAATCAACTAAAGCCCCGTAGCCTACGGACGCCCACGGAACTTACACCATAAAAAACGCCGATATTTCCATTTACTTTGTACGGCCATGATGAGTGGGCTTTGAAAGAGGCAGACTATTGAGTGCTCGAACTTTTATTGAGAAGAATCACTAGCACAATGGAGAATGGAGAATAGCTCAGGCGCATGAATTACGAGCTATTAGGATATTAGGTATTAGGATGCTGACATCGGAAGGCTGAAAACATACAAAAAACTACAGTGAGCTGAGCGTGTAGCGCGATTGCCGGACAAGATATCAGCTAAAGTTTTAAAGTTAAGTTCCGCATAGAACCTGGAAGAGGTCGTCGACTTCGCATCATCTTGAATCTAGAAAATCAGCTCAAGAATCTTGTATCTTGTATCATGGATCTAGGATCTAGGATCTAGGATCTAGGATCTAGGATCTAGGATCTAGGATCTAGGATCTAGGATCTAGGATCTAGGATCTAGGATCTAGGATCTAGGATCTAGGATCTAGGATCTAGGATCTAGGATCTAGGATCTAGGATCTAGGATCTAGGATCTAGGATCTAGGATCTAGGATCTAGGATCTAGGATCTAGGATCTAGGATCTAGGATCTAGGATCTAGGATCTAGGATCTAGGATCTAGGATCTAGGATCTAGGATCTAGGATCTAGGATCTAGGATCTAGGATCTAGGATCTAGGATCTAGGATCTAGGATCTAGGATCTAGGATCTAGGATCTAGGATCTAGGATCTAGGATCTAGGATCTAGGATCTAGGATCTAGGATCTAGGATCTAGGATCTAGGATCTAGGATCTAGGATCTAGGATCTAGGATCTAGGATCTAGGATCT
The DNA here is from genome assembly GCF_030247195.1 of Topomyia yanbarensis. NCBI lineage: Eukaryota > Metazoa > Arthropoda > Insecta > Diptera > Culicidae > Topomyia > Topomyia yanbarensis. Next base: position 14,526,722 of record NC_080672.1, read on the forward strand.
AGGATCTAGGATCATGGATCATGGATCATGGATCATGGATCATGGATCATGGATCTTGGATCATGGATCATGGATCATGGATCATGGATCATGGATCTTGGATCTTGGATCTTGGATCTTGGATCATGGATCATGGATCATGGATCATGGATCATGGATCATGGATCATGGATCATGGATCATGGATCATGGATCATGGATCATGGATCATGGATCATGGATCATGGATCATGGATCATGGATCATGGATCATGGATCATGGATCATGGATCATGGATCATGGCTCATGGATCATGGCTCATGGATCATGGATCATGGATCATGGAACCTTGGATCATGGATCATGGATCATGGATCATGGATCATGGATCATGGAACCTTGGATCATGGATCATGGATCATGGATCATGGATCATGGATCATGGATCATGGATCATGGATCATGGATCATGGATCATGGATCATGGATCATGGATCATGGATCATGGATCATGGATCATGGATCATGGATCATGGATCATGGATCATGGATCATGGATCATGGATCATGGATCATGGATCATGGATCATGGATCATGGATCATGGATCATGGATCATGGATCATGGATCATGGATCATGGATCATGGATCATGGATCATGGATCATGGATCATGGATCATGGATCATGGATCATGGATCATGGATCATGGATCATGGATCATGGATCATGGATCATGGATCATGGATCATGGATCATGGATCATGGATCATGGATCATGGATCATGGATCATGGATCATGGATCATGGATCATGGATCATGGATCATGGATCATGGATCATGGATCATGGATCATGGATCATGGATCATGGATCATGGATCATGGATCATGGATCATGGATCATGGATCATGGATCATGGATCATGGATCATGGATCATGGATCATGGATCATGGATCATGGATCATGGATCATGGATCATGGATCATGGATCATGGATCATGGATCATGGATCATGGATCATGGATCATGGATCATGGATCATGGATCATGGATCATGGATCATGGATCATGGATCATGGATCATGGATCATGGATCATGGATCATGGATCATGGATCATGGATCATGGATCATGGATCATGGATCATGGATCATGGATCATGGATCATGGATCATGGATCATGGATCATGGATCATGGATCATGGATCATGGATCATGGATCATGGATCATGGATCATGGATCATGGATCATGGATCATGGATCATGGATCATGGATCATGGATCATGGATCATGGATCATGGATCATGGATCATGGATCATGGATCATGGATCATGGATCATGGATCATGGATCATGGATCATGGATCATGGATCATGGATCATGGATCATGGATCATGGATCATGGATCATGGATCATGGATCATGGATCATGGATCATGGATCATGGATCATGGATCATGGATCATGGATCATGGATCATGGATCATGGATCATGGATCATGGATCATGGATCATGGATCATGGATCATGGATCATGGATCATGGATCATGGATCATGGATCATGGATCATGGATCATGGATCATGGATCATGGATCATGGATCATGGATCATGGATCATGGATCATGGATCATGGATCATGGATCATGGATCATGGATCATGGATCATGGATCATGGATCATGGATCATGGATCATGGATCATGGATCATGGATCATGGATCATGGATCATGGATCATGGATCATGGATCATGGATCATGGATCATGGATCATGGATCATGGATCATGGATCATGGATCATGGAGCATGGATCATGGATCATGGATCATGGATCATGGATCATGGATCATGGATCATGGATCATGGATCATGGATCATGGATCATGGATCATGGATCATGGATCATGGAGCATGGATCATGGAGCATGGAGCATGGATCTTAGATCTTGGGTTTTAAACCTGGGCTGTCGGATCTTGACTTTTGGATCTTGATTTTTAATCTTGGATCTTGGATCATGGATCATGGATCTTTGATCATGGATCATGGATCTTGGATCTTGGATTTTGAATCTTGGATTTTGGATCATGGATCTTGGATCATGGATCTTGGATTTTGGATCTAAAATCTTGGGTCTTGCATCATGGATTTTGAATCATGGATCTTGGATTCTGGATCTTCGACCTTGGATCTGATATCAGTTATCGGATCTTGGATCTTTGAACTTGGATCATGGACCATCTTTTTTGCAGGACATCACGCAGGATTACGGGTTTGCTCAGAAACACAGTTAACGTTTTCGTTTCTTTGGAGCTACCGTCAATCTAGCTTAATCTTGTCACTTTGTTAGTGTCGGATTCTGTTGAGACGAAGTCCATACGAGAAATTCATTACTAATTTAGATAATATTTCCACTTGAAAATCATAGAGATAGTCATTAAAATTTTTGAATATTTTGAAATAGGCATTATCTCTTAAATGATTCTTTCAAAAGTTTTGAAAAAAAAAATGGGAAAAGTCGGACTAACTTTGCAGCCCCTTTTAACTTATCATTTGCTTTTTTACGGTCAAAACTACTCATTTTCAAAACTGTTTGATTTATCCTAAAACTTATTTAATTGATGCGATGCTTCCATTATATTTCAAATTCATCGTGCGTCACATATTCATAAGAAAATATTTTGAATATTAGTCTGACAAATCAAACGGAACCGAAAAACATACATAACTCGAAAACACATACCTTCCGCCGGTTAAAGCCGTCTCATGTCCACTGTCCATTATCTTCGTTCCGTTGTTTACCGTCGTCCTTACGTCGCCCTTGTTACCCACTTCAGTTTTTTTTCTTCGTCAATGAGACTCGGAAAAGCAGCCTCAAGAGTCTGTAGAACCTTTTGACTTGATTCTCGAGAGCACCTCTGGAGTAGTGAATGGTCTGTTCCGAAATAAGAGCTTCTTCCATTTGGTCATTGTGGAAGAGTCAAAACAAAACGGTTAGAATGCAGGAAATAGCGAAGCACGTTCTCAAGCATTCACGTCATTTGGCTTAGCCTTATAAATTAAAGATTATCCTTATTATGGCAGTCTACGGTTTATTCCCATTCTTACTTTGTTCGGTTTGGGTTTTTTTTTCGCATTGACTGCCGCCCACTACTTATAGCAGCACTGTTGAAATTTCTGTGTGATTTTAAGTCAAGTTAAAAAAATATGACAAGCAACATTTTTCACAGTGCAACTGTCCCGTATTGGGATACCTTCGTGGTAGATCCTTTATCGTCAGAAGACAGTGGACTCGGAACCGCACCTGAACAAACAAACAAACAGAACAAATAAACGACGACAGTTCGGAATTGGACTATTGCTGACATTTGTTGGACTTCGTCTCGGCCACATTCGTGTGTTACGGTGATCGGATCGATAGGTTTCTACTTTGCATTTTCAGCATTTTGTTCGGTTTGGGTTTCTTTTAATCTGCAACCCGTTCCCATGTCGGTTACCAACTTTTTTTTGTTACCCAAATATCACACACCCTCTCTCTCTCTCTCTCTCTCTGTCTGTCAGGCGAGCAAATCTAAATATACACATTCGTAGTAGGCGTGGAAGAGGTTAAAGCAATGTTCGAAAATGTACGGCGATCGTGTCGAGGCGGATTCCTGTGACCACTTAGTCACACTTTGTCGTTCGGAAACATGTAGATTGCATGCAGAGATGGTGCCCGTGAAATAGCGTCGTGTTTGAACATATTGACGGTGGGATTCCGAAGCGATTGGTCTCATTGGAGAAAAAAAAAATAAAAAGACGTCGCGGCACTTCTAAGTAGGATTAGCTTTGTCAATTTTCTGTCAATTGTCAGAACAGTGAGGATTGTCAGAAGCTACTCAAATACTTTTTCCTTCCAATACAGCTCAATAGAATGACGAAATTTAAGCAAAAAAAACACCCGTGTCCTTTTGCTACTTTTATTCCATTTCTATTTCTTGTTCCAAGGATCCGATCCGTAGCACAGGAAAGTTTGCCAGACACACAAAAGGAGCGCGCAATGCAAACATAATCAATCGTAAAAAGCTTATGTTTGGCTTTGAATCGCATCTTGAATGCTGCTGCCACGATTACTACTGGTACCTATACTACGGAGTGGGGTTGGGGACCATCTCCGATCTGGGAACGGAACCGAACTGGTGGCGTTTTCTGTTTCCAAGACTGTTTCACCCCCCCATTTCCAAGCAAGACCCATCTTAGTCGTCCGTTGGAACAAGGAACAGGATGGGGGCGGCTATTCGAATGGGAAGAAGCAAAAGTGCTCTTTCAAGCGTAGGTCTTTTGATTGAATTGAATGCAGATTGCGTTCGCTTTATTTACAGATTTCCGTCTGTTCCGTTGCCGATCGCTTCCTCCCACCCGTAAGCAGGTTTATGGAAACTTGAGTATCCAAAGTTGATAGCCCTATGTATATGCAGGGCAAGCAGGTAAGGTAAGCGGTATAAATTTGTACAGTAGCAAGTGGTGGTTCATTACGGCTTCTGCCCTCATATAGCAACACACGTCCATGCTGTTGGACTGAACCGTGATGAGGATGGATGTTAGTACATTGTTGATTCTGCAGTTCTGGGATTGTCTTTAGTCGGACTAAGTGGGGACTCGATGGGAAAGTGGTTTCGGCAATACGAGACTGGTCGGTTGATCTGGTTTTGGTTGATTGGTGGTTGGTTGAGTGTGTAGGAACTTGATAAAATTGAACTTAGGCTAAGGTATTTAAAATGGGCTGATTTCAATTTCTGATGTTTTCGATGAAATGAAGCGAAACAATAATAGTACAGGATTTTGAGCAATTATAAAAAAATGAAATGAAAATTGACTCAAAAAATGGTTATTTATTTGTAATAGTTTCTAAACCGTTTTTCTTCTATAATTCCTTTCAATATAGCTTAAGCTTTAAATTTTGTTATCGCTATGATCGAAGAGCTGAGTCTTTTATGTTAATTGATTTTTTTCGCGTTTTATTGTAGTTTGATAAATGTATGAATAAGTAAATTCGGTTATATTTTTGCTTTTACCAAGTAAGTATACGATTAACAGTTTATAAGAATGATTCAAGCAAACTTGAAGACACAGTCATTAAGCTTCATCATAATTAATAGTAATTGTATTTCTCAGTATTTTGACAAAATCATGCTCAGGATACTGGATTCCGGAAATCTGATGAAATCCTTCTCAAAATTTTGACGGCATTTTGTGAATTTTTATGCAAACATTCTCAGAATTCTAATGAATTTCTACTCAGTCTACGACATGAAGTACAAGTAGAAAAACTCGGCTTCTCTTTGTTACTTATTCGCTGTACAAGCAATATAGTATCGTTGCCTCAGTCTGCGCAGTAAAATGAGTTTTCTACAGGATATGAAAGTGCCCGTACTTCGAGATAACACAATTTCGGTTAATTTGAAGATAACTTGCGTTCGGCATAAAATGGAATTAGTAAAAGTGAAAACGGAGCTTTATTTTGATCAAGTAACCTACACACAGCTACAGCACGTGGAAAAATGTGTTTTAATAACGTTTAGCATAAGCAGAAAACTTCATAGCGAAGAGTAACATGACACACGACATCGAATACAACAATATCAGAACCAAGATCTCCGTGTATGCAGAAGATGATAAAGTTGATGTTGGTATACACGACTCAACATTGCCCACTAAAGCTGAGCATATTAAACGAAATACGGACAAGTGGAATCTGTTATGAATGACGGCTAAAGAAACTTTTTCGCTGGTATTTTTCACGGAGCTCGTATAGTGAGAATAGATTTTAAGCACAACCAATAAACATCGAATGTTACATATTGAACCAAACCTTCTTGGTTATCAGATCATATCATTTGTAGTAGGTGATCGAATCCGATTAAACTTATTAGAGAAGAAAGAAGACAGAAAACCGTGACCGAACTAATATGTGGAACTAAATCTTTATAGCACAAGATCAGCTTTTAAAAATTGTAAAAACGTTTCGATTGTGCGTGTGGTAAAAACCCGGACCGGTGAAGAGAAATCTAATTTTAGATACTATAATCACATTTTATGTATAGACCAAGCTTTCTAGTTAAATTTTACCATTATTGTAACTTTCCTAAAGTATGTAGCGTACACATGTAGCGAATGCAGTGGTCTTCATCATATATCGAAACTATAAATATACAAGAATCGAAAACAGTTTTATATATGGACTTAGAAGCGTTTTGTAACGGTTTTTCGAGTGACAGTGTATTCATTTATAAATAGGCTTTGTAGTATGTATCTATTAACAGAATCAAAATAGAATAGGCTGAGTGGAAATAAATCACGGGAAGTGGAAATAAATCAATGAATTGATCGAACGTAAATAATAAACTTTCGTTGTGCTTTCCATCGATCCGCGTAAATTTGTTGCTAAGAAGTTTTGGTCTTTGCGCAACGAAAGCACAGATTGCTATCATGTAGGTTAGGCATGTAACCGCTAAGAAACAGAGATGCCACGTTGAAATCTGTGTTTCAGTTAAAAATATATTTTTACCATCTGCGATAACTGAAACAGGAAAAAAATATGTGATAAATTTCCGAAAAATCCGTAAAAAATCACAATATTTCCAAAAATCTGTGAAATTTTCATCAAAGTGCCAAAAATCTGCTATCTGTGATCAAAAATTGTGAATAAAATCTGTTACATTACAGAAAAATCTATGAATATTGTAAACCTGCTAACAAATTAGATATACCTACTTACACATTCGCCTCAAACATTAAACCCAAGCGCACAAAGCAAAATGAGTCAACGCTAATGATGATGGGCAGAGCAAAAGAGACAAATAGTACCACGACATTATGTTAACCGTGTTTGCAAATGGAGCTCGAATGTACATGCGATTTCGTTTACGAATTATTGTGTTAGAGATTGTACATAAAAGTGTGCTGGAAACGAGCACAACACAAGAGAAAGCATAGTATTTGAACGGACAAGCTCAGTCGCGTGTTGGACGGCACTGGGTAGCTTACCTCCACAGCCAGTGTAACGGACTTCTAACTCAGCTACACTGGCTTAGTTGCCGTTCAACAGGCAACTGAGCTTGTCCGGCTAAATCCGTTCTTTAAACAGTCGATGATGACGTCATTCATAGAAGCGTAGCGCTCTAGGTACACAAATCTGTCGTGCTGAACTTGGGAAGCGCTATATTCTGTGTGTAAATGCGCGATATTTTGACTAGGTTGTTCATTATTTAAATGTTTAATGCTATGATATTACAAATCTTTACGTTTATGTATTTGTGTCTATTCTTAGAAGTATTTCAGGGCGGAAGGCGCAAAAAATTTGAAAATTTGTCATGAGATGGCTGAATTATATGCGTTTAAAATTGGACCACTTTTCGTTACATACCATTTTTGTAGAATTTGCCCCATATCGAAAACAAAGACGTTGTCCTACGTCAAAAATTCCACTCAACCACGGTAGTATTAAATTGAGAAAAGGTGGAAAGTCCTAAAAAGCCAATTTAAAAAAAAAAAATCGACATAGCATAAAATCTCGACGCTTCGTGCATTTTAAAGGTGTTTGGCATCAAAAATACGAATTAGATTCCTGAAATTTCATGAGGTCCCCTTTTGAAAAAAAATAAGTTGCGGCTTATATGGGAATTTTATATGTGACCGGACGGTTGAGTCCATACTTCCGGATCCATATAAGCGATCCGTTTGAAATTTTATAGACGTCTATGAAAATGATATACCTTTTATTTGGGACTAAGTTTGTGAAAATCGGTTCAACCGTTTCCGAGAAACTGATGTGAGTTTGTTAGTTTTGAAAGATGGCCGCTTTTCCCGGGCACTTCCGGAACCGTCTATGGTGGTCAATGTAGTCAACGAAAGTTCGGTTGGCCGTCAGTAAACTAGAACTGCAAATGTAAGTTGATTGAGAGACATTTTAGCGAAATTTTTAACTTTTTTGCTTTAATCGAAGTATCGGTTTGAATCGGACTTTGCTTTGTGACCGCACACCACAACCCATAACTCCGGCACCGGAAGTCGGATCGGGATGAAATTCATTAGCCATTTATGGGAATAAAACACCTTTCATTTAGGACAAAGTTTGGCTGAATCGGTTAAGCCAAGGTTAACCCGGGCCCCGTGGTGGTGGAGGAACGCTACGTGGGAAGCTGAGCTGCAAGCAACCGGGCGGGTCATAGGTGGTGGATAATGCTTAATCGCGATAGCAACTAGTTGTGATTCGCGACCCGAACCAGCAGCGGGGGCTGACTGCGGGTGTGTTAGGACGAGGTAGTGGGCCCTATACGTCCTAGGCCTAAATACCACATGCCCTAAAGCAGCCCTGACAAGGCGAGCCAGTGCCGCCTTTAAATAAGCGCTTAGCCCAAATCCCTCTCCTCCCGTTATCCTTCCTTCCTTCCTTCCTTCTGCGGTTGTTTGCCCATCTAAATATGGAAGCTGTTCTTCAATGTCAGCTTCTTTCACCGAACAGCCTAGATAAGCCGTGTAGTGTCGGTAGTGGTTGTTTCAACCGGCTAAGAATTACACTACGGACTACCTGTTTCAGTGGTAAAAATCTGCCAAACAGGGAACCCCAATTCCATAGTGTCATGCGACCCGTGCTATGGGTAAAATTATTGAGGGGGTTTAAAACATTCTCAATGGCGAACGGAGCCTGGGAAGAGTCGGGCGAACTCCCCAGTATGCTGCATTACGCAGCGGAACGTTCACTCTACACACCGATTTTTTTTTTCACCGATGATCCACTTAATTTTGCCGAATTTTTGTTGGCTGGGGGTTTGCTGAGACTCTCGGCTGATGGTAGTTCTGTGAAGTTTTGTTGAGTTTCGATTATCAAATTTCGATGTGTACAGATGAACCTGCCCAGAGGCCGTGTGGTATCCGGCCTAGAATTGAGCCACTGGAGTCCTGCTCCCATGTCGTAGGAGGCGACTGAAAGTAGGAGACCCTAAGTCAAGGTGTAGTTCCGTGCCGAGGACTTAATGACTGGAGGGTCTAAAATATGCCAGTCGCGCACGGAGCATTTTGGGTTCTGCCCTTACTGTGTTATGCGAATCTCTGATACAGTGGACCATTATTTTCTTCGCAAATCGTGGGAATCAAATGATCATGTCCCATTTAAACCTGATATGGCTCGCAAAATGCGTTAACATCCCAACTCGCTTGGTGTCCTCTAGTTGTTGTGCAATTTGTGTTGCAGATGAAATGTACAGTTCTCTAATCAACAATGGTTAGAATAGCACAAGTCAATCTCCAACATAAACGTACAGCAACTATGAATTTATCTCGACTCATGCAGGAAGGTAAAGCTTCCATAGCATTGGTTCAAGAACCGTATTTCCATAAAGGAAACTTCTATTTTGGAAAGTTACTTAACACTGCCTTCATTGCTTACAACAAGACAGGCATGACTAACCCACGTGAAATGCCTCGTGCTTGCATTCTTGCAAATAAGGCTATTGACGCGTGTCTCATATCGGAGCTCACAACTCGCGATATCTGTGTTGTCACAGTTACACTGACTGTCGGAAACGTAGACAAAAATATATATATATTGTTCAGCATACCTACCGCATAACGAATCATCTCCTTCTGATGATTTCAAAAGCGTTGTATCATATTGTAGCAGAAATGGGCTTCCGCTCATTATCGGCAGTGATGCGAATGCTCATCATATCATTTGGGGCAGCTCAGACATCAATCTGGAGGCTCTGAACTGATGGAGTACATAAGTAGTACAAATCTCCATATTCTGAATGTGGGAAACCGACCAACTTTTGCGAGGTCTGGGAGGGAGGAGGTGTTAGACATAACACTTTGCTCTGATAGAATTTTGCATGAACTGGGAAATTGGCAGGTTCCAAATGAAACTGAACCGTCTCTATCCGATCATAAATATATATTTTTCGAGCATTTTGATGTCACCTTCAATGTGGTGACATATCGTAATCCTAAGTCTACAAACTGGGACCTCTTTTTGGAAAACTTAGCGACTAAATTTCATGGATATTTTCCAACAATTAGTCAACTAGACGACTTAGATGACGTCGTGGATACGACAAACTCATTCATATTAGCATCCTACGAAGAAGCTTGTCCACTTCGTACTGTTAAATCGACTAGGGGAACCCCTTGGTGGAGGGCTGAGCTTGATAGAATGAAGAAAGTTATGAGAAGAACTTGGAACCGGCGTCAGCGTGATGACTCCAGGGCTTTCAGGTCAGCTCGTAGTGCATATAAGAAATGTCTTAGATCTGCAGAACGGGCTGGCTGGCAAAGCCTATGCACTAATGTCTCTAGTCTGAACGAGGCTAGCAGATTAAATAAAATTCTCTCCAAATCGAATGATTTTCAGATGAACTCCTTGAAAACCAGAGATGGTGTTTATGTGACAGACGAAAAAGATGTTCTTAATTGTCTCTTCGACACACACTTTCCAGGTTGTATCGATCCGGAGTTGATCAATGTTCACAGATCTCATTCTGGTGATTCGGACTCGTGGGCGTTAGCACGCACATTGGTTTCCACTGAATCGGTCAAGTGGGCAGTTGACAGCTTTGCTCCATACAAATCACCCGGAAAAGATGGAATACTTCCCGTGCTACTGCAAAAGGGATTTGATATTCTTAAACATGTCTTGAAAAAGATTTTGCTTTCCAGTCTTGCTACCGGGTATATCCCGAAAGCATGGCGAGAAATAACTGTTAGATTTATTCCCAAAGGGGGGCGCTCAAGCTATGAAGAAGCCAAGAGTTTTAGGCCTATCAGCTTAAGTTCTTTTCTTCTGAAAGCTTTGGAACGGATAATCGATCATCACATCAGGAACGTTAGTTTAGTTGAATTCCCACTGCACAAAATGCAACATGCATATCAGTGTGGGAAATCCACGATCACTCTGCTTCACGATGTTGTTTACAACATTGAGAAAGCCTTCTCGCTCAAGCAATCTAGCTTGGGTGTATTCCTAGATATTGAGGGTGCTTTTGACAATGTGTCCTTCCAGTCTATTCTGGAAGCGACGCGCGGTCATGGGATACCTGCATGTATCTCAGGTTGGATAAACGCAATGCTTAGTAACCGCATACTTTGCTCGTCACTGCGACAGGCTGAGATATGGAAGTTGAGTATTTGCGGTTGTCCTCAGGGCGGCGTTCTGTCACCTTTGTTATGGAACTTAGTAGCTGATGGCTTGTTGAAGAAACTCAATGAGCTTGGATTTCCAACCTACGGGTTTGCTGACGATTACCAAATACTAATTACTGGATTTTGCATCGGAACAATCTTTGACTTAATGCAACAGGCATTAAGAGCCGTCGAACAGTGGTGTCGACAGGGTAAACTATCAGTTAACCCAAGCAAAACTTCAATGGTTCTTTTCACGAAGAAGCGAATAACAACCGGGGTTCGTCCCTTGCAGTTCTTTGATTCTGAGCTGCTGTGTGCAGATCAAGTCAAATACGTTGGAGTCATATTGGATTCCAAACTGAATTGGTCTGCTCACATTGAGTTCAGAGTCAAGAAAGCGTGCATGGCCTTCGGGCAGTGCAGACGAACTTTTGGAAAGACCTGGGGTCTCAAACCTAAATACATCTATTGGATTTACACGACAATTGTACGTCCAATACTGTCATACGGATGCCTTGTGTGGTGGCAGAGGGGAGAGGTGGTGACAGTCCAGTCAAAGCTAAACCATCTGCAAAGAATGGCGCTCATGGCGTTGACTGGTGCTTTCACCACGACTCCGACTGCTGCTCTTGAGGCACTTCTAAATATCAAACCATTACACATACACTTAAAACAAGAAGCACTATCATATGCATACAGACTGCAGGTTACTGGGCTTTGGAACAGTAATCATGTTGATCTTGCTACCAGTCATACACGATTGTGGTCACAAATGGTTACATGGGGTGAAGATATTCTTGCTCCCAGCGATATTACACTCACTTGTAGTTTTCCTTACAGGACATTCCATGTGAAGATTCCCTCTCGAGAGGAGTGGTTGTCTGGCTTTATGGAAAGACAACAACAAACGCAAGTAGTCTGTTACACTGACGGTTCTCTGATGGAGGGACGTGCTGGTGCTGGTGTCTACTGTCGTGAAATGAGACTGGAACAATCTCACTCACTAGGTAGATACTGTACTGTATTCCAAGCAGAAATCTTTGCGATTATGTGCGGGGTGCAATCGGCCCTTCAACTGAGTTTGTCCGGCAGAGTTATAAACTTCTGCTCCGATAGTCAGGCTGCAATCAAGGCCCTTAGCTCAGACAAATCCCGGTCCAAGCTAGTGATCGCGTGCCGAACCCAAATCGAAGAACTAAGCATTGTCAACACTATCTACCTTGTCTGGGTGCCCGGACATTGCGGTATTACTGGAAATGAATGGGCTGACGAATTGGCCAGGGCAGGTTCAGCGATTGACTTCGTTGGTCCTGAGCCCGCGCTGCCAATTTCGACAAGTTGGATAAGGGAAAAAATACGGTCCTGGGCTTCGTCCGAGCACCGCAATTATTGGAGAAATCTACAAACGTGTCGCCAAACAAAGGCGTTTCTAGAACAACCATGCCCAGTGGTTTCGAAAAATCTCTTACATTTTTCGAAGCTCCACTGCGGCATGCTGACCAGGGCTTTAACAGGCCACTGCAAACTCAATTATCACATGGCAACTATTCAGCGCGCTGAGTCTTTTTCGTGTGATCTTTGTGAATCCGACTACGGAACCTCATATCATCTGATATGCAACTGCCCAGCGCTAGCGCAATTGCGATTACGAGTCTTCAGCCGTCCTTATATAGACGAAACCATGTTTGGTCGACTGAAACTCAGAGACATACTAAAGTTTCTTATCCAATGTGGTAAAGAGCTTTAGGCTTATTCGCAGGCAAGTTGAACTATTTGTGAGTTTAACTTACCTGTTGTTTATTTTTTGTTTTGTGCTGTTATTTTTCCCACCCTTCCAAGTCTACTTCCCCACACCTCCTTGTCCTTTCCTTCCGCTCAGGAAATGATGAAAACACACGGCAAGGCACAAATCCCAGACTATGTACGGGGAACGTGCCATTTGAGCCAATATATTCTGATTCCTGATAGGACAAAGTTTGGCTGAATCGGTTAAGCCATCTCCGAAAAATCGATGTGACTTTTATTTTGAAATTGGATTTCCGCCGGGGCTTTCGGAACCGATGATGGTGGTTAATGTGGCCGAAGAGACTTTGAATGGCTGTTAGTAAACTATTGCTACAAATTCAAGCAGATGAGGAAAAATTTTCACCTTCATACATTCATTGCAGAATTTGTTAAAATCGACATTTTCTGTGTGATCGTACTAGTCATACTGTAATTCCGGAACCGGAAGTCGAATCCATTAGAAATTCAATAGTAGTCGATGGGAACGTTGTACCTTTCATTTCAGACTAAGTTTGTGAAAATCGGTTTAGCCACATACACACACAGACATTTGCCGAACTCGACGAACTGAATCGAATGGTATATGTCACTCGGCCCTCCGTGAAAAAGTTGGTTTTCGTAGCAATTGCAATACCTTTTCTGTTGAGAAAGGCAAAACATGTATAAAGTTATTGTTAGAAAAACTTTTTTATCGATAAGTTCTCCATCATACAATCGCATTGCAAATGTTTCTTTTCTCTTAATATTTTTGTTGGCAAAATATAAAATATTAGAAAAAATGGGTTCATTTGCAATTTCAATTTTTAACACAAATTTTTGTTTTTGTGAAAAATGACACAACATTCATATTCATTTTCTGTAACTCGTTCTCAGAAAGTTATGGTGAATAAAATACAATAATCGAACCAAAAAAAATTGAAATAAATGCACGTAGAAAAAAAAATTGCTTTTGTATCAAAATATTGCAATTGTCAGAGAAAATCATGGAGATTCATAAACCGAACACAACTTCAAAGTTTCGTTCGAATCGACGATGGTCATATTTTGTGGTCGCCGGTTTCTCATAGAATCCCTCAATTAGCCTGATTGCATTCTGATGGCGTAGTGCTGGCACAGACAGTCGACGCAGACGACAAAATATGAAATTTTGATATATCTTCTTTATTTTGCAATATTATTGTAGCTGATAAAACCTATTAATTTAGAGTGTCTTCGACTACATTTTCCAAGTAATTGGACTATTGCACAAATTTTAGAAAAATTGCATAAAGTATTGGAAGGTAAAATTTGACCAGCTTGCAGCCCTGCGTTGGAAGCACCTATCTTTATGGAAAAAAGCTTTTCGTGTTTCTTGATCCAACCATTTAGAAGGAAAAATAGTTTTGGACCCCTAAATGCACAAGAAGAACATCTTTCCGGGACTTCGCAACGGCGTTTATGGGGTGAGAATGCGTCCGACAAAACCTATTCCCTCCTGCTTGACCATCCCTTGCAAATCAGTTCAAAATTAGGGTTTAGGGACAATTCGAAAATTACGCAACGCTTTTAGGAGGGGAGGGGGTACGACATATTGTAGCATATGTGGGAGTCAGTGATGAAGTCAGTGTTTAATCCGCCAAAATCATCGTCACAACGCAAAACGAATTGTACGAATTGAAAACCCATTGATTCAGAAAGTTCTGGAATGTTTGTGAACGGTTTAAACTATCGGGATAAGTGTTTAAACTCTTGGAAAAGCAAGTAGCCATTGAAACTTTCACTAGACAAAAAGCTGCTTTTTATACTGGACACGCTTCAAATTACAAGTCTTAATTTTTTTGCGAATATAAAATGTGTATTTCAAAAACCAAAACCTTCGCAAAAATTTAGAATAAACATTATACTTGCATCCCCATCGAGAGTATAGGGGGTCTTTGAAAGACTTTTTTCATGGATCCAATTCGTGTGTATCGTTGGACTTAGATCCATTATTTTTCATAAAAGTTCATACCAGTTACCAGTTAAGTCGAATATTTTTCCGAAATGACCAATGATTTCCTTAATTATATTGTCTGTAAACGATCTGTATTGATTTTTTGTTTATTAGAGCGCTTTAGCCTCAATGGGTCATTTCCCCTATTGTATAGAATTGAATAAAGTTGGAGCTGATCTAGTTTTTGATTTTTGGTCACCTGCCTACCCATAGTGCAACGTTTCGAAGGGATATCCCTTCATCTTAAGGGTTTGAACATATGAAAGGAGTTATAGTTTTCGCATAATACAAACATTTTGTAAATTTTCTCAGGACTACAAATCAGGGGCGGATCCAGGAAAAAAAAATTCGGATGGGGTCTGAAATTTAGATTTTGAAATGTTTATTATACATTTGTAATATGCAGTAACCTCAAATAATGAAAATTAGTGAAAATTTGGTCGTAAATGATTTTGAGTTTGAAACTCTATAATTAAAAAATGAATGAAATTTAAAATTTCTCAGCAAGTTAAAAAGTTTCGGAGGGGGTCCGGATCCCTAGAACCCTCCCCCTAGATTCGCCCCTGCTACAAATATTTCCTTTGCCAAGCAGGAGGTAATATTAAATTTGTTTCCTCAAGTGGCTTTGTTCTACACTAAAATGGAAAAACTTGTTATAGGGTAACAGGAGACTAAAAATAGCTTGCCTTCTTAAGACCACACAATTACATTGCACACATAAAATTAACTTGGACATTAAAAAATATTTCAGATTGGCAGAAAATCTCGTCAAAAAATTTGGATGAGTGATTCCGGTTTCTCATTTTGCTCAGTTCAGAAGCTGGAAATCGCTCCGCTGCTATAGCAGCGCATGTAATCAAATTTACCCATGCGACGCTTTGTCTATTTGCAAAAGCAATCTTCTACCTATTGCGTGAAATGGGGGCAAACAATGGGTAACAATGCAAAGAAACTTTTTCCCCGTTGCGGAAAACCTTGTTGCTGTTTACTTCCCGGAATGTCTGGTAAGATCATCGATTCGTGAAGCGGAGCAATTGTTGAAGGTAAACATGAAGCTCAACATAGCAGAAGTTCATGCTATTCAATTCCACCATCTACGTCATGCGGTACTGATTATGTTCAACAAAATTAGTCAAGCCGAATTATTTGCTTCGCAGAGCAACTTGAAACACGTCATCGAATGTAATGACAGTTTGTACAGTATCCCAACGTATATAGATGTTGACAGTATTGAAACAAGGCTGCATGACCTGGTATAACGTACTAGTTCGCCGCTATCAAATAACTTAAGTAAAAATACGAAGAGGTGGAAAGTGTTAAGGAAGATGCTTGGTAGAACCTCTTCCAAGGACTTGGCAACGGCGTTTGTGTGGTGAGAATGCGTCCTACGAAACGTATTCCCTCCTGCAAATCAGTCCAAGGAATTGCATATTCTCAACGAATACTGGTTACGTAGCCAGGGAGGATTCCTACGTGCAAATACTGTAATCAGCCGCTACACCACGGAAATCTTGCGCAAGCGCTGCTAAGGAAATTCCATCTATCGATAATACAGTCGTCGTATCCTAAACCATAACCGATTGTTAAAAAAATGGCATGGGAGTGGACGAAAACGTGAGAGAAGACGACCCGAATGGCCCCCAAGCTGCGGCTGACAACGCAGCTAATGTTTCACCGCCAAGGAAGACGATCTCAACATGCAGCAGCAAGCTGCATCAACAACACCCGATGGACAAGCAGACTGAAATTTAATTTTAATGTTTACATGTTGTAAAAATCACAAAAGACGCACGGCTCGAATTATTTCGGCTAAGCAGTCTTTGCGTTATTGAAACTACTTAAGTTGTGACTATTCCGACGTTTCGATGCCGGAACCGCATAATCTTCAAGTGACAAATGGTCGTTTCTCGTTAAGCGGTTTTTCTACGCTCAATGTCATTAAACATGAACGAAGTGGTTGGTACATGGATATTCTGTCGCTCTGATCTGATCTGATTGTTAATTATATGAACATGGCGCGACCAAACTGTGTTGTTTATAAGTCATATGCTTAGAACATGTCGTGTTTTAACAAAATCATCCAAATCTCAGAAAGAAAACATCATAGTAGTATCAAATTGATACGTTTGTTCTTTCATTTGAAACTAGTTTCATTAAGATCGGTTCAGCCGTCGCTGAGATCATGCCATGACATTAGTGTATATGCACATACACGCCCATACAGATATTGTTCCAATTTACCTAGCTGGATCGATTGGTATATGAGATTTGGCCCTCCGGGCCTCTGAAAGACTTTTTAAAGTTTGAGCGAATCAATACATTTGTTTTGTATGAAATGAAATACCTTCGTATTTCAGTTACTATATTATTCAAAAATTGGTGAATTTCTTCGAAAATACACGGGTAAGCTAATGTTGGAATTTAAAAAGCAGTCCATTTTGATCCAAGCTTTTTTATGAACCATACTGAAATTGTCAGAATGATAAATACAAAGTTATATTGGTGAATTGGTCATCCACAAACAATATGCAATAATGTTGAAGGTATTAATGATAAAACCTTTGTGTCTTCAGCGAAGTTGTTGGAAAAATCATACACTACAACTGTGCCGAAGACATAATCTTAATATATGTACTTTCCAGAAAATTAGTTAATATATCCATTTTCAGGAAGTTTCAATATTAAAATCGCCAAATGAAAGGGCTTATCATGTCCACAAATTCCTTCAAAGACGTCATTGATCAAAATTTATCGATTTTGGCGTAATTGGTAAATCACACGATTTTTGCAAAAAATCACTGTGCAATGGCTCGTAGCGGCGCAAATACAGTATGACAACAATACACTTCATTTCCGATCCCCCACCGTGACTTATCAAATTAACGCAGTAATCCGCCGGTGCCGAAAATCGACCTGCCGCACCGCTTTGACCCATCATTTAGCATATATCACAGTAGGCGAGTTCATTGTCCGAAACGCTATCGAATGTGCGGTCAGTCTGTTGTGATGTTGATAACGATGATACGCTCCATTCGCGTAGCCAGCCTACTGCTGCCAATGGCAATTGGGTTCTGCGTTCTGGAATCTTCCTGGTGCACACACACACATACACACAAACCGTGGTAAGCTAGCACGCCATCATTGCAGCGGGTTTTCGAGTCAACTACACAATCGGATCAGCGCCATACGCCAATGTAATATTTTATCAGTGTTTTCAGCGCTAGTTAATATTCGTGTGCTTTATTGCTTCATTGCCCACCGAGGACACAATTAGTGCCCGTTGGTGGGCGATGAAAAATTGGTGGTGGCAGGTTCAACTCTCTAGTGACGCCCGCCCATAACTGGGTAAAATTTTAATGATTCAATTTTGGAGCGTACCTACACCTACCCAATAAATATCAGGAACACGAGGGAACCTTGGAAGTCAGCTAAGCCGGTTCAAGAGTTTGTTGACTTTTCGCGTGACTTGCATCGCAAGGTTGCATGCGGCATTCGGCTTGTGTGTGCCATATGCTAATTTAACTCTGGAAGACATCTCAGTAGGCACAGAGAAACAGAAAAGGAGTACCACGCGAGCGCCGCGTCATTTGCCGGTATCGGAAAGCATTGATGTGTGAGTTTATCTGCGAGAGTAGCGCGACGATTCATTATTTATAATTTGACAAACACGAATTTAAAAAAAAATTTGTCGATTCTAAAGTTGCATAAAATTGTTTAAAAATAATCGGAAAAACTTACACCAAAAATTCGCACCGTTTTCCCAGCATGCGACAATAAATAAAGATAACGTCGATGAGACGTGACCTGAGATTTTTTTTATACTTCACCTCTCAATATATCCCAGGATTTTCCGCCTGTCACAAGCAACTCTATCGAAAGCCTCGAAAGAGTAAACACAGCACCAAAGAGTCGGTCACTGAAGAATTATGCATATGTGCGAGCATAAATTTGAATTTGTACTACAATGTACATATAGTCTTCCAATTTATGCTTTCAGAAGCGGGAGAAAGAAAGAGATAGAATCAGCGAAAAAATAAATTCTCTCCGCCCGTGTCATCATCGAGGCGACGCATGCTGCGTCCCCCTTCTGCATCGGATGGGAACGCTCTTAGCATGCCCCGGTGGTTGTAATGAAGTGCTACAGCCGATCGGTTCCCATGGGGATTTTCAATTAGGTGACGTTTCTGGTTGAGCAGTACGCAAAATGTGATGCCTGAACGAGTCTGTAGGATCACAATAGTTTCACGATTTGTTGTTTTTGCGAGCATAGAACGGAATGCAAATTCGTTAAAGCGTTGAAAATATTGATTGAATTCTTCGAATTGGAGTAATTTGTTTTAGACTTTATATTTCAGCATTTTTAATTTTCAAGAATAACAGTTTTTTTTCAGATTGTCAAAAAAGACGCATCTCCTCACTTATTCAAGTGTCTCACAGTAACATCTCATTTACACAATCAGGAAGTTGTTGAACCGCTCTGGAAACTTAAAACAACATAAAATTCAATTTTCAATCATAATGATTATATTTTGTTTGAACCAAATGTCAGAAATAATCTTCTCCTTGGAAATATACTAACATAACAGAAAAAAAAAATGATGAACGTGAACAGCACCGAGCAAGAGATAAGCAATATAAGCTATCACAAACAAACAAGATCTGGAATTAATGGCGGTACGTTTGCAGAATGATAGGCGGTAGTGTGGTGAAAACTTAGTTCGAATCGTTCTGCCGTAATGTTACGCTGAATTCAAAAGTCGGAGGTGGAGCTGAAGGTCTACAGGTTCGCTAATCACAGTAGGTCATGTATTATCTCAGTAACCAAATACTGCGCAATCATGCTTATCTAACGGCCGTTTTTGTGTTAAACAATGACAATGTAGTCGGTGTAACGAACCCAACTCGATAATAGGTTTTAGTGTGTTGCCTGTGTTGTGTAATAACACAACACAGGCAACACACTAAAAGTACAAAGCTGCAATTTTGTTTTCTAAATACATTTACATGCACTTAACAAAAAAAGCTTGGTAACATTCCACCAAATCAACATGCTGGAGGATTTTTCTCCGATTTCATCATAACCTCGACCACTCCATCGAACCAATAATAACCTTTCCCAAAGGCAATCAAACAGTCCTAAGCGGGATGATTAAGCAAACATTCAAGTTATATGGCCACTGTCGATGATCCGGTCCGGGGAGCGGCACTAGCAAATCCTGACGGCTGCTGCCCGACGAGTTGACCGAACGGTAAAATTTCAGGGACACAACAAGAACAGCAGCAGTAACAGCAAAAAAGCAAAACGGCAATAATTAGTTTTAACGACCTATTACAAGTCATTTGGGGCCAGATGGGTAGTTATGAACAGTTACGATTGCTGAATAAATTCCGATAACATTCAATCGTCCGATAGTTCTGTTAGGACACTAAACATATTTATGCATAACAAGATTGGGTGGAAGCTTGGTCTGATTATTCCGAAGGAAACATGAATCTGATTTTTTAAAGGACTTGTTCTCGTCTGTTTTACGAGATTTGATGCAATCCAATACTGTTGCAGTGTAGTTTCGGTGACTTGAATAATCGACGGAGGTAAATGAGAACAGAACATTTTGATGATTGCAGTGCAGTGTTGATAAAAACTTTAACAACACTCGACAGTGACAGAAGTGTGCTGCAAATACATAATTGTCTAAGGGTCATTCCACGTCAGATTTACAACCAGTATTTTAATTTCTTCCTCATTTTTTTTCTTACATTCTTTAGTGAAAAAGAATTGACACGTATTTCTTGTTTTGGTTGTATATATTTTTTCTGGTTTATAAAATTGAACATTTCTCAGTCACTGATAACTCAGAAACTACTGAAACTAGCTTCAAACTATGATTCCATGGCTAGCTATGTTCGTTTTAAATGTGGAAATGTCTAGTACATTCTTAGTACACTTTGCGCCTACACACAGGCCCGCACAGTGGGACCAATCTAAAAAAGGTGGGACAAAACCTATTTGAGGCCTTAGATGTCATTTTAGAGCCAACATTTCTTCGTAGGATATGTTCACAATATTATTCTGCAACTTTTTAAATAGAATATTTTGTTGTTGGACTAAAGTAGAGTACCCGAGCAAAAAAACATTTTTCAAAAAATTGTTTTAGAGGGTCGATGTCTTCGACAAAGTTGTAGAATATTATATTTTGAATAACTTCTTCTAAAATACCACAGACATCAGACATCATATTTGAGGCAAAATTGTTGTTTTTTGGAAATATGACCAAAAAATCAGTTTTTCGACTTTTCCATGCTATAAACCTTAATTGACTAATTTAATATGTTCTACAAACTTGCAGGTAATATTAAAGTACAACTTTTTGTTGAAGGAACTAATAACCTAAAATCAATATTTTGGCTTCTAAAACTATTTTTCATATAAATTTACTCTGTTTTCATCAAAGATTTCTGTTTTTAGGTGCACTTTTGTGCAGCCAAACTTCAGCTATTCCGATACTCTATTATTCGTAGAATAAAATTAATACTACATAGAAACAGGATATAGTTGGACGCGTTGTTCGGGTGACCATTCATGTACGACGGTTTATAACAAAAAATGTGATTATATTATTTTTAATTTATATACATTATTAGCTATTAACAAAATCTTATATTTTGCACGCACTTACAGGCATGTAGAACATATTGAGTTGACCAATTACGGTTACAATATGGAAAAGTGAAAAAATAATATAAATTTTGAATTTAAACTGCCAAAGAACAACGATTTCAGATTAAAAAATAAATCTACCGTATGTATAAGGTATTTTTAACAAAAATGTTCGAAATTGAATATTATACAACTTTGCTGAAGTCCTCAACCATCTAAAAAAATAGAAATGATGCAATTATGTTGTGAATATTTTTCCACACACTTAGGTTCTATAATATCTAAGGCCTCAAATAGGTATTGTTCTACTTTTATGAATTTGTAGAACTAATCTTATTGGTTAAACTAAAGTAGAAATCCCGAACTAAAAAAATCAAATTTTCTTTAAATGGTTGAGGTCTTCAGCAAAGTTGTCAAATATTGTATATGGAACAATTTTGTTGAAAATACCATTTATTTATTTTTTGAGCCGAAATCGTTGTTTTTTGGCAGTTTAAATTCAAAATTTATATTATTTTTTCACTTTTCCATATTGTAACCGTAATTGGTCAACTCAATATGTTCTACATGCCTGTAAGTGCGTGCAAAATATAAGATTTTGTTAATAGCTAATAATGTATATAAATTAAAAATAATATAATCACATTTTTTGTTATAAACCGTCGTACATGAATGGTCACCCGAACAACGCGTCCAACTATATCCTGTTTCTATGTAGTATTAATTTTATTCTACGAATAATAGAGTATCGGAATAGCTGAAGTTTGGCTGCACAAAAGTGCACCTAAAAACAGAAATCTTTGATGAAAACAGAGTAAATTTATATGAAAAATAGTTTTAGAAGCCAAAATATTGATTTTAGGTTATTAGTTCCTTCAACAAAAAGTTGTACTTTAATATTACCTGCAAGTTTGTAGAACATATTAAATTAGTCAATTAAGGTTTATAGCATGGAAAAGTCGAAAAACTGATTTTTTGGTCATATTTCCAAAAAAACAACAATTTTGCCTCAAATATGAGGTCTGATGTCTGTGGTATCTTAGAAGAAGTTATTCAAAACATAATATTCTACAACTTTGTCGAAGACATTGACCCTCTAAAACAATTTTTTGAAAAAAAAAAAATTTTTGCTCGGGTACTCTACTTTAGTCCAACAACAAAATATTCTATTTAAAAAGTTGCAGAATAATATTGTGAACATATCCTACGAAGAAATGCTGGCTCGAAAATGACATCTAAGGCCTCAAATAGGTTTTGTCCCACCTTTTTTGGATTGGTCCCACTGTGGCCCGTCGAGAAAGGGGTCAGGGGGGAAACTACCTTGGGGCCCGGGTCTGTTTTGGGGGCCCGCATTTTTAACTGAATTTAATTTATTTTAATTTAATTGTTGAAGTTTATTGTTTCTGTTGACACTGCAAATAAATTACAATCAACTACGTTTCAATCGTACCAATGGTTTTCTGAGTTACGTGAACTTAACCCAATTAGATTTATTTAACAGTGCAATTGAACCATTCTGGTTTTATTTATCGCAAGTGTTTTTCAAAGTGGTATACAATTTATCATATTCTTAGCTAACTGTTACTAATAAAAGTTGGATATTTTCGGATCATAAGATGTTTATTAGGGCATTTCTATCATCTACTCGTCAAGCCCGTTTCAAAAATTCACAAATTGTTAGGGTTATCGAGATTATTGTTCAATCGGAAGTCTCCATCTTGGATTTCAAAAAGGTACCAAATATCCATTTTCATCATGTACTTGTCAAGCCCGTTCCGGAAATACCCATATTGTTAGGGTTATCGGTAATGTTGCTCAACCAACGAATTTTAATAAAAATGTGAAGCGAACTTTTTTTACGATCTAAATCCCAAAAAACGAACTAATTCAATTTACGAACCCTTGGCTTGGTTCGTAAATGGAGATTGCAGTGTACACATTTGATGCAGAAAAATATGGGAATTTAACTAGATACTTATTCTACCTATTAGTTTCCACCAAAAGTTAAAACTCTTTCTCTTACAACTCTCTGTCTCAGTCTTCCTAACAGCAGACTTCGCTGTTGGATCCCAGTCATCGCATTCGGAATGTTTTCTCTCTGAATGTCAGCGCAAATGTAACAACTGATTCCAAAACCGATTTTACCATGTTCAGAAACCGATTAAGAAAATTCGTTCAGGTCATAGAGACAACTGCAATAGCTGCATCCAGTACCTCAAAATCAACAACATGGAAATTTCACATTCAGTTGCCTATTTCTGATTAATTTGCTGAAACCAATATTCAGTTTCAACGATTCCCTCATTCATTCACTTCCAAACTGACTGAAATTTTATGCAGTATCGAATGGTTGAGTGCAGAGGAAATATAAATTCATTCACCAACCAAAACATTCATTTGTTACTATGTCGACCGTTTCAAGGCAGAAATTCTTTTACATTTTCGAGCATACCTGAACTGCGAAATCTATATCTGGTGCACTTTTGCTTAATCCCTCTCAGAGCTAGCATAGAAACAAGATTCAGTTTGCTCCCGAAACCGAACATATGCGAACATGAATGCGTTGTACCTAAAAAGCGAATGACGAGGGAAACAAACCAAACATTCGATTCATCGCGGCGGGCATGAATTGAATTTTGTTTCTTTTTCAAGCTCACGAAGGGATGTCAATTTTTCTAAGCTCTGATTCTGGGTAGCATTAACGATGGTAGCATTAACGTGCGTGAAGGGAGCTTGAACGATGGCGATATGGACTGTATGGCAACGCCGCAAAAAAGGTTTCCCATTGCAACGGCAAGTCGGACGCAAGTCATTCTAATGGCCAGCCACAAATATTCCTTTATTTATTTTTATTTTTTCCATCTATTACATGTTTAAAATACTGACGGCTCTGTTTAGCTAACGCATTGAATCGTGTCATATAAACAATTTTCATAAAAAATAGTTTAATTGAAACGGTTGCATCCATATAGTTTCTCTAATCGATATTGAAATAAGAAGTCATACATGGTAGGGCCCGTCAGTACTTCAAACCCCGGGGCCCGGCGCGGCTCTCGACGGCCCTGTACACACAATGGTTCACCAGCCACGAACCTGATGAGCTACGGGACGACGGTGAAACACTTGAAACACAAAATATCATACTTAATTAGCCTAATCGGCATTAGTGCGATATCTTCCTGCTAACTAAAGCTTAATTTGGGATGCCTTGTGATATAGTGGTGCTATAAAGATGATGGGGTTGAAACGGGTGGTTCTAGATTACATCAAATCTCGACGATTCATGCATTTCAAAAATAAAAATTTGATTCCTAAATTTTTCTTTAGTCCCCCCTTTGATCACTATTCAGCTTCTGCTTATATGGAATCAAGAACCGTCGTAGATGGCCAAGTGATCAAAGCGACTTTAGTTAGTCATTATTGAGCTAGGCTGGTAAATCCAAATAATTTTGCACCCGTTTTAATACGTTTTGCATCATTTTGATATCATAGTGGTGCCAGTTTATATGGGAAATTTCTGTGTGGTCGCACTCTTCAGCCCGTAACCGGAAGTTGGATCAGCTAAAAATTCAATAACAGCTTACTGGAGCGATATACCGTTCATTTGAAAGTAAGTTTGAGCAATTCACTAAGCATTCACTAAGTACGTTCGGCTTTTTGAGAACTTTTCAACCTCCCCCAGATAAGAGCTCGTAAGGTGTTGGTGAACTCTCTCTACCCCTACATAAGATCTTACCATGATTTTCGTAATTAAAAAAATCGTATTGCGAACTCATTAAGTAATAAGATAGTGAAAACGATACGTATAGAATTATTACAAGAACATTCATTAAAATATTTACCTGTAATCATTTGTTACTGCTTAATTTGTATCCTTATTTCGCCCAGTAGAAATTTCAGAACAACTGTTAGGAGATATTCAGAAACTCCGATTTGTTCCACATAATCTGCTTCGCTATATTTCACTTTCTTTGAATCTATTTGCTTGTAATGTAGAACTCAAAGAATTTATAATCTGTTCCAACTGTGACGATTGTCGTACGCATAGGACCGACATGGCCATTAGGGTGGGACATGGTTATATAAAAAAAATAAAATTTGGCTCCGACTAACTTTTTGGGTCCCATTTAGCTCCCAGAAGAACTCTGCAAATTTTAGCTCGATAGGAGAAACTATATTTTTGCGCCCGCGTTTTAAAGTTTACATGGGATTTCGTATGGGAAAATTGTCTTATGCAAATTAATTCTTCCATGAGTCGCCCGTTACCTCCTAAAAATAAATAGATGCCTGATTTTTATAGAAAATTTATCAAGGGAATAAAGTCTTGAAAACTGCAAAACGATCTGATGCTTGTGGAAAAAGTTATTAAGCAAAAACCGATTGATGCCCTGAAGATTGATGAAAATTTCACAGGCCCTAATTGTTAAGGAGGGCCCCTCTTGGCGTGGACAAATATTATTTTACAAGTGCCATTTGGGTTTACTTTATCCCATTGAACCATCGCTTCAATGGATCATTGTTCTTCACAAAGATTCTCGAAAGAAACTGAAGTGTGATTTCACACCCCGTGTTTGTTCATTGAGGAGCAGAGCACAGCTCGCTCGGGTTATCCTTCACAGCGAGAGTGGCTGGTGCTTTTAGATTCTTTGTAGGAAGCAAGGAGAGCGAAGTACTGCACCCAACTACATAAATCGACAAAACTGTTAACAAATGCAAAAAAATACAACTAAATGTGAACGGCACAGAAAGGTGGAGTGCTTTAGTAAAACATTACACTTTGTTTTTAAGCATTTTATACAATAAAAAGCCATGGAAGCGCTCCAAACTTCTGTCGAGAGATCACTTTAATTCGAAATTGTAATTGATACCTGTGTGTCTCTTGAAGTCTATCCCCTGCTCAGTAAAATTCTGCTGGTGAAAGTACCACTAGAGGCGGTAACCCTACCTCTATTTGAGAGCTCAATTGGTCAAATGAGTCATCAAAAACTCTTGATATACCTAAATAATTCGAAATTATTCTAAAAATTTAAATTTAAAATTTAATATATTCGGTTTGTCGTTCATTTAGATACGAGATGATACCGAAACATTTTTATAAAGGGGTCATACTCAAATGACGTAGCTTTTTTCGGCGATTTTCGACTACCAATTCCCCCTAGCAAAGAGGCCAGGGATGGAAAAAAATAAACACGTTTTACAATTCTTTCAAGTACGGCCTTTTATCAACATTTTCATTATAACAGCAAATTGCGTACACAACAAGCCCCTTTTATGAGGAATATAGTGTTAATAGTTTTGTTTTGAATTTTATATGTCATGGAGCATAGAGAAGATCTCTCAGTTCACTATCCTGCAGCTGCCAATGATTCTAAGAAGCATACGTTCAACTAAATTGCTGAATTGTGTTTGATTGATTTCGAAGAGAAAATTTAACTCTGCTTCCAAACTAAACCAATTAGTTAGCAAGATTAGCTAACTAATGTAGCAAGTTAAATCCACATACAAAATCTTTTCGTTTTGGAGGAGTGAGCGTGAGATTTTGAACGTCGCTTCCTGAACGTAACGATTTTATTTTTATTTTTGAACTATTTTCTAGAAATCAGTTACAACATTCCTGTAAAATATTTTAAGGTGTGCTAACACACCAACACAAATAAAGAATAAATCATGTCAGCATAAAATCGAAGACTGCATATCAAGAAGACTGGCAACTCTGTCCAGAATCTGGAGACAGTAACAGTAACGCCACTTGCGGGTAAAGGTGGTACTTCCCATAGTGATGCACACACATATACATTTTTACGTAAAGCTTCCTACCTTTCTCCAATAGAGGCGCTGTAACCTCTGTCGCTTCTCGTTTGTATGGGGGAAGAAAAGAGATATCAGTCTTCTTAATATGTAGTCTTCGGTAAAATCCAACACCAACCCTTATTTGAAATTTGATCCATGCTCCTAATTTTTTTTATTTTGCTAAAATTTCATTTATCTATTTTTTCAAGTTGTGGATTGTATTTGTAATTCTACAATTTTAGGATTCTGCCTTTCTTCTATTTCCATTCTTATATTTTATCCATCTTTTTCGGTTCCTTACTTTTGCTTTTTTTTCTATTGATAGTGATAGCACTTACTTTAATTTATAATTTTTTCTCTGTTATTTCAGTTTATTCGCAATTTTTCGAAAAAAACTCTGCTTTCTTTATTTTATTTTTCTTATTGTTTCATATTTTAATACCCTACTTTTTTATTTGTTTCTTTTGTCATTCCATCTAATTTTTAGAATTTGTCTATTTACTACATTTATTCTTATCATAGCCTTTTTCTATTTCCGTTTTTTCATATTTTTTTTTGCATTTCCATAAGCAATTTTACTTATTCAAATTCTTTCCAATTTGTCTTATTGTTTAATTTTTTACCTTTCTCCTATTTTCTTCCTTATATTTTTAGCTTTTCGTTTTTCGTAGTTTTATTTTTCCCATTGATCGTTTAATATAATATTATTTATTTCTTATACCTTTTTCTTAAGATTTTGTTCGTTATTGTTATTTCTGCATTGTTTCCATTTAACCTATTTTGAAAGTACTTTTTCTGTTTCTTGTACATTTACATTGATTTTTTTTTATTTTCCTAAAAAAAACATTTGATCTTTTTGGACACTATGCGCACTTTTCCTTAATTGTACGTTTAGTTCGTTGTTTGAATTTATTTCAAATTTCATTTCTAGTTTTTTCTATTCTTTAAATAATTTAATCCATTTTATTCATTTTCTTAGTGTTAATTTCTCCATTTTTTGTTTTTCTATAGTATACCATAGTATCCTACTATCTTTGTTTTCCATTTTGTCTGTTTGCTCCGTTTTTGTCCATTATCCAATTTTCTTTACTTTTTCGTCTTTTAATCATTCCACTTTTTCAGTTTTTCAAAATTTTCCGGTTCGTCCATTTATTTTAATTTCTCTATGGTTATTTTATTCTTGTCTTTTATATATACTCCTGTAATTTTATGCATTCTTAACGTTTTATTTACTTTTTCTATTGCTTTAAATATGTCTTGTTTTAAATGATAAATAAATTTTATTATTCTTGATTTATCGAGTTTTTTAGTTTCATGCATTTTTTATATTAATGTTTGTATTCTTTTTAGTAGTTTTTCTTTCATTTTCATTGCTTCTTAAATTTTTTCCTACTTTCTTATCTATTTTTCATTATTTTCAACATTTGTTCAATAATGTTCGAACATGTTTTTCTAGTTTCCTGTTTTCTTTTAATATTTTTTTATAGGTTTTGTTTTGGTTTTTCTCGATAAAACAATTTTTGACAATTGACATTAATTTGTTTATTCGGTTGATTTTGTTGTTTTTAGCTTTTTTACATTCATTTATTTAGTTTTCCTATTGTTTTTCTTTTATCTTTTGCCGTTGATCGCCGTTTAGAATTTTTTTTAAATTTTGTTATTATTACATTTTTAATCTTTCCATTTCCGTATTTTTAAAAATACTATGGACAAAAATGACGCTTTTCATAGTCACCAAAACTGTCGAAAAGGTATTAAAAGAAACTCCCAAAGTATAAAAAGCTCTACGTTTTTTACCTTCATTGGCACTACAGACAACTAGAGCAAAAAACTGGTACAGAAATATAAAATTTTAGTGTACTACACATAATATCAGTGAACTCCAATGGATTTTAAACATTAACTTTTTTGTACTCAGGCAATACACAGTGGTGGGGGCCCATATGTTGGACCCCCTCGGCCCGTATTTTTTCTCTGCGGCCCTGGAACACACACGAAGGCTTCGTGATCACCAGGATCAACGGCGTATTCGTCTGTAGCTGCTATGCTACCCCATGATGCACATAAGAGTAATACCACCGGATGCTAGACGCACTAACCGACCCTTTAGTCGGGCAAACGCCGATTGTAATAGGAGGAGATTTTAACGCTTGGGCCGTGGAGTGGGGTAGTAGATTGACCAACGCAAGAGGTTGCAGCTTGTTGGAAGCCCTGGCGAAGCTGGATGTAAGACTATGCAACGATGGTTCCGCTAGCACATTCCGTAAAAATGGTCACGAATCCATCATCGACAAAACATTCTTCAGTCCTTTGCTGTGACCACCAAGCGATCTGCTACACCATCGGTTGGCAAAATTGTACGGTAACGCCGAGAGTGAGGACTGGCAAACCGAAGTGGAAAATAAAGGACTTCGACTAGGACCTTTGTGTGGAAGCACTTCGTGCTGACAGCGTCATTCCACTTCCGAGTGCCGATAAGCTGTCGGAATCAGTAGCCAGGGCATCCACCGGGCTGCCTGCCTAAAAGCCTGAAGACGCGTTCAGAGAGCAAGATCTGGGGAAATCAAAGAAGAATTTAAAGTAATATTTCTAGAAAAGCAAGTGCGTGAAATAAGGTTCTCTGCTGCCAAACTTTTTGCGATTCGGTAGCATTTTTTTGCGGAATAATGTGAGAAGATATTTTCACGCCTTGAAAAATAATATTTTTTCCGCTAAAAAAATCACATAAATAAAAACACTCTAGAATTGTGGTGAACGAATTTCTGGTAAAGTGCATATTTTCACCATATTGGGCAGGGTGCCTCTCTAATTCATTAATTAGTCGGCACACAATCAATGAAATGCACACAACTTGGCATCATCAGGTTTGCTTTGTTGTTAAGAACTAAGATAAGAACACAAATGCCCTGAAAGCGATAAAATACTATTGTTGCGTTACTATTTGAATCAATGTGTTGAGTAAAAATGGGAGACACTGCTCTAACCAACGGCTTCAAATGGGTAGGGTGATAATAGAAACATGGCGAAAATAGGCTCATCACCCTGATACATCTATTGTTTTACCTTCATGTAAATTTTCGCGAGATTCGAATCCGCGAACTTATCGCGTTTCCATATTGCATTGTCAACAACTTTTCGCAATTTCTTGAATGGTAAGAAATTAGGTCCCTGCCTACTAAAAAAAAAAGTGCGACAAACTGCTTGCCGTGAAAATGCGCGCACATTTCAAACTCTGGTGGAGGGTCTTTCCCGAAGCACGACCCAACCGCATGGCCTCCTACGTCGTACGTGGATGCAGACGGTGGCAATGCTGGTGACAATCGAGCATACAATAACGAGCTCCATATAATGGGAAAATGGCACAAAGCGAAGAAAGCTCAAGTTCAGGATACAGACATGTTCAGGATACAGAACTGCCTGGACGATGGCTACTTTCCGGATAGATGGAAGATCCAGAAGCTGGCGTTGCTGCCAAATCCAGGGAAACCACCAGCATCGTGTCGGCCTATATGCCTGCTGGATACTCTTGGTAAACTTCTAGAAAAGGTCATCCTCAACAGGTTGACGACCTACGCTGAACGTGAGAACGGACTATCGCAGAGGCAGTTCGGGTCCCTTTTCGGCTGTGGACGCCATCCGCACAGTCATCACTACCGCGGAGAAAGCATTAAAGCAAAAAAGATGGAGTAATCGCTACTGCGCCGTGGTAACGATAGACGTGAAGAACGCGTTCAACAACGCTAGCTGGGGGAGCTGCACAGAATGCGGGTTCCGGACTATCTGTGTTAGGTTCCGAAAAATTACTTCCAGAAACGAGTACTGGTCTACGAAACGAACATGGGTCGATTAGAGTTACGGCGGGAGTACCTCAGGGTTCCATACTCGGCCCAACGCTCTGGAGTACAATGTGCAACAGAGTGTTAACACTGGATCTGCCCAGGGGAGTTGAGATTGTCGGCTTTGCAGATGATGTGGTCCTGACGATAACCGGCGAGACCCTTCAGGGGGTGGAGATATTGACGGCAGAGACAATAGGCATTGTGGAAACCTGGATGGCTGACGTCAAATTGCAGCTAGCTTACCACAAGACCGAGGTGGTGCTGGTCAGCAATCGTAAAAAAATCCAGCGTGTCGAGATCAGCGCCGGGGAACAATCCATCCCATCGATGCATGCGCTAAAGCACCTTTGTTTGATGGTCGACGATCGGTTAAACTACAACCGCTATGTCGATTATGTATGTGAGAAGGTTGCGAGGACAACTGACGCATTGGCAAGAATCATGCCGAATAACGAAGGAGCAAGGGGCAGCACGAAACGTCTTCTGGCGGGTGAAGCGATACTATTGGCGAGTGTGTCAAAATATTAGCTTAGCTTAAGGCTATAGCTGGTGGAAATTTAGCTTCCATGGTGCATCACTTAGTGAAATTTGCCAGGGTTGACTCTGGCAGAAAACTATGGGCGCTGCACGGGTGTCTTATCCTCAATACTGAGATATGGCGTACCGGCCTGGGCTGCTACGCTGAACTCAAAGGGGAACCGGACGAAGTTGACAAGCACGCTTCGCCTAAGCTGTTCGTATCGCGAGTGCGTACAGAACGATATCGTCGGAGGCGGTATGCGTAATAGCCGGGATGATTCCCATCTGCATCACCCTGGCTGAGGACGTGGAATGCTACCAGCGGAGAAATGCACGTAACGCAAGGAGACTGGTCCGAGCTGACTCGTTCGCTAAATAGCAGCAAGAAAGGGACAACGCGAAGAAAGGAAGGTGAACTCACCGACTCATCCCAATGTGTCGGCTTGGGTGCATAGGAAACATGGAGAGATGAACTTTTATTTGACGCAGTTTTTGTCCGAGCATCCGGAAGTATCTGCATCGGTTTGGACACGTCAAACCTTTGCCCGGAGTGTGTGAACGTGCAAGAGACACCGGAATACGTGGTCTTTGAATGCCCTAGGTTCGAAGAACTTCGTTGCGGTATGCCATGGTGTGACAGTGGATAATATCATTGAAGAGATGTGCCAAGACGAATATACCTGGGACGCTGTCAATAGATTCCATTAGAATACTGGGTTTACCCAATTTGTTAGCAAATTGATCAGTATAACGTCAAATACTTGGGAATAATTCTATCCGATTCTTGAGTAAGATTTTGTCTAAGTACAGACATATATCACCTCAAAATAATGAGTGATGCACCTTCAGAGTCCGAAGAACAGTTGCGTTTGCACCTTTTTCTGGATTTTATTTAGGGTAATTCTGAAAAAAATCCTGTAAAATCCATCAAAATTCTAAAACGAAATAGAGTAAGCTAATCTCGTTGGTATCCTGATCCGGTCAACAAAATTCCATCAGAATTCTAATCATTTAATTACATATTTTATCGAATCAAGTGTAAATTTGTGTAAAAATATTCCGAGAATTGCTCGAAGTTTGGTTTTTTCTTTCCCTTCCGAAAATCGTGTAAATCTGCTATTGTTTTGCTTACTATGAGAGACCACTGTTGGAGCAACCCTAGTTCATAAGATTTAAATATCTAATATGTGTACTAAATTTGGAGATAATGTATCGATCTCGCTTCCTCTTTTGGATCGTTATCATTCGATCTACTTACTTATCACTAGCAGTCGGCTAGCGAGAGAAATAGATCCGATCGAGGTTCGGAAAGGCCTTTATTAATTTCCTTTTGTACTGAATTCCCATATAAATTGTTATATGCAAACCAGATAACCAGTTGAAATAAATCTCTCGAGTAGTGTACACTATATTTTTCAATAGTGCCAAAATCGATTAAGTGAATAAAAATTAGTTTAACACAAACGTGTCGTGTCCGTCTTCACATAGTCGATCACATTCCGGACGGTCTCAGTATCCGCCGCGAGAACATTTTTGGTCCTTCGAGCCGGATCAACCGTTAGTGATCCGAAAAAAACGGTTTACATTTCGGACTAGTTTCGCGGTCAAGTGATAGTGAAATCGAACAATCACGTGTTATCACATGTGGTGTCGTTGAGACTTGAGTGACATATTAATAATTTCTGCCTCAGAGCAGCCCAGAAAAAGTGCGCGAAAGATCGTAAGTTAAAAACTGCGGTCTCGTTTGTGTCGTCGGCAATTATTCGGAGAGCTTCTGCAGTGCCACCGTCGCCGTTTCAACGTAGTCAACACGAGGCGAGGCAGACCGCGTGGCTTGGCTTGGGTCTGCATTGTGGCACCGAACAAAAGGACGTCGAACAAAAGTACCGAGGTGACGCTACGCCGGCGTGAGTACTTTAGAAGCTGAATGTAAGTACCGCATGCAAGAGATATTTTGAGGAAATAGGGTGATCTAAGCGGTGATTAATTTATTGTTTCGATATCGTTTCGCTTGCTTTCATCCCATGAGCATTATTCGGTAGCGTGGCACTCTGGGTTTAAATCGATTGGTGTGGTTTATATTGAGCGTAGGTGAGGTAGGCTTTCTCATCGGATAATAAGTTTGTGGAAATGACGTCAAACTTGCGCACGCTTACCCGCCAAGAGCGGTTCTACTTAGACACCATGACCAATCTGAAAAGCTTTGTAGCAAATTTCGATGCCGAACGGGACAGTGGACAACTCGAGGGATGGAAGCAACGAATTGCAAATTTATACCACGATTTTCAGTCTAATCGGTTGCAAATTGAATCGGCACTGGATGAGACCGGTGAATCAAAGACAGATGAAAAGGGGAGCAAGATTTCAGAGGAAGCTAATAGGGCGATTCGGCGAGCGTTTGAACAAGACTATGTTATGGTTTACAGTTTTCTCACCAATATACTGTGTAAGTCTGAAGCGAAAGTACAGATGATGCTGCCATCCCCTTCTAGAGATTGCGTTAACGCCCCAGATCATTCGCTCTCTCGTATAAAACTACCAGAAGTTAGGCTTCCAACCTTTGATGGATCCATTTCAGAGTGGATAACATTTCGTGATACATTTAAATCTCTCATAGACTCGAATCCCCAGCTTTCGCCAATCGATAAATTGTCGTATCTCGTTGCTTCCTTGTCAAAAGATGCCAGAAAGGTAATTGAATCGATCGAGCACACCGCCGCCAATTATACCGTTGCATGGCATCTGTTAGAAAGGCGTTTTGACAATAAAAAACTAGTGGTAAAAACGTATATTGACAGTCTATTCTCAATTGATTCAATGAAAAGGGAGTCGTATGAGTCGCTGATGCAACTGGTCGACGATTTTGAGCGGAACCTGTGCATGATCGAAAAGATGAACATACCAACCGACGGTTGGAGCGTATTGCTGGCGCACATGGTTTGCAGTAGGCTTGATCCTTCCACTCTGAAACAATGGGAAATCCATCACAAATCAACTGATGTACCCACGTACCATGATGTTATCGCATTTCTTCGTACTCATCTTACGGTGCTCCAATCGTTGACGCCGTTCAAATCTCGTTCGTTTGATTATGTGAAATCGGAAACGGTCCGGTCGCAGAAGTCTAAAGTAAATACAGTCCATACAGCTACCAACTCATCGCCCGGTACGTGTCCATTTTGCTCAAAATACGCACATTC
The DNA here is from genome assembly GCF_030247195.1 of Topomyia yanbarensis. Lineage (NCBI taxonomy): Eukaryota > Metazoa > Arthropoda > Insecta > Diptera > Culicidae > Topomyia > Topomyia yanbarensis. The sequence goes on from NC_080672.1 coordinate 14,561,627, forward strand.
TCCGTTCAAATGTGACGTGTTCCAAAAACTCTCCGTGGCGCTGCGCTTCGAGCAAGTAAAAAAGCTAAACCTCTGCATCAATTGTTTTTCCTCCTCCCACCTACTAAGGAATTGCTCATCCGGTGCATGCAGAGTATGTAACCAGAAGCACCATACAATGCTACACCAATCACCGACCGATCGCTCGTTCACCCAATCGAAATCACCTATACCTATCACTTCTAGTTCGCAACCACCGAAGTCGTCAAAGGACAATCAACCTAACTCGTTAAACCAACCTTCAACTTCTCGATCCTCGCCACCAGCAGAATCCCAAACGCCAACAGCCACTGCCTCTAGCCTTGTTTCCACCACTCTCGTCGGAAGTTCCTGCAATGTTCCTGCCACTGTACTGCTGCAAACAGCCATTGTAAAGGTCTTCAATTCATATGGGAACGCACAGTGGGCCAGAGCGCTCTTGGATCCTGCTTCTCAGTTGAACTTAATAACGGAAAATCTCGTACAGAAATGCCAGTTGCGTCGCTACTCCAATCGTCAAGAAATTGGTGGTGTAGGCAACTCTATCGTCGTATCGTACCATGCGGTTACCATTCGTATTGGATCTCGGTGTTCGGATTTCCTCGCAGACGCACAGTGTCATATTCTTAAGAAAATCACACGAGAACTTCCAGTTCGGTGTGTCGATACTTCCCCATGGCATATTCCATCTAATATTGTCTTAGCAGACCCGAAATTCCATGAACCTGGACCCATCGATTTACTTATCGGGATGGAGTTGTATTATGACCTGTTGCTCGAAGGTTTTCTGAAACTGGGCCCAGAAAAACCAATTTTGCAAGAAACTGTTTTCGGCTGGGTTGCTTCCGGAAAGGTCGGTTCCAGTCGTCCTGAGTCAACTCTTAAACTGGCACATGTCACCAGCACACAGTCTCTCGATGAACAACTATCTCGCTTTTGGGAAATAGAATCATGTTGGACTACCAGCACCCAATCCTTAGAAGAAACCGCTTGTGAAAACCACTTTGCCGCAAGTGTATTTCGAGATCAGACCGGTCGCTTTGTTGTCACCCTTCCCAAACGAGCTGAAATTCTAAATCAACTGGGAAATTCGAAGGAGATTGCTACTCGCAGATTTCGCGCTCTCGAACGCCGTTTTGATGCTAATCCTCACCTGAAGGAATCTTACACGGTTTTTATTGACGAATACCATCAACTTAACCACATGCGGGAGATCTCAGACAGTGAAGCTTCCGCGCCTATAGCCTATTACCTGCCACACCATGGCGTCGAAAAGGTAGAAAGTACAACAACGAAACTGCGAGTCGTTTTCGACGCCTCATGCCGCACTGATACCGGAATCTCATTGAACCAGGCTCTCATGGTGGGCCCAGTCATCCAAGATGATCTGTTGTCAATTATTTTACGCTTCCGGATGCATCGATATGTCATTATCGCCGATATCGAAAAGATGTTTCGCCAAATACGTGTGCACCCGTCGGATTACCCACTGCAACGTATTCTTTGGCGATGCTCATCGTCTCAGCCCCTTCGTACTTTCGAACTTACGACAGTGACTTATGGCACGGCCTCTGCTCCTTACTTGGCAACCAAGTGCCTTCAACGGCTGTCGGAGGATGGATCGAATGATTTCCCTCTTGCTTCTTTAGTCCTAGGTAAGGACTTTTATATGGACGATATGCCGACCGGGGTTGACAATGAAGCTGAAGGGAGTGAACTGTGTCGACAACTGTTGCAGTTGCTCCAATCTGCCGGTTTGAGCCTGCGTAAATGGTCTTCGAATTCCTCGACAATTCTTTCCGAGATCCCACCCGAACTTCGTGACGAACGAAGTACTCTAGCTCTTGACTCGCCCATCACTCAAATCAAAACTTTGGGCTTGCATTGGCAGCCGTCCGACGATGTGTTTCGTTATTCCGTGCCCAAATGGTCTCAGGAGGGACCGATTTCTCGCCGTATTGTACTGTCCGACACAGCTCGGCTCTACGATCCTCTAGGGCTTATTGGTCCAGTTGTAGTGATCGCCAAACTTTTCGTACAAACCCTCTGGCGAACTTCTAAGAACTGGGATGATCCGCTAGACGAGGCCCAGCAGCAGCATTGGTTGGAGTTTCGTAGCAGCTTAGATAAATTAGCCACAATCGTTATTCCGAGATGGGTAGCGTTCGCTTCCGCTCCAGTCTCAATAGAGATGCACGGCTTTTGTGATGCCTCCGAGAAAGCTTACGGGGCCTGCATTTATTTGCGGACAGTTTCCATCGATGGGATGATATCCGTACGCCTATTAGCCGCCAAATCGAGAGTGGCTCCTCTTGGAGACTCGAAGAAACAAAGGCGTATTTGTTTACCCCGGTTGGAACTTTCATCAGCGCTCTTGTTGAGCCACCTCTACCATAAGGTTCACACCAGTGTAGAATTGAAAACCAAATCCATATTCTGGACAGACTCGATGATTACTCTGCATTGGCTTAGTTCGAGTCCATCACGATGGAAGACATTTATTGCTAATCGCGTCTCGGAAGTGCAGCATTTAACAAGTGGAGGTGTATGGGCTCATGTACCTGGCATCGAGAATCCTGCGGATATAATCTCCCGAGGAATGTATCCAGATCAACTGAAGCAAACATCTCCGTGGTGGAGTGGAGCACCATGGCTTAGCCGATCCTCTCGTTTTTGGCCACCGCTAACCTGTCCAATTACCGTCGATTCCCTACCGCCAGAACTGCTGGAGGAAAAGGCTGTCTCATTGCCAATTCAAGTGTACCAGCCAAATGAAATTTTCTTCATTCGATCATCGTTCTCAGCTCTCGTTCGTATTGTTGCCTTACTTTGCCGCTTCATTCATAACAGCAAGCCCAACAACCGCAGTAGTAGGAGATCAGGTTTACTATGCACGATGGAGCTCAATGAAGCCGTGAAGGTCCTTGTTCGACTAGCACAGTCAGAAGTATTCGCTCAAGATATCGCAGCAGTGTCCAAGGACGGTCAAGTGGGACCGAAATCAGCTCTGAAACATCACACTCCAATTATCGTCGATGGGATCCTCAGAATTCGTGGCCGACTTCGACATGCGGCCATATCTCTAGATCGGAAACATCCAATGATTCTGCCTGCGCGACATCCCATCACGAAATCAATACTTAACTACTATCACCTAAAGAATTTACACGCCGGACCACAACTGCTTGTAGCGTGCGTTCGGGAAAAATTCTGGCCACTTCGCATCCGCGATTTGGCACGAAGCGTAGTGCATTCCTGCATAAGCTGCTTTCGTTGCCGTCCTCGAAACCTCGAGCAACTCATGGGAGATCTACCTCCAGACAGAGTTACCCCAACGTTGCCCTTTCTTAACACTGGAGTAGATCTCTGTGGACCATTTCTATATCGTAGCAGCAAAAGAGCGACTGCTATAAAGTGCTACGTAGCAATCTTCGTGTGCTTTGTCACAAAGGCAGTTCATATAGAGCTTGTCTACGACCTCTCCACTGCGTCGTTCATAGCAGCATTGCATCGGTTCATCGCTCGCAGAGGGAAGCCAAATCAAATAGAGTGCGACAACGCCAAAAACTTCGTGGGAACTTCAAGAGAACTGGGAGAGCTCGCCAAGCAGTTTCGTTCACAGCAGCATCAAGATGAAGTAATCAACCGCTGTGCAGATAACGGAATATCCTTCAAATTCATCCCGCCACGCAGCCCAAACTTCGGTGGCCTTTGGGAGGCGGCGGTTAAATCGTTCAAACAGCACTTCCGTCGTACCGTTGGAAACTCTGTACTATCACAGGATGAGTTTGTGACACTTCTGGCCCGCATCGAAGCTTGTTTAAACTCAAGGCCGCTCACACCACTCACAGCTGATCCAAATGATGTGGAGGTATTAACACCGGGTCACTTTCTCGTATTTCGTCCACTGACATGCTTTCCCGAACCTGACCTCTCCGGTGTCCCGCAAGGCCGACTTAGCCGTTGGCAAGAAAATCAGCAACTCCTTCGGCGACTCTGGAAGCAGTGGACAAAGGACTATCGTTCTGGACTCCACCCCCGAACCAAGTGGACGCGCATCAGAGATAACATCTCCATCGGCACGATGGTTCTTCTAAAGGAGGATAACCTCCCGCCTCTAAAATGGAAGTACGGTAGAATCACCAACATCATTCGTGGAGACGATAACAACATCCGCGTAGTCGACGTACGGACAGTAGATGGAGAATATCGGCGTGCAATCTCGAAAATATGCGTCCTTCCTACTCGTCAACCCACAACCGAGTCAGCTGGCGCTGCCAGTATCAACCCAGATGACCTCTAAGCTCTTCCATCGCAGTACTTCGGTGCTGCGCAACGAACGGAGGCCCTGGGGCCTCCGCCACTGTAAGTATTGTTTATTAAAGAACCCGCAAAAAACTCATAGAATGTTCCTCCTCCGGCATGTGCTGCGCTTCGATGGCTACTCCGACCGTCAACCATGAGTAAGCCCAACCCTGATGACGTTGAAGGACGAGTCGATCACTGTAGATGCTGGCCGGCCCGAAGGACGACCCCAAAGACGTCACTATCCGAAATAGACGAATCATCCGCTTGTCAACTTATTACCAACCAACATCCTTGTGACGTCATCAATTTCAACGAGACATCGCCCGGATCAATTCATCGCGATTGCTGACTTACGGTGAAAGGATGCCGCAGAATGAAAATAGATCGTAGGACATCGCCAATTTGAACGAGAACATTAGACGACGAATCATCGATCTTTCTTCAGAGAACTCCAGCCTTCATCATCTAACATTCGTCGCCGTCTAGTTAGTTGAAAGAGCCAATCTTTCAACAGGGGCCGGCATATGTTGGAGCAACCCTAGTTCATAAGATTTAAATATCTAATATGTGTACTAAATTTGGAGATAATGTATCGATCTCGCTTCCTCTTTTGGATCGTTATCATTCGATCTACTTACTTATCACTAGCACTCGACTAGCGGGAGAAATAGATCCGATCGAGGTTCGGAAAGGCCTTTATTAATTTCCTTTTGTACTGAATTCCCATATAAATTGTTATATGCAAACCAGATAACCAGTTGAAATAAATCTCTCGAGTAGTGTACACTATATTTTTCAATAGTGCCAAAATCGATTAAGTGAATAAAAATTAGTTTAACACAAACGTGTCGTGTCCGTCTTCACATAGTCGATCACATTCCGGACGGTCTCAGTATCCGCCGCGAGAACAACCACCATCTTAAGAAATCACATTTTCAACCATAACAACTTCTCACAGTTTTATAGGTTAAAAATTATTTTTTGGAACCGGAAACCTAACAGCGACGAACTCCAGAAATTTCAGATAACGATGGAATTACCAATCTCGTAAGTCCAGACCAGGCGAACGATTCAAATCGAGTTGATCAAATTACGAATGTTTTGAAGACGCTGTCCGCAATGTCATAGAATTTCAACTATCCAGGTTTTGGTTAGGTCTCCCTGGTTAAGTCCAGGCAACTGTAGTGTAGTTCTAGTTAGATTTTTCTTTATCGCTATGAGAGCACCACCTCCGCGGATTAGATGACTGGTGGAAGAGTTGCGATCGCATCGGTAGATTGCGTAGTTCGTCGATAGCTCAGCGTGTAATAGTGTGAGGGCGAGCAAGAAGGCCTGCGTTTTAATTCGCATTCCGCGAACGTTCTGGTAGTAGACGGACAGGAAACCATGCGCTGTATGCGACGGTGTGCTATGAACCAAAAGGTTTTCAGGAAGCGGATTTTTATGTAAAGCAAAATACTCACCTAAGAAGAGAGTTTAAAACATATTATCATACACATTTTCGAATTATTATTTTATTGTTGTAAATAGGTAGAGCAAAATGGAAATTAGGTCATGAGCAACACGAGTAAACCATGTTGAGTCAATAAAAGCGACAGTGATCTTACGAAGATAGTTGACAGAAAGTAAATAGGAAAGCAGAATTAAATGGCCTTGAACATTTCGATAAAATCCGGACGAACAGGTCAGTGCCTCAGAAAAAGGATACATTTCGAATTAAACCCAGGTGGCCCAGTTAGTGCTGATGGATAATCTGAAAATACACAGTGAATCCAATGTAGGTAGTAATAAAGGTTCAGAAAAGCATACATGATTCCAGGAGTCACTCGAAAAGAAGTGTATGCATGAAAGGAAGGAAGCAGAAATAGAAAAGTACCGCATTAATTCATTGTTCTATATTTGGCAGAAGCGGACATGTTTAAAATCGACGGAAAGTTCATTGGAAAAAAGTTGAGACACACAGAGTTTACCATATTATTAGGAAATTTTATGACATATTTTATCAGAAATTTCGAAAACTATGTTATACAAAAATATGAACGACATTTTGAGCGGCAGATATTGGCAGCTGAAATGCTGTTTGCGACACGACAAGAAGATCGTGTCATTGTACTCATAGAAAGGAAAAGTGGGGCAACTCTCATCTAGAAGAATAATTATCTAATCTCAGATTCCTAGCAAATAGAAGATGCCTATAAATAACAACGTTTTACAACAGATTTAGTCTTTGGTTGAGGCCTTATTTTCTTACAACACAAGTAAAGACTACGGCTGGAACTATCACCTAACATTTGAACACCAACAGTCGTTATTATTATCCGTAGAACTGAAGTTATCGAAGTCATTTTAATTGTAGCCTTCTGGAGCAGTGCTGCCAGGCACTGTTTCCGTTAACAGTGAAAAAGTAATGTTTACATAACCTCGTTATCTTGAAATATTATTGAAAACTGCTAAAACGAATAAATTTAGACAGCAGTTGACAACCTTTTCCAATTAATTGGACGACTGTAAATATTGTAATTAGCATTGGAAGGTAAAAATTAAGTAGCTCTTAGCACTGCGAGAAAAACCCTGACCCAATACAAGATTTTTGGATCCTTTCGTGAACTTGAGATAAATTGGGTAGTTTCCACTGGTCGATGACTTTAATGGCTATTGACAAATCAAGATGAATGCCAAATAAATTTAAATGAATGTTCAACAAAAATTAACGTTGATCTAAAAAATCGATTCCTTAAAAAAAATATCGATGTTTGTGCCTAAAGCCAACACGATTTTTCACATGTGACAACCACCGCACTGATTTCCGTGACCCAAATAATGAACAGTTACCATTTATCGAATCAAAATATTATTAAATGAATTAGCTGAGTAACGCCATAAGCAGATTGAACCAGTTGTTGTTGTTGTATGAAATATCGAATGACAGCATGACACAGCAAAACAGCTTTTTAATAGATACCTACTCGATTGTACGTGGATTGCTGCCTTATCGCTTCGACCTTCTTATGCTTGTCACTGTTCATCCACTGCCACTCGTTGCAGATTAACCGGTCACTCAGTCAGTTTCCATTGGACCATCATCTGAATCGGATCTACTTAGTTTGTTCCTTGTTATAACAATGGCGTTGCCATTAGCTGTACTTTTGCTTGTAACTTTTCTGTTACTCTCTGTATTCTACGTCAAACGACGATATTCGTACTGGGCTCGCCAGAAAGTGCCCTTTTCCGAACCGGAGTTTCCCTACGGCAGCTTCAAAGACATCAACCGTAAATCCCTGGCAGATTTCTCCACGGATCACTATCGGCGCTGGCGGAGTACCGGAACCCGTTTCTTCGGATCTTTTCTTTTTCTGGAACCTCTACTCACCATCGTCGATCTGGATCTGATTAAAACTGTGCTGATCAAGGATTTCAACTACTTTCCGGACCGGGGGGTGTTTCACAATGCGAGAGATGATCCGCTGAGTGCGCATCTGTTCGCAATCGAGGGGAACCCGTGGCGATCGTTGCGAACGCGACTGTCACCGACGTTTACCTCCGGAAAGATGAAAGTTATGTTTTCGACGCTGGCAGCGGTGGGTGATAGCCTTTCCGAGTTTTTGGTGAACGAAGTTGGCTGTGGGAAAGATATGCAGATCAAGGATGTCATGGCGCGATTCACAACAGATGTAATCGGTAGTTGTGCCTTTGGGATCGAGTGCAATAGTTTCAAAGAACCGAACAGTGAGTTTAGAAAGTTTGGGCAACTCGTTTTTGAAACTCCAAGGCATTCGCTAATGATGTCACTGTTTTTGAGGCTATATCCGGATGCTGGGAAGAGACTTCGCATAAAATCGTTGCGCGACGAGTGTAGTGAATTTTTCTACAAACTGGTCAAGAATATGATGAACTATAGAGAGAAGAACGAGATCGAGAGGAATGATTTCCTGAATATGCTTATTCAGTTGAGGAAAAATGAAAAACAGCTGTCAGTGGAAGAAATTGCGGCACAGTCGTTTATTTTCTTTGCAGCCGGGTTCGAAACGTCGTCTTCCAATCAAACTTTTTGTTTGTATGAGTTGGCATTGAATCAAGATTGTCAGGAAAAGGCTAGAAAGTGTGTGTTGGATGCCATTAAAAAATATGGTGGGTTAACATACGAAGCGGTTTGTGATATGCCATATCTCGATCAGTGTATCAATGGTGAGTATAAATTGATAACTTAGGATATATACAAAAAATACTGCGCGTTTCTATTTCAGAAATTCTTCGTATGTATCCATCCCTCTCCATTTTGGAGAGGAAAGCTTTTCAAGACTACCACATTCCCGACTCGAATATCGTGATCCCGAAGGGTATGAAGATCAACATTCCCGTGTTTGCAATACACCGTGACGAACGGTACTATCCGAATCCTGACGTCTTTGATCCCGACCGATTCCGACCGGAGGAAATGGCGAAACGACACCTGAGCACCTTTCTGCCGTTCGGTGAAGGACCCAGAATCTGCATTGGGCTGCGATTCGGAATGTTGCAGTCCCGGGTGGGACTGGCAACCATTCTGAGCCGGTTTAAAGTCAGTCCTTGCGAGAAGACTCCTATTCCGGTGGAGTTTTCCAATACTGCGATTGTTTTGCAACCGAAAGGAGCCGTGTGGTTGAAGGTTGAACCTTTATAAAATTATACAGTCTCGAATTTAAATACATATATTTAACTTGAAGAAATGTTTTGTTCATAATGTATTTAGAATGGAGCCCCTTTTTACGGTACTCTTTTATAGTTATGTTCGAAGAAACGAAACGCAAATGAAACAAGCATACAGAAAGAAGTCAATCATTTGTTGACACAATGTTTTGTAACCGTCCAAGTAGGCCACGTGTTTTATCAGCAGCACCTCTTCCGCAAGCGAGCAAATGATTGGAACATAGACAGTCAAGATCTAGTAATCACTGAACGATTCGAATAGGAACAGTAGCGTCGCAGTGGGGGGGGGGGAGGTAGCAAAGATTAAATAAATGTCAATTCGGGTTTAGGTTCATTGAATAAAATGGGTTTGTTGGTATGTATGTTTCCTAATCCATTTCACCTCCTCTACCCAACCAACTTATTTGAACATATAGTTGGAGCTGCGAGTTCTGCGTTCAACATTTGATGCATTTGTTCAAACGCTAGATTACGCGCTCGATTTGAATTCGTGCGTATTTATATTAGTATGTATTTCATAATTTCGGAATGAATGATGATGATGGTCCCAGTTCTTACTACCACAAAGGTTAATTATCTTGAAAATAATTAATACTTTCACTCATGACAAAACCAGTTAATGAAAAAAAAACAGACTGCTTCAAATGGAGATATAGTCTTTCCTTCAAAAGAATGTAACCAGATACATCTCGAATATTCCGTCAACAACCATCAAGAAAATTTCCATTCCGGGAAGATACGTGAGAGAATCAGAAATTTGACCTAATTACTTCCATTTTCGAAAATTCTTTGTAAGACTCCTGATACCCGAGCAAAGTCGAACATCAAACCTACAACAAGTAGAATTAATATTTTGATAATAGCATTAAATTGAAATCTTATTTTGCTATCAGGTTTGGATTTTTCAATTATGACATCGAATTTTGATCTCATTTTGCTATCCTTGTTTATTAGAAGAATTTTCTACGCTTATATTTCTTTGGTAAAACATCAAAGTGAATACATATTTTGTTATCAAAAAAATTTCAATATGTCAGTGAGCTATCAATTTAATCTCACTGATAGCAGAATTAGTTTTCTGTTTGATATCATATATTTACTGCCAGACTCTGCTCGGGTATCGGTACTACCACGAAGAAGTGACGAACCTAGTGGCAGTGCAGAGGCCAGTCGAGTCATATCATCCACCTCAGTTCAGACCTCTTTATTGAAAGTTGCCTACCACTAACCTAAGGTAATAAAGGGCTATTCCTATCCTGGAACATTCTAGGTTGATCAGGAATTGAACCCGATATCTCGTTATATTAGAAGGAGTCATCAAGCCCCATACTCAACGAACTACCACTACCACAGTTCAGTTTTGTTATCTCAGATGAATCAAGCAGCATTCATTGATGCAAAAGGATTAAACATCCCGTATGTTTGTTGGCTTCGCAAACCATGCGTCGATCGCAGCGTAGTGTAAATAGAATTTCTAACATTTGAAATTGAGGCAGCTAAAATCGAACTAACAGAGTCCGCTTCTTCAGGTCACTTTGAGTCCATGGGTACTAATGTACCAAGGGGCCTGTTTCAAAATATTCATCAATAAACTATGTCTATTTTATACTGCCTCACACTAAATTTTAATTTTGGCATTGAAAATTAGAGATAGGCGGATATTTTACCCAATTTCCGATCCGAACCTGCAACCGTAGGAATCGGGGCGATTTTAGATCTTGTTAGCATCGTGTAGGTCAGAGATTTCAAAAACCATTTATTCCGGATATGGATCGTTTTTTAAACATTTCGCACTTACTCATGCAGTTCCATAAATATCAGAATGGGCAAAGTTATCCGTAAAAAAATTGAACCAAGCCTAATTTTCCTATTTTCGCATACAAAACTTCGTCCCATAAATGAGAGTGTATCGAGTTAACGGTACTATTCATAAATTTTGAACTGGGAGTTAATGAGTTGGAACATTAAATTGTGGAAAATTTTGCTGTGCTGTGTAACAGGAAGACATTGATAACTACGAACATTTTGAAGCATTTTTGCTGTAAATTTCGTTTCTTATTTCGCGGTAATTTTGATCAGTAAGATTTTTGAACTAAAAAGAGAAATTTTGCGATTTTAAAATGAATTTTTTCGACGCTCAGAAAAAATAGCTGCATGGGGAAGACATATATTTTTTTTGGCTTTATAGACAAAAATGTTTGCTGTTACTAAAAAAAATGTTGAATAGTTTAATTAAACAGACATTTTCATGTTTACATGTACACGGGATTATTTCAGTTTACAAAAATAAAGCGAAAAATTATGCCATAAGTACAGAAATAGAACGCGTTTAGAATAAAATTGATGTTGGTTTAGATATTTTTTAAAAGAAATGAACGGAACTGCTCAAATTTTGTGGATGTGTAAGGCCTGTAAGGGTATTATAGAAAATACCCGTTTCACTAAGGCACTAATCTCTACGAATTTTCCCATAACGGAGATGAATGCTAAGAACAGATTTTTTTTAAAGAACTTCTAATCGAGAATCGCAATAGTATCATTGAGGAAGGCAAGAGATCCAAGATGGGTTTTCTAAGCTTTCGCTGGCAATAACTACTCCAGTCTTACAAAGAAAGATGTTGATTCCACATCCGAGGACCCCACAAAGACCACGCCATCTATAATCAACCAGCAACTCTTTTCCGTAGTGCTTCAGAAGCGATTAAAATCTCTCTCTACCCACGGTTACGATAAAACATCCGACGCCTAGATTCTGGATGTACCTGACAAAGATATCACTGGGATGTAACTGAAACGGACATTATTGCTGTGGCTAGAGGCTGTCTGCAGACCGACGACATACTCGTGAGAAGTTTCAAACAGAGTTTGGGACAGACATATATCTAACATTAAGGTTCATGTCTTTCTCCTGTCTTTCAAGGTAGGTGTTAAACCAGAACTGTGGGAAAAAGCAATGCTTCCATTAACCTGGCAGAATGATGTATAATTTCGCGAATTCACTGACTATGGTGTAGCTGCTACAAATCAGTTTGTTTTTGGAAACCAACAGCGTAACGGAACCGATTTCCATAGCACATCATACAGCCGCCTAACGATGATTGAAACGCGATATAATGCGCAGCTTTTATTTATTGCTGATAATACCGCCAAACCTACTTCTACTTGTACTGAGGATAACGTTTCTTCGCCAAAACTCCCTATTTTCGATACTCAGCCAGCAACCCAGATTACTCCCAACTCCCCGACAGTTTACTATCAGAATGTCAGAGGCGTGCGAACAAAAACAAATGACTTCCACATTTCAATCACGAGTTGCGGCTACGACGTCATAATGTCGACTGAAACAATGCTTCGAGAAGACATTTCAAACTCAGAATTCTCATCATCGTATTAATTTTACCGCTGTGAGCGTAGTATTGCAACAAAGACATTAACCTGTGGTGGTGGCCAAGGCGGCCACCTGCTGTTAAATTATCTTTAAAGGGCAAAACAGTTATCCTGGAAGACTGCAATAAATTATAACAACGATCTGTGTATATAGGTGGAATATATTTGCAACCGAACATTGATACAACTTTGTATTCTTCTCATTCATCGGCAATGCGACAAATCGCCTGAACCTTGCGTCAGATTCTGACACCATCGTCATTTTGGGTGACTATAATCTTTCAGTCCTCATTTGGGGCCTTGACGAGCATATTAATACATTACATCATCGGGACGGAAATTTTTTCTCACGAAGTTTCTATCTGTAGGCTTACGTCAAGTAAATGAACTACTAAATGTGATTGTGTAGAGATCATCGATATGCCACACTCCATTCTCAACGTTTGTATTGAAACTTGATGTACACTTTTATGCTAAACCAAGGCACAAACGACGATGTAACATAGCTTGATTTCAACCGTTACCTGGATTACGGGATGGTTACTAACCAGTACTAACCAGTGGTTAGTAACCATCCCGTAATCCAGGTAACGGTTGAAATCAATTTAAAAATTGGTTACATTCATACCTGTCGGACCGCTACGTGTATGTTAAGCTGAACACTTCAAACTCAGATTATTTTAACTAACTATCTGATGCCCTTCAAGGCAGTATACTGGGGCCGCTCATATTCATATTAGTTGTTAATGATCTATGTCTTCATTTGAACTGCGGCAAAGTACTATATGCTGATGATCTGAAAAGGCAACCTCTGAATGAACAAATCCTGAAGCGTGTTGAAACCATCTGTGATCAAGGTGTAAAATTTACCAACACGATGCGCTTCACAGAACATATATCGTTGATAACCTCTAAGGCTTACGCAGTATTGGGATTCATCCGGCGTAACACGTCTCAGTTCAATGATATACACACACACACTTAAGGCACTCTTCTATTCGTTGGTACGAAGCATACTCGAATATGCAGTTCTTGTCTGGACTCCATATCAAAACACACCGTCGCTGCGAATTGAAAGGGTCCAGAAAAGCTTTTTTAATTACGCTCTGGAACAGTTTCCATGAGAAGTCCGCACTATCTATATTATTCCGAAAACCGATGCCGACTCATCAACTTTCAAATGTGGACTAAAGTCAAAACTTTGTCGTATCAGTTCAAGTAGGACGGTTTTATGTAATTTTGGTACGCACAACTCGTTTTTGATATCAAAATACATTTACTTTTCATTAGGGTGACTCAAACATTTTTTTGTCGGAATGGTGCATATCATAGCAACCCTGTTTGAATAACTGCATCTGCTATATTGGGAGCGGTGGGTGGTAAGCCTAGTTTACACTTGTATAACGATGAAGCTATTCAAACAGGGTTGCTATGATAAATAATAAAATCCACTTGTTTTGAAGCCATGCTGCTTCTTTAGTTAATACCTTTTCTCAGCGAATTTTTACAAACTTACAATGTTCCACGAATGTGTTCAGTAGAAGAATACCTTTAAAAATATATAGTTTTCTCATAAATTGATTGATGTGGTGATTTTTTAAGAATTTATTTTTATTTTTAACCGATTTTCCATACTAATTTCCATTTAAACTTTGGAATTTTTGGAGGCTCCATAGACACAACCGATCGGTACCAAAATTTGCACAATTACTAAGGGCCATATAAGGAATCAGTAAAGCCTGGTGGAGCTAAAAGTCAAAAATTGAACCAGTCTATTGTGTACGTTGAAACGGCTGAGTTTACGTCAATAGTGTTTTTGGGAAACTTAATAATAATTTTTCAATGAATTTTTCACGATTATTTTTACTGAACACACTAAGTATTTTCTATAAACGCTTTAGAATTTATAGCTTGTTATATTTGGATGATACCCTAAAATATTTGTTGTAAATTTTTTTTCGTTTCTCATTTCTATGCGTTTTATACATTCTGTGAAGTTCTTCAATCTTCAAAATACACAATTTTCATTAACGCATAATTTTTGCTATTTCGAGTATTTTCACAGACACTGGAGAGATTTTTTTTTAAAATAATAGTTTTTTCAAATCATACTGGAGACATTGAGAGATAGGTGGAATCCATTGAGTTTTATAGGGTAGATGTAGCACTTCTAATTGCAGCTAGAATTAGCTGCCCATTTTTTACCATTCAAAAGTTATTACTTTTGAGCCTTTTGTCGATTTTTTTAAAAAAATTGCCCAATCACTTCTAAGTCACAAGAGATAAATCAAAGATCTCTTCTGAAAAGGAATAACTTTCTGGAACATTCTGAAGCTTCTCTGAACAGCGGTCTATAGCTTCGAGTATATTATAAATAGAGATTTTTGGTCTTCACTAAAAATGTTCACAAAAACAAGTTCTTCAACTTTCCTGAAAACTTCATCTTGCTTTTCATACTTCAAAAAATTGTAACAATTATATCATTTAAAAGAGGCTTAATTATTATATTACCAAAATATCAGAGAAGACTTCATTGCTGTACGCTTTATCGCTCTCGCCTGAGTAATTTATTTGGCGAAAAAAACACTGTCGGAGTGCGGTGAATTGCGCTGAATTGTGCTCGAGATGCGATAGAAGCTAGAATCCAGTCTAGTAAACTGAGGATATCTAGTTAATTTATTGCCAAGTTTCCAGGATCTGTCAGTTTCGAATTCGAGGAAAGTAGCCCCGCGTATATGTTACCTTGCTTTGTTTATTAGAATGCTTTTTGAATACTTCTCGCTTTATATTTTTTCTAAAAAAAAATCGGAGGTCTGTATTTTCCCGGTACTATCGTTACTAATGGTATCAGTACCGTGGAACCGGCTTTCTTCAAGAAGGGTTAGTAGCACTAGGAACTCAAATCCTATTGCTAAACTAAAGTCAATAGTTTGAGCGTAATCTGAAAACCGATTTTTGCCTTTCTCATAAAGAAAGGACATGCCATCACTCTGAAAATCGTAAACCTAATCCCGGAGGGGCGTGTAACATATACCACTCGACTCAGTTCGTCGAGATCGGAACATATCTATGGTAGTATGTATGTATGTATGTGGCAAAAATGCCACCTCTGGTTCTCATAGATGGCTGGACTGGTTTTCACAAACTTAGTCTCAAACGAAAAGTACTACCTTCCCTATGACTGCAATTGAAGTTTCTGTCGATAGGAGTTCCGGTTCCGGAGTGACAGGTTAAAGAGTGCAACCACGTAGCATTTTTCCAGATAAACCATGTTATCAAAATGAAGCAAAACCTAATAAAATGGATGCCAAATACATGGATTTGCCAATCTAGATTCATAATGTCCAACCAAAGTCGCTTTGATCACATTGGGCGCCTACGACGGTTCTCGATTCCATATAAGCAGAAAATGAGATACAAATTAAAATTTTGAAATTTAATTTGGTGATGTGATAGTTTGTTATGTGCTAGGGCTGCCACTTCACCGAGTTTAATCCGGGGACACTAGTTTTACGGGGGTTTGTGATTTACGTCAATTTTTCAAGGTCTTCCGTCAGTCGCGCTAGTGCACAGAGTGCATGCCGTTCTGAAAATCTAGCGAAATCGTTTTAGAGCACCAACGACTGCTTGTAAATAGGGTTTTTACTATTACATGGATTCAGCTTTTTTACCCGATTGACTGTTCGTTTCAAGGTGGCTGCATCTATCAAGTATTGCCCGACCGTCCGAGTTAATCATTATAGAGTTCTCGCGGTGGTATCGTTAGCTGCTCCTGTAGTAGTCCTTAACTGTTAGCTGAGAATGCGAACTGTAGTTTACTTTCTAGTCGATGACGCTGTAATTGGTTGGAGAAGAGGAATGCTCATTTGACAAATCCTCCACAGCGTGAGTGGTTGGTGCATTTGAATTCTTTGTCATTGGCTGGGGTAGCGCAATGCGAAAACAAATTAAATTTACAGCTAATTTGTTTGTGGTTGTTTATTTGCAGCCAAATTTGGTTTAAATTTTTTTTTTAAATCAGCCTAACTTATCAGAACTAAAAAAGCGTTTCTAAATATCTTGTTCCATGCTTTACGGGATTCCTTAAATAAATGAGACAATAGTACATATTTAGCTAAATGCCGGTATTGAATAAAAATCTGGTCCGTTATTTTTTATGCTATGCAAAATTTTTGATAGAGTATAGTTTGAAGTTAAAACTTGACTAGAATAAAAACGCCAAAAGTTTTTGTAGACAGGGCACTCTGAAGCGATATGCAATTATTTGTATGGGATATTGTTACAGGGTTACAGGGGCGCAAATTTGAAAGGATGACGAGCTCACGCACGGAATGTGTAATGATTGCTTCGCCTTTGAGAAAGTGAGAGGATTTGAGTGGAGAGAAAATTCCTTGTTTGATTATGTGAGCGGTGCTGGTGATATGCTGACACAATTTGTGGCGTCACGTCTGTGTTCGGTTTGCTGTTCAAACTTTATCTATAAAAGAACGTACACCGATCCAATAATATTTTTATTTGGGATCGTTTCAAATGGCGAGAATTGTGGGTCAATGATGTTTTCAGAGGAATTTGCAGACATTATAAGTTCTTTCATATAGTGCTGTGATTTTAATGAATTATCTCCCTAAAAGTGAGATTAATTTATCAACTTTCTTGCAAGTACACATATTATTCGATTATGCCTTCAGCAAGGCCAATTCATTATTATCACTTTTTAAATATCATCCTGATAAGTTGGTAATGCTCCGTAAAAAGGTTTGAGTGATCGAAATGAACAACTTTCTGTATTACAATATTGGCGGAACTCGTGTATTTTCGAAGTACTTCGTAATTTTTGAAAAATATAGTGTTGCGGATAGTGATTATTTGTTTACATTGAAACGGTTGAGTTTACGTCAATAGTGTTTTCGACAAACTTTGCTGCTATTATTTTAGTGCATTTGCTACTATTATTTTAGTAATTAAAATTCCTAAAATAATTCAATTTTCAAATTTTTTTTTGGGAATATTTTAACGGAAGTTTCGTAACTTCTTCAAAATTCTACGAAAGTTTAGTAAAAATAATACTTAATCGATTTTTTCAATCGGATTTTCATCATGTACGCCAAATAATTGTTCATCTTCTTTGCAGTTGGTATTGGCTCACTTATCATAATATTCATTAACTCTGACATCAAATGAACAATCATGCATACTTTACTTTGGATTTCGAAACCAATCGAATTGAAATCGGTTGATGCATTAGAACATGAATAGACGAGAATACCGAATAATATTTGAATTGAATATTTTTTCCGAATATTGATTTGACTGGTATGCATACCAGTACATTGAAATTAAATAGTTCGAAAACACACTTGTTGATTTGGAGTACAGCCCAGCGAGATAAATTTTACTGATGCGACCCATTCCGAACCATTGTTATCTCCTGCATGCAAACGTGGATAATTTCTCCATTGCTCCATCAAGTAGTATCCTTGCACGGAAGATGCCAACTTGAACGCATCACTACAAAAGCAGCATCCAGCACTCCCGAACCAATAGCCAGCCCCATGCGCAAGGACGCCAATAGCTATGATGGCGAGTTTATGATCTATAGGCTCAATTGTTGGAGCAGGTGAAAGCAGAAAGTCATGATTCCAATCACGTGATGTCCAATCTCATGTACCCTGTACACTGTAAACTTTGCGTGTGTATCAAAAGTTATCAAGACATCGAGCACGTTATTTGGGCGTATTCTATATATTGTAGTGCCAGGTCCTGGTTAGAAGATTCGTTAAGAGTCAGCCGGGATCCATCTGCTGTCCATGTCGTTGATCTATCGTGAATGTGCTAATGTGGGATTTGGGGTGTTTGTAAAGTTAATTGCTTCTCCAAAATGGAAGCTTAATATTTTTGGTTTCTCGCATATACCAGCTATCGAGTTTATGTTGATGCTCAGTTATTTTTGCATTCAGGGTGAGTTTACATCGAAGTTAGGCATAGCAATGCTTGTATGCCTTTCTCTGTTGCGCAACGATAAAAATTGCTATTCGCCCCACTCTCAGGCCAAATATAGAGTCAATGTTCGTTCTTTTGTACGTAAAGAATAATTTGCAAATCTAATAAAGACAATTCTTAACGATAATACAAGGAATCGTTACTTATGAAGAGAAGAATTTGGCCATAATTGTCATGTTTCATTAATTGGTAATTCCAGCGAAAACAGAAAAATTGATTCTTTGTCCAAAGACAAAATATGAACTACTATAAAAGCCCGGTTCACACCAGATCAGATACGTTCACACGAATATGTTTGTACATTAGTCGTCAGTTTATCTATATGCGTTTAGTTTAGTAGTTCGTTATAGTCAGTTCAATTTATGTGTTCATCAGTTCGCTATTATGTCCAAAAAATTCATTTCAATATATACTAATAGTAGTAACAGCGAGTTTCGACGCGACCGACACAGTTTTCCCTTCAAAGACAAATTCGACACCTCAACAGACACTTGAATATGCGTAAACAACCCTAAATATATACAAACAAACTCCTTTTTGGGTTAAAAATTCAAGAGAATCGTACAAGCTCTAGTCAATTCAAAGAACTTCTATGAACTTCAACAAAATGCTTCAGACTATAGGAAAAATCGGAACTAAGCTAAAGAAAATTCAACGAAATTTAGGGAAATCTTATAAAAGCCAAATAAATTAAGCAAAATTAATAACACATTGCAAAATTCACGTCTTACGCCTTTTCGAGATTCTTTACGAATTTAATAAAACCCTAGCACATTCCAACAAAGACTACCAACTCAAGAAACTTTTCGAAACTGAGTTATTTGGTTTTCTCACCAATTTCAAACGTTTCGAATTTCGTTGTAGCCTAATATGCATTGAATATATTTTTTTAAAAGATACAAATTATTATTTTGAAATTTAATTTAGTGATGTGATAGTACGGGTTGGCACTAGGGTTCGTCGCGGTTGCGGTAATTACCGCAACCGCGCGGTATTCACCGCACCCGCACCGCAAAAATTGCGGTGCGGTGAGACATTTTTTCCCGCGGATGCGGTGCGGGAAATGAGCTTTTACCGCGCGGTATTACCGCAACCGCGCTGATAAAGTCTGCAAATAATTGATAAAGTCTGCAGTCTGCATTAAAAAGCGAATTAAAACTATGACTTTAACCATTTGAGAAGGACGCAACTAGATTTATTTTCTGAACGAATGCTTAGCGATGTCATTATTAGGAACATCTCTCTGTCAGAACGTTCGAGTTTTATTTATTTCCGTGCAATAGCGAAACATGATAAACATTTAATTGCTCTAATTTCCATTGACTTGATAATGATTTGAAAAGAAATCCGAATATAATCTGTATTCGACCTATCGCTATTTGATTTTATACATTTTGGTCATTCTAATGTGATAAAACATACTGTTACTAAAAAATAAAATCTATGAGCTGTGTCCAATATAATTTGGCACCATTATTTTTACGACATATTTTAAAAACTATTTATTTTATACTTCAAAGAAAAAAATTACAAACGAACCTTTTCAAATACATAAAAAGCAAAATCCAATCATTGAAAAACAATTGAATTTTACTGTCAAATCCAATTACAAAATTCATCATTTCTCCTGATTCCTCTTGGCCATAGTGGGATAATGAATCGTTTTCAATGGCATTTTCTCAACTGTGAATTTTGATTAATTTGGAGAACTTAAAGACGAACTAATGATACTAAGACATAAAAACAATCCAAACAATGTAATTATCATCATCAAACCAAACGAATTTGGAGGATTTTTTTTTCGTGTGCGTCCGTTGTTCGTCCAACTGGGAATGTTTTCTACAAAATTAACAAATAATATTTTTCAGTTAGGAGTATTTTGTAACTTTTTGAAAGTAAAGCTTTCGATGTTAGTGTAGGGCATTGCGATTGTTTTGTGTTTCTCAAAGAGTCTCTCTAGGTCTCCCTTCATATTGTAACAAGTGTCAAAGTTAGCCCAGATGCTAAATTTTTCATAGTTTGAACAGTTTTTGCCTTAATTGAAAATTTATCTCGAAACTTTAACGTAGGGGTTAGGTATTTTTACATAGAATCTGTATACAAAGAAATAAATCGGTTAAGTAATTTTTGAATGGCAGGTAACACCGAAAGTCATGGTTTTCCAGAGACATTATACAAAAAGCTTCGTCACCGAGTCGTTTGTCGATATTTTTTCATGGGAAAAATTCCAGCTTGTTATTGAAATGATACACTATAATGTACAAAAGTTTTGATCAGTTCGCTTCACGCAAAGTTTGAAAAAAATCGAGAAAAAGTGTTTTTTTCACACCAAAACCCTTACCTCTCTTAATAAAACTTGCAAAGTTGTATATTTTCATAAATGTTCCATTCTGAGGAGTCCGTCAAAGTAAATTTTCGTGTAAATAAGAATAACATTTTACTATATATGGCTATACAAAACAAATGAACAATTTTTGAGCACAATTTTTAAAATACATGATTTTTACCGCATTTACCGCATTACCGCGCGGTGCGGTGCGGTAAATGCAATGCGGTTGCGGTAAGCGGTGCGGCTTTATTATTTTTTTTGCGGTTGCGGTGCGGACTGTTCATTTACCGCCCACATCCGCACCGCGACGAACCCTAGTTGGCACTTCACCGGGTTTAATCCGGAGACACTAGTGTTGCTGGGGCAATCTCCGGACGTCTGTGTTTTACGTCAATTTACCAGAACGTGGCTCTGATAAATTGACGAAGGACGAAAACTTTTCCTATATTCAATCTTCTGTCAATCGCGCTAGTGCATTGAAAATCTAGCGCAATCGTTTTAACGGCTCTAGCGTCTGCTTGCTCAGTGAGCCATCTGCGCGACTTCACGAGGGTTAATACTGAATTCAATTTTTTTGTTTGAAAATTTTAAAAATGTAAATAGGGGTTTTGTTACAAACTTAGATTCAGTTTTTTAGCCCGACTGACTTCTGGTTTCCAGGTGGCTGCATCTACCAAGTATTGCCTGACCAGCCGAGCTAATAATTATCGAGTTCTCTCGGTGTTATCGTTAGCTGCTCCTACAGTAGTCCTTAACTGTTAGCTGAGGATGCCAACAGTACAATCGTGTGGACGAATAACCGTACTATATGTTCCCGGCAGTCACCGTAGTTTTCTTCCCAGTCGATGCCGCTGAAATTGGTTGGAGAAGAGGAATGCCCATTCGACTAATCCTTCACAGCGAGAGTGGTTGGTGCTTTTGAATTCTTTGTCATTGTCCCGGGAAGCGCAATGCGAAAACAAACTAAATTTACAGCTTATGATTGTTTGTGATTGTTTCTTTGCAGCCTTAGCCACTTGGGCCATGCGTTTATTTACACCTTATACCTTACTTACCTTATTAGAGCGGTAAAAGCGTTTCTAAATATCTTGTTCCATGGGATTTCCTATGTACATGGGACAATTATACATAGAACGGCAGTTAAGATTATACTCTTGTTTCTAGCGAAAAGTACCCCCAGGTTAGAAAAAAATCTCCGGGTCACAGTTTCACCATATGTTGCAACACTAGTGTGCCGATCGCAGCGGTGTACGTACTTTTGAAGTATACCTGTATATTAATGGCCAACTCAATTTAGAGCTTCAAAATAATGTTGAATGTCTATCTGAAGCTTAACTCTACTACCTAAATGTATTACTGCTACTTTCCCGAATTGGACGACCGATACAGGCTGATATCAAATTATCTTTCCACAGGCTTTCAATTCTAAAGTGGTTTTGTTGTGTAGACTTAAACATTAGGAGAAACTGGGCCAATTCGGACCTAGTTAGGGTTTACGGTGTCTCTGGTAGAAAATATTTAGACAAAAAAATCAGTATCGCCAAAATACTCACTAATCGAAAGCTTAGATGCTCCTCTTTCATCTGAGCATAACTTTGAAATGTTCTATCCGGGGGTCTAGAACATTTATTTTTTTACATTTTGACGATCAATTTTTTAGGTAATTTTTTAATGAGTGGTTCTAAATAGATATCCCTCTTTTAGGAGGTTAAATCAGCGAACACACACTGTCAGAGCAACGAACTTTTAACATTATTGAAATTCTTCGAAGACACCATTTAGCCAGTTTACCGTTGGTTATTAGGTGTTTTTAAATTCGTATAACAAAACGTTTCCTTCAATTTATTTTTCTTCGAAATATATTTTTGCTCGAGGTTCCTATGTGACAACATACATTACATACGTTACATTCAAAACTCTATCATTGATCTATGGATTCTTCGAATAATTTTATCTCAATTTGAATTGTTATAGTTTTTAGTTTCGTTGAAAATTACGAATTTAAACACGATAAAAAAAACTTTCCCTTTCAAAACAGATAACAGCAGTGGTCCTTTTGGCAGAAAATTATATTTTCCGCAAAACCATTTCATGGTATCTGTTTGGCAGTCAGCGGGAAAGTGTTTGGAAGCAGCAGGGTGTTATCTGTTTCTGAAATTATTTTTTGTTCAACGTAGCAATTCTATTTTTGGAAATTGGGAAAGTTGAAATTATAAAGTGCACTTTATTAAGTATTTAGATTTGATTAGTCGACAAAACAAAGGATACATCAAATAAAGGTAAAATGGTCTGAGAAATCCAAAAATGATATAGTTATGAATAAAAAAGGGTCGGAAAAGTATCCCGAGCGAAAAAAAAACTTGAATGACGTGAAATATAAACAAAAGAAATTCTCTGAATATAAGTATTAGACCATATACAGGGTGTTTGGTTCATGGTTAAGAATCTCTCGGGGGGTGATAGACTGCCATATTTGGAGAAAAAAAATTGTTCTACACATACCATCAAATCTCAACCGTTACAGAGTTATTGAACTTTTTGTGTAAAAAACTTATTTGTCTTAAAATACCTGTAACTTTAAAAGTATACTTTGTATTTTAAATGTTTTAGTTCCATTCGAAAGGTGAGAAAATTTTGCATTGAGTGATGCCCTCACATGTTTCAGTTAATTAGTTTAAGTAGCCTTTTCAAAGTAATTTATTGAAAATTAAACAATTTTAAACGATTTTTCGTTCATTTCTTGAAAATCCTAATAGTTAACATCATCCTTTTAATAATTCAGATTGTTAGTCTTGGTGAGCTGCTTAATTCGTTCTTTGACATGATACACTTACCTTTTCTTATTTTCATGATTTTGGGTTGTTCAACACGGATATTTTTATCTCATTTTCACTTGTACCAGCTTTAATTGAAAAATTATGGCACTTATTGTACTTTTTTTTCTTTTTATTCGAAAGCCAGGAAAATTTTACAGTGAAAAAAGTATTAATACCTTTCAGTTAAGTGAATTTAGTATTCTTTTAAAAGTAAATTAGTTTAAAGTTAGTGCTATTATTAGCATTTTCGTTAATTTTCTTAAAATAGTAAATAATAAACATTACCATTATTATCATGGAAATAATGCATCTCAGCAAGTTCTACAGTTCTTTCTTTGACTCCATTCAATTCTCTTTTGGTTTCGACGCAAAATCGTTTTTATCACATCGTTTCATATGCAAAAATAACGATTTCGAACCCACTGCATTTGTGGCGAGCTCATGCTGTGTTAACTATTAAATAGCAGCAAAATGAAAAGTGATATAGACAAAGTGTCAAATAAAAAGTTGCAGAGAACATTAAGGGGCATCAAATGAACAATAGTAACGATAAATTTGGTTGATTAATAATTAACATATTTAAAAAACTCTACAAAAACACAAATTTTGAGTTATTTCGTTAGTAAAAAATAATTTAGTACACTTAACTAAAAGATATTTGTACATACACAGATAGGAAATTTTCTCAGCTTTCCAATGAAATCTTGTAAATAACGATATAAAGCATATTTTTTAGATTAGAGTCTTTTAAGCACTTGCAAGTCGGTTACAGGAAAAGTATAGTAATGAAATTACAAAGAAATGAGAAGAGATAGAAATATGACGTCCAAGAACAAATTATGAACCGTCTTAAAATCCAACTTTTGGATAATGGATATTGCTATAATCATACTTCATTATTGCGAGAAAATTAGCAAAATCCTCCTCAAAAACACTAACTTTTAACTACTTTACAGCTAAAAGGTAATTAAAACTAATTACTTAAAAGATATGAGAACACCATTCAATAGGAAATTTTCTCACCTTTCGAATGGAACTGAAACATTTAAAATACAAAGTATACTTTTAAAGTTAGAGGTATTTTAAGACAAATAAGTTTTTTACACAAAAAGTTCAATAACTCTGTAACGGTTGGGATTTGATGGTATGTGTAGAACAATTTTTTTCTCCAAATATGGCAGTATATCACCCCCCGAGAGATTCTTAACCATGAACCAAACACCCTGTATACACATTACTAATTGAATTCAAAGAACACAACTACATCATTAACAAAGAATTTATTTTCTTGCGCCAATGATTAAAAAATTTTCAAGAAAAAATTATTTCTTAGATCGACGTACAAAGTATGTACTACAAACGAGTAATGAAGTATCCATAAGTATATAAACATAGATATTTATTTTTCCAAAATGAAAACTTCTAGATCGTTAGGATTTGATTTATTTAGGATAATATTGTTCTACCAGAAACAGAAAAATAACTCGAGTAAAAATATTATCCAAATTTAAAATTTAAATGAACACGAAATAGACTAAATGTCGGTCATTGGCAACAAGCTTCTTTTTCTGATACTATATGTCTAAAGATTCATCCCCTTAAAAGTGAGAAATCTTCTGAGAGCTATTCTTTGAAACGCAATCTTAAAAAAAATCATCAAAATGTTAAAAAAAAGATTGTTTTAGACCCCCCGATAGAACATTTCAAATTTATTTACAGATGAAAGAATAGTATCTAAGGATTCGATTAGCGAGTAATTCTTGAGCGTTTTTTCAAAACGTCATATCTGCAATGAGTTACTCTCTTTGTTTACTTTCTCTTCTGTTAATAATTCGGTCACTTTAACATTTATCCCTCAGCTCTTTGCATAATATGCTAGTTAAAACCACCGTCTTTCGATCTGTACTGTAAAATAAGTGAAAAGTGTTATAGTGACGCCGTAAAAATCGAAAGAGAAAGTAAACAAAGAGAGTAATTCATTGCAGATATGACGTTTTGAAAAAACGCTCAAGAATTCAGCGATACTGATTTTTTTGTTCAAATATTGTTCTACCGGAGACACCGTGGGTTTTTGAACTATAGAATTGAAACGAGTCGACCGAATCACAAATAAATATTTTTTTCCTAGAAGCCTGATCAATTGCACACATTTTTTTCTAAGGCAACATTTTCCAATCTTTTACCGTATTGTGTAAAAACGGTTCTTCGCAAAAGTACATAAAAGGTCCGAATTACCCCAACTTTGTTCCAATTTGGACCACCCATTTCTTTTCTATTTCTTGCAATAGAAATGAATTCCTATTTTGGACTAAGTAATAGTTGATAGTCTTTCCCAAAACAGGATATAAATAAAAGATATTATATGGCAGATCAAAAATCACAATAATGCACTTGATTTAATTAATTGTTGTTGCCAACAAAATCTTGATATTCGGCTTACACATATTTCAAAAAAAAAAGCGCCTAAGCAACATTCACTCCTAGTGCACGCACACGTTAGATAGAACAGAGCTACATAACAGCCATGAAAATTATATATACGCTTTTCATAATATTACCATAGCTGAGAAACAGCTGGGGCTCCAAATTGACCAGTGGTCCGGATTGCCCTACTTTCCTTTAATTTGTGTTGTGAACATTTGAATTATTTTAGAATATTTGATTCCAATCAATATTGTTAAAAATTGGTCCTTAGCATACTTTCCCTAATCTAAAGATTGATTTTTAGCATTATAACATAAAATAACAAAAAAAGGATCATCACAAATACATTCGAGATTTTCTGGATGAAAATCTAAATGGCACACAGCGAATATCCTAATCTATGATTGTTAGTTTTAAACAATAATTTTTTTCGAAAATAATGCCTATTTCTTGAGCGTTTTTTTCAAAAAGACATATCTGCAATGAGTTACTCTCCTTGTTTACTTTCTCTTCTGTTAATAATTCGGTCACTTTAACATTTATCCCTCAACTCTTTGCATAATATGCTAGTAAAAACTTTCGATCTGTACTGAAAAATAAGCGAAAAGTGTTAAAGTGACGCCGTAAAAATTGAAAGAGAAAGTAAACAAAGAGAGTAACTCATTGCAGATATGTCTTTTTCATTACAAAAATATTGTCCACTTTATAAAATGAACAATCCTCATTTTACTGAAAATCGTACATTACTTGTGTTTTTTAGATTTAGAACTTTTTAATTCCACAAAATTAATTATCAAGTATCAATTCATATTTCATTTTCTTCGAAATTTGAATAATAATCATCGCACCCGTACCTAAACCGCCCTGATACGCCACCGTCGGAGAAAAGCACTCATCAGCGAAGCAGGCCACGACGACGTGAATGTAAACAAAGCGCTCCTTTTATCATCGTGACTGTTTTTGTTCAAATCATCTTCGCGCTTCCTAATCGACGCCGGTCCGAAGCACGTACGGTGTGTAATCGTTAGGTTGCATGTTTTTACATCAACTCGCTGGTACATCTCTTTTTCTACTATTCGTCTTAATCTTAATCGAACGCTTTTTGCCTCTTTCTCGGTACGACTTTCTATTGTGTGAATGAAGCTGTTGATATAAATCATAATTTCTTCACAATTACCCTAGACAAACAAAGTTGCGGCGGTCGGCCATTGATTGGAACATGTGCATCCATCTATTGGCAAACCTAGGCCTACTTTGTTTTGCAACTTATTACCACCATAATTAACATAGTTTGATGAAAAAAATTCTTTCTCCCAGTGAATAAATGGACTCTTCTTTCAATCTGTCCGTTTTGTAATTTCACAACAGAAACAGCTTAGCGCAAAACCCCTCTCCGGAATCAGACAACGAAACAGATATGAAACCCGTGCGGTCCACCGCTGAACGGAGGTGGGTTGTTATCTGGTGAGTTCAATCGGATCCCGCGCTGCCCAGCCACGGTCCCCAGTGCTCCGCAGAAGTCGAGGTGGTCGATTAAGGTGATGGAAGGAATTCGTGCAATTTTGCGGAGGCTGTGATATTTCTCTCTGCATCGCCGCCACACCGTAGCAGCAACAGAACCGTAATACAGAGCAGGCTGATGTTGGGGTCCCGGTCTTGGAGATATTAAAAATTCAATTAAGACATTAACGCGGCCAGTTCGATCGGTGTTTGGGACGGATTGGTGAGATTAGATAGTCGCAGTAGCTTGTAGTACTCATGGCCTGCTGTGGAAAAGCACGTGGGTTTTGTTGTTGCGCTGATGGAAGGAGGTAGTTAATGAAACGCTTGGATCTAATTAAGGGGACTTTTTTTGCTTTGTGCGACAAGATTTGTTGTACGATCGGTTAGAGATTGACGAGGCGGCGTTACATTGTATCCTATTGTTTTCAAGTTTACTTCATATTAAGGGGAGTTCTCAAAAGATCTTAGTCATACAAAATCCATTTCCGTTTATGCCATTTTTTCGCGAACCCTCATCCATCTCGTATTCCGGGAACTATTTCTTATTATTTCGCACCTCACTCATTTTAGCGTTTTTTTCCCGTTGCTAAACGTAAATTCAAACCGTCTGGGATTGTCGGACTGCCAGACTCGTAATTCGTTCCGGCTGTTCAGTTTGTTGCTGCTGTTGCTATCCTTCGCGGGCAAAACTTACATCTTCTCCGAAGGCGAACAAACTCCGACGAGACGAGCGAAAGAAAAAAAAAAAGAAAAGAGTGCGGCCGTCTGACCGCGGAGCATCCGAAAATGTTTATGAATAAACCGCAATTTGTTTCCCATGCGGTGAGAAATGATGCAAAACACAGCAGCTTCGCGAGGGGCTGAGAAAATGGCAACTTTTTACTTCTCCGACTAATCCGAATTCAAAACCTGCAAATATTAATCCTCGCAAAAGGGGTGGAAATTTTATTCAAATTTAATCAGAACTTTTGCCAGCAAAAATATTGCAACAATGTTCCGGAAATATCGCCCCGTTCGCGAGAAAGCGGAAGAAGCACCGAGGCGGAAAAGTGAAACGGAACAAATTTTAAATGCAAAAGTGCAATAAAAATGGCGCTGCGGTGCATCACAATTTCTTCGGTGCTTCCGTTACGGATGTGTGCCTTGATTAAAATGTAAATAAAATAATGAAATTGTCTGGCGTTGCACGGCTGGGGAAGCTTTCTGGTGGCTGGAGATTGCCACCAGGCTAAGTTGAAATTTTTTTGGTGGTTCCTTAAATTTGTTGATAATCGAGTCTAAGACATAAAATCAAAGTGCCATTTGCATTCGTCATCATCAACCAATTATGAATATCAAAAAGCCAAAACGATTTCTGCACAGATAAGCGTTCCGGATTTACATTTTCTATTTCTCCGAATCATAATGAGCTGCTTTCGTGCCAGGACAAACCTATGTGAGTAACCCAAATGGCACAGAAAAGCTTTGACCACACTGAAGACATTTCACTCAAAGAATTGCATTTTAATCAAACCAAAACGTTCGCGGAAACTGCGAGCTCGATTTCGAGAACCGCACCTCACTCGGAACCACATCGTTACGTTCAACCGCTCGATTCGTCGTGGGTGCGCTCGCTAGACCAGCCCTATCCGTATTCCCCGTTAACGTTTGGTGTTCTTCTTCGCTACTGCCCCAGACCGTGGCCTAGATCTGGTATCGCACTGCCTCCGTTGGATTCGCGAATGATCATCCTCGTGTGCTCCGTCGAAAGCAGAAATCAGCAGATTTTAGATACAGTTTTGTGAATTGAGAATATTAATGATATTCAAATGAGATTCGGTTTGTGGCTTATTGTTTCGCTCTGCTCCGGTCGTGGATCCGGGGAACGGAAACTAAAGATGCAGCTTCTCAGAGCTATAGTATTAAGTATACATACATACACACATACACATACACACATCGGAACGAATCAACATAATTTGATGACCGTTCTTTTTCTTCTGCGGTAGCATCAGAGTCGTTTTCATCGGATGCCAATTCCCCCTGGGTTCCCGATTCAGACCGACCCACCCGTCGCCATCTGATTCTACTGGCCCGATAAGGATTATAATGTCATTGTCATGGTGAGTGAGTGGAATCGTCGTTATCCGGGGTACCGATTTTTGCGCTGAAAAGGTACTGTACCGTTTTGATTTGAATTCCGGACAATTGAGATAGGTTTGGTAAATGTTGGATACTAGTGAACCAATACGGTCTTTTCTGTCAAGCTTATACTAATTGTACATAGATAACTAAGCACTGACAGGGAGCGGTCTCCTCTATTCGACCAGAAGCTGTTTTGGTAAAAAAGATATCATTATTAGAAGTAATCTGCTAGGTGATCAGTTTATTTCTTTCTTTCTAGCACTTTATTTAACTAAGTAAAAGCAGTAAATTAATTTAACATAATTTTATAACAAAAACTTTTTCGAATTTTTGCAAGCAATAAGCAGAGTTATATATTCACTTTAGAAAATATATATATGTTCACTTTAGAGTTATATGTTCACTTTAGAAAATTCAGTCATGGAACACACAGGCAAAGCATTTCCATTGACGAAGACAAGGCCAAGAAAAGAGGATTGATGGTTGGAAATTGTGCTTACTTGATTTACACAAGAAAAGTGACAAAAGCCACATCTAAATTTAGGGTTTGTTGTCGAGGATAACGGGTTAGGGTAAGCGTATCCACGTCCAAAAAAAAACTTACATAAGTCCTGGTTGGTTGAAACCACCAAGGAATATTATCACATCGTTTGCATCTGCCTGAGAAGAAGCGCGATCTGTATAGTTTAGATGGAACTGCGTAATAGAGCAGTCAAGTCGTTTTTCTGGATCCGGTCCAATAAAATAGTTCTTCGTCTGCGTAGGAATCTTCGTCCAAACAGCTTCAATGCTTTTTGAATTATTTACACCAAAATCACAGGAGGCAAGTGCGTATGAAACAGCGATCAAAACTCCCCCGCCGCGACCACGAAAGCTGTTACGAGCGCCTCGATCCGCATGATAAACCGCGTTAGAATCCCGGAAGATCTGCATCGATGTAATACGATCATCAAGCCAAGCAAATATCGAAGTCGCCGTTAACAGCAGCCAAGTATAAGTCCTTGATTTTCGTTCTTAGCCCTCTGACATTTTGGTAGTACAACCGCATATCGTCAGTGCCACGTGCCAAGCATCCCGACATATTGGAAGGACGTGGCATGCTAGAAACCACTAGCTTTTCAGGGAGTGGATCGTCCTTTAAAGTAAAATACTCGCCTGAGAAGACCACCTCACGACATCCGAATGCAGGGCCGGGACGACTGTCAACCGTAGCATGTACAGGGTGATTTCCACGGCGACACTTTACTGGTTCATCAGTCGACAGTTTGGCTCAACGATTCAACAAATGAAAAAGGGTGTTTGAATTTGGCCTAGAAGATTTTCAACATACGGTGTTCCCTAGAACTTAGTACTGAATGGATTAAATTCGCTTTCCACAAACTGTTTCAGTTTATATCTCAGAATTAGCCGTAATTTAGTATTTCCTTACGATCGTTGCCCCCTTGCCCGTAGACTATTATCTCATCGTTACGGATAATTTAAGTGCTATAGAGGCTCTCTATTCGATGAATCGTAGAAAGCAGTCCTCGTATTTTCTGGGCAAAATACAGAAACTTCATAGCGTTTCATCTAAGTCTCGTGTCTCGAGTCTCTTCCAATTGCTTCTTTGAACTTGTGGCGACGGATTATCACGACATCGAACATGTTGTCTGGACATGTGATGAGTATTGTGATGGCAGATCTCAGCTAAACGATTTATTTTGGGCTTTGGATGTGCTGGTGATAAATGCCCAAAACATAGTTACTTTTTCTTTTTTTTTCTATCATTCACTGATCTCTATTACGAGACTTTCAGAAAATCTAATGCTGCACCATTGAAAACCGAATTCTAATAACGGCCTGGAAGTCGGACTCCTAAAAAAGGCCAACCGGTTGATCCATATGCTAATATAGTGCAAGGATGTGTTCATCATGTCCCTGTCCTCGTTGTCCGCTATTTCTTTTCTACTAATAACATGCTTCTACTACTACATCCCTCTTGTGAATGTCACTCTTGTAGATAAACCCGTTATGAATGTATGTCCAAAGAATTAATCCCCTATGTGAATGTTTTTTCAAGGAATATTTTGCACGCCTACAGAATGCCGACAAGTGTTTCTTCTAATTTTAATTGTTGAATCAAGGAATGTAAACTTTGGTATTAGTACGCGTTAATAACTCGGTTACTGAACTAGTCCCTTTTCAAGTACGTCTCGATCGGCAGCTGACTCACGACGAATGACTGCTTTTTTACATTCGATAAGCAGTAGTAGCCTGGGTGATGATTTGTCACGCAGACTACAAAACTTGACCTGCTAGTAGAGGGGTGTGCAAGTAGCACCAACAAGAAATGTCTTCAGGCCTTCAGAGATCTGTTTTTATATTGCTAGAATACGTCCTTGTTAAACATGCTAAAATGTATTCAAAGTTTTTGAAGATGTTCTAAAGGGAGGTAGGCAAGCTTATTCTTAATTAAATCTAGTTATTACCTTAAATCTTTCGTATATTATCAATATTCCTACTTTTAGAATGACCATTGAATTAATATAAAAATAATTAAAATTTCAATTTATCCTCCTAATGCGTTATGTCGATCTCTACTTTGAAAATACACCACGGAGTTTTGAGGATTTTTTCGACGACGAGTTATAAAAAGCAGTGTTAGGCGTTCAAGCGGTTTCCCTTTAAGTTGAAATAAGTCCAGCAAGGAAATCCAAGGATTAGATATTTCTTAGAACTTAATTGGGATAGGTCAATATATTAAAAATTCCTGAAAAGTTTTGTGTGAAAATGAGAATAAATGCTTTGCCAAAGGCATGTATCATTTTGAAACATATTGTGTAGGGGAAGTATGTTAAAACATAATCATAATTGAATAAAAATATTAAAGATGATATTTCGTAACGTGCTTACCAGCATTGATGGAAAATTAGGGGACAAAACATTTTTAAGTAAGTAATTCTTTATGAGAACGGCCCTTTCAATCAAAATTTAATATGATAAATCAAAAACACAACGGAGAACGCATGTTAGTATGACCCAATAACAATTTATTTAATGCATAATATACTAAAAAGTAGGTATATTCCTGTGTCTGATCACATTATTATATGATCCAGTTTATCATTAAATGTTGTATGCCCACGCTATTTAACAACAACGTTTATATACTTGAAACCCGCTTAGGTATTTCCCGATAAAAGATACAGCCTCGGCTTTGAAGTTCGTCATTCCTCGATAGTTATTACACTCGAGTTTGTGGCCCTATCATTTTGATATACTCTGAATTAAAGGTTCCTACTAAAATTTAAGTATATACGAGTCTTATCAAGCCGAAAGTAAAATGTTTTGTGAAAAATATTTTAAAACGAAGAGTAAAAATGTGAAAATCGAAATAAATTCTTGTGATTTCGAATCACTTTACGATTACTTGGTTACATTGTATTTATGTTTGATTACGCGAATTATTTTAAGAATAAAGACAATTACCTTGATTATTATCCAAATAACTCTTGATTATGTTTCACTATTTTGGCTTGTTGCAAACCCCTTGGATTTTGCCCTGGTTTTGTAGGTAAAATCCAATCATATCAGAATTTTTTTTAACATTGTTACAATTTTTGCCCATAATGAAGTTATACGGGTTCAAAAAAGTTGCGTGTTTTGTAATGAAGAAAAATACCTTCCAACATTGATAACGCAAAAAATCAGAAACAAAAAAATTACAAGTAATTTTAAGAATTAGAAAACGTCCCATAACTCGAATAGTGTGAGTGACAGAGACAACACGTCTTCTGCAAAATTTATTAAACTACTCGCCTCGACAACTTTGTCGAGTCTTTCGATTCAAAAGTTAAATTTTCTATGATCAGGCTGTCTGTATGTAAAAGCGCCACAAGATGGCGCTTTTACATACACACAAACGTCGAAAATGTAAAATCGCCAATAAAAACAGTTTTGACTCTAACGAAATAAGTACGTCAAAACGCTGTGCCGTGGTGTTTCAAACAACTCGCGATCTGGCGTACGTTGCTTGGTCTCAGCAATAACAACGGCTTCTAATTTGATTTCGACAGGTCTGATAGTAAGTTATTGATCGGGGTTGTCGTTTACTCATCACTCGAAACACCTTCAAGAACATTTGGGAAGAAGTTCTTTCAAATCTCAAATCACCTTTCTTTAGTGCAACATTTTTGTCACCGTTCTTGCAGCAACGAACAGAGGAATGGGTAAGTCAATACGTCATATGAATCGCTACGGTGTAGTTTCACATTGCGGGAATATGACACATATGAATTATGAATTGTCGTTCTACCATTGAAACAAGTTCTCAGTTATGGTTGCTGGTTAGATCTTCTCATAACGTTACTTGACCATCATGGGACTTAATGAAGGGTAAAATTCGTTTGTGTAGTCATACTATTTTATGTAATTCTGAATTCTTCGTTTTATTCGTCACAAAAATTGCTACAGGAAAAACTCCCTTGTCAAATCATATTTTATTTTCGAGACTTTGTTTGCGAAAACAATCTGCTAGAAAATTGGAGCAGTAGCCTTGTAAATTTCGAACCCCAGGTTTTATTTTAAATCGGTTTTCGCATACGCATACAGACACATCTATCGAGTCTCGTCAGCACCTGATCGTACAGTTAACGGGCTTGGGATCTTATTTTCGTTTTTTGTTGTTTGGGGTTACTGTTAGGTTGATTACTTGCTCGGTTCACTTGCTTACATTGGTAGCATTTTCGGGGACGGATTTTCAGCATAGTTCAGCATTCAATTTGGTTACCATAGATTTTTGAAGAATAAACTAAAGATCAATTGTTCTGAGTACCTTACTTGTGAGAAACTAAGCAGTTGAACTAAGATAGCTCATGAGGTATCAACCTTTCAAAGTGTAACCTGTCAGGGTAACAATTTGTCACCGAGTGGAAAAATATCTGTGTAGCAAATTTTGTTTCATATTTATAAATAAATGCATAAATGACGTTGCATTTTGGGTGTAGGGGGGTATACAAAATTTTGTCGAGGTGCGACGAGGGGAAGGGTAGCGCCAGAAGTTTTGCGAAGTAGCATTAAGGCAGCAGTAGGGATTTAGCCCCTCGAGATACTTTAAAAGTTGCTCAAATATTTAACTGATCTATTTCCGTTGAAGAATCCACCGATCGATTCAAAACAAAAGTTTGTTTGTTATTTTTCCTTGGATACCGCAAGCAATGGGGAAATACCTAATCAAAGTTTCGGTTTGCGGGTAGCGAAAATTATGGTATTTTTTATATTTTGTATTCGTTTTAGGTTTCTGAAGATTCGCGATTGGAAAAATCGACAAATAGATGCACAGTTCAGATCCAACATCAATTTGTCAAACCACCATTTACTGATGCTGTAAAAGTTCGAGTTTCACTGGAAAGTGACGGGCTTCCAGCAACGACAAGTTTTTCAATTCCATCAAAATCTGTCGTGAGTAGCACATTCACTCTCAGGATCAGTCATTTTAAAAACTCGCTGATCGGAGGAATAAAATTATCGTCAAAATGTGATGTGACCATCCGGAAACTACCTGTTTCTGATTTACCTAGTTGACGAAAGGAGTTAGCATAGATGCTAACTTTTTTACGTTTTAACGACATTCAATTAGCTAGAGATTACTGGGTAGGGAAAGTTATGAAACTTAGAGCCATAGTACTCAAGTGAGAGCAAGGATGTGAAGTAAACAGATCGGAAAACTAGAAGTGGCAGGGTCATTAGAACAGGCTTAATATCGTGCGGGCTTAATTTTTGCCTTCTGATAATGAGGGTCGAGCTTAGGCAGAATAACTACGAATCACCCGAGTTCACTATCATGTGTCCTTGATAAAGGTAGACGTATCTATCTTTACCGTGACAACCGGCACTTCTAGTTTTCCGATCTGTTTACTTCACATCCTTGCTCTCACTTGAGTACTATGGCTCTAAGTTTCATAACTTTCCCTACCAAGTAATCTCTAGCTAATTGAATGTCGTTAAAACGTAAAAAAGAAAATGTGACTAACATAGTCGAAATAAAAAAGGGAAAAATAGATGCTAACTTCGATTATGAATTCAGGCAGGTTTACTAGAAATTTACTCTCAGTCGGGTCAGCAAATGAAATTAGTGTAGTATGTCGAGAAACATGTACTGGAATATGAAGTGGCGATTGAAATCGTCAGCATATTACTCGTTAGAGCCTCGTGCAAAAATCATATTTTGGCAAAAGGTAGCATGCTTGCGAATACGCTACGGATTCAGATTTTACATCCACGTGACCAGCAGAACTTCGTCACATCGTTCCTTAGACACTATGTTGTTATCGGTTGGAAAAGCGCTAAGAAACCTGGGGCAACATTTTCAAATTTTTCGGGTTTATTGTTATATGCAGTTCAAAGCATATTTGACAATACTACCTTGTCTCTTCCATAAAATGTCGTCTCTCTAACCAGTTCGACGCATCATTATCATTGTATGTCCACCCATCTGTGCACCAAAAAATAAGTTCAAAGCCCGTTAATAATTTATCATCGAAAAAATTCAAAAGTGTCCGCGTATCATATAACGGACTAAATTCAGATTTCTGTGTAGAAAGTTTAACAATTTCTGATATGTACCTTCAAAATAACCCTTGTATTCGATATTTCAGGCTAAGGGTTAAAACATGTGTCAAATGGGCTTTACATATACTAATTGAGGGAAAGGGGGGGGGGGTTATTCTTAGTATGCATAACAAACATAAAGATGTGACACAAGGTGCTAAATGCGCACTAATATCCTGTCAATCCTGAAAAGTTGGAAATTTAATGCTTCGTGTTCCACTCGTCAGTAACTAATATTAGTTTTATTTGGACATTAGTAATTAGTTGGACGATGTATCAAAACCATCACCAAATTGGCGTCAGTTAGACACTAAATCCACACAGTTCAGACAACATGTGTAAACGCCTAAAGCAACTGGCTGGCATCGAACACAAAACATTAAATTTCCAACTTTCCAAAGTTAGGTCTTGTGCCCTTATGCGCAAATTGGTTAATCCATTTTTTTTTCTTTTGGGAAAAGGACAAATTGCATACTGTCAATCCCATTTTTCACTAGATTGTCTACTCTAAAGGCCATCGAGGTTGCGAAGATCAAGAGCTGGAACGCGTTTCTCCAAGGGATATCTCCCGATGTTTCCACCACTAAGCTTTGGAGGAGAGTTAACGTTCTCAGCGGGAAAAGAAGGCAAGTCGGCTTCTCCCTCGAAATCAACAGAACCACAACAGTCGAACCCCAAGTAATTGCCGAAGAACTCGGCAAACACCTCAGCTCGTTATCCTCAGACGCTGCCCTCCTTCCAACCTTTTCAGTACGATGAAGAAGACTCGGAAGAGCGGACTCCGGACAAGACTTCAACAGTGTTTTCCGGGATAGAATTAACAGCGGCACTCGCTACCGCCCACGGCAACTCCGCGGGACTAGATGATTTCGGCTACCCTATGTTGCAGCATGCTCCACCCCAGGCTAGAAGAGCGCTATTGGAACCGCATCTGGAATGGCCAACCCATCCTAATTTTTTGGAAAACGGCCCTTGTAATCCTCATACCAAAGAAGGGCAACACTCCCCGTACGGCGCAAGACTTCCGTTCGATTAGCCTGCTCCCCTGCGTATCAAAAACTATGGAGCGGCAAATTGACCTACCTCGAAGAAAACTCCTATCTTGACCAGCGCCAATTTGCATTTTGCAAGGGTGGAGGGACTGGAGCCCACCTCGGATCCTTTAGGGAAATTCTCCGGCAGGCTCTGACGGACGACCTGCATGCAATATTGGACATCGCCAAGGCCTACAACACAGTCTACCGCGAGGGGGTTCTCCGGCAACTAGTTAATTGGGGAGTTACCGGAAACCTTGGGAACTACATCAAGGACTACCTCAATAATCGTTAAACAACTGTAACTTCTTCCGAGTGGGAGTCGGTAGCCTACAATCCAGAACTTATGTGGAAGGAAACGGTATCCCACAGGGTTCCGCCCTCGCCGTCACTTTATTCCTCGTCAGCATGAACTCCCTCTTTGCATCTCTACCGGGGGGAGTTTATGTTTTCGTCTACGCCGACGACATCATAATCGTCTTAGTGGGAAGATTGACCGCTCGAGTGCGGATAAAGCTCCATGCCGCAGTAAACGCCATCGGAAAATGGGCTGAAACAGTGGGGTTCAATATAGCCGCCGCCAAATGCTCAGTATCACATTGTTGCAATTCCTATCACATAACCAATAATAGACTGGTCAAGCTCCGAAATACAATTATCCGCCAACTGTTCATTTTATCGTTCGTCGCACATAGCCTCTCTTTTGCCTCACATAGTTTAAATGAACTGGATGCATTTGGCAGTACACCATGGCTGCATTTGATTTTTTGCTATTTGCATGTCTTGTCCCAGATATCACTGGCGACTTAGCACGTGTTGTTAGGGGCATGATACATTGGACTAGACAAAATAGAGGACTTGATGCTACAGCCTTCGAGACAAACAGGCGCAATATATAGTGCTCTTCCCGAGGACCGGTGTTTACTTGGCAGACAGTCGCCACTTCGTCCGGTTTTGCAATTTTGCCTCGCGGAACGGACCGAGATCCCCCAAACCATAAGCTACAAGCAACCCGCGAAAAACAAAATGAAAAAAATCGACCATTACATATACTGATTGGGCTTCAGATTCGCATGCACTAATATAGCACTTTCTGGAATTTTGTGGTTCGATCGAAATTGATACCCGCTTGATTTTGGGGTCGTTATTGAGTCACATTTGTTCGAAAAAGTGATCCGTGGTAATGTAGAAGGGCTTTCTTTTTTCAATTTGTTTATTTGATAAGGCACGTATGCGTTAGCTTAAAGGTGCCATTTTTTCATTGTTTTACATTTTGATTGCAGAATGGCTGATAATGGCCAGCTAATCTTTCAAAAACAATTTAGCAATAGTGTGGTAATTTTTAATCGGTTGCCGAATCCGGTTTTATGAAATTCTGTAACACGGCCCATCAAATAACATCAACTCAATGATGTACGCTAATAAAAATTCGAGAATATCAGGAAACAGGAGCGGCTCAAATGGCACGTTCTCAGATTTGTGCATTTGCTAAAACGATAACACACATAGTTCGTCACACCAAAGGGATCATCCATAAATGACGTAGCATTATATGGGGGAGGGGGAGTTTTGTATTTTGTGATGATGTGTGACGACAGGGGGGTAGGAGCTCATGTCATGCTACGTAGCTTTTTTAAAGGGGAATAGAATAGAATTTAAAAAAAAAAATTGCGGGAACGAAGGGGGCAGAGTTACCGTCAAGCTACGTAATTACCTGGGGGGTATTTACAGGTTTGTGACGAAATGCTACGAGGGGGGAGGGGGGGTGTTAAAAATCGCTCAAAAAATGCTACGTCATTTATGGATCATCCCCAACATGACACTATTTATGAAACGGTGATGGGCATATCAACATTATGCTGCTGAATATTTATTTGACAGATTTTCCGAATGCCATGAATTATTTGTTTACCTTTGTATGCTGAATGGAATATTTGAATAGATGTTATAATATTGCTTGGTCAGAATAGCCCTCTTCCAATATCATGATACTTCGATTATAGTAAATTGGCATTACTTATCGTTACCGTTCTCCTTAATCCTCTTACGTTCTCCAAATCCTTTTATTCACATGGAGCATTAATCTTGTTTCAACTGTAAATATTATAATTTGTGCCAGAATAAATAATGACGAGAACTATAGAATTGAATATAACAATATTTTTTATCTAGAAATCAAACTTGGAATGTTATATCATGCTTGACGTTCTTTGCTGTTGTTTTTTATGAACAACATAAGATGAATTTGACCTGTTTGTATGACTTGATTGTAAAATTTTAAAACATCGCTAATCTTCACTAATGTGTGACTCTGAGGTGTCGAGAGCTGCAGGAAGAACGTAAAGATTCAAAGAGTTTGAAGTTCATTCGTGTAAGGTATCGTGCTTTGCTAATTGGCTGACCAATTGTGAATTGGTTTTTCGCACAAATCTCATTCCCGTGTGATTTAGCTGTCGCCGTCAATGTTCATTATTCACATGTAACGCAGTGAGATTGCTTCATGCTACAATTATATTCAATATAACGAAGATTTTGATAGATATTTTCCTATACTGCCTATGATCGCAAGTCAGTCCCATAAAGATAGGAAATCCCATAGAAAACGGGACAAATTTGCGATCATTGGTAGTATAATAAATGCGTTTGTCCAGTACATAGTTGATTCCGTTGCATAAGTGGCACCCATACATGCATTGTAGTAGTTAGCAAAAGCGTCTATCAGTTATTATTTATCGGGGTAACACAGCTGTAAAAAAAATCCGGATGAATGTAAATCACATTGTTTTATGAATTTACTAAAACTAAACCTATCTATTTACGAATGCATTTTTCAATGATTGATTGAATTGATTAGTTTTAGAACTTTCGACTATCACTGCGTGTTAGGACAGAGTCCAAAACTAAACCAATTAGTCAGGCAGTTGGCAGTGGACTGCGTCAAGTTTTGTCCAGAACATAATTCCCACGGGTTTCCGAAAATAGAAACAGCAAGCTCCAGTTATTGTAATTCGGATTTTTCTTGATAAATTTTATATTTCTTCATTTTTTGAAATTTTAAAAAGTCAGATGTAAACAAACTACATTTTTTCAACTATGTTTGCTTTGATCGATCGCAGTTGCTCAATACTTCATTGTCAGATTATTGAGCAAAACGAGCAATTGCACATGGAAATGAGCAATAAAGTTTGAAAATTGAAAAAATATGAACGATTTTATAAAAAATGCTACCTTGCAGAAGTGACTGAACTTTGGCATGAAAAAAAATGTGGAATTGATAGGTAAGATACTAATTAACTGAACATGCATATGTTCTACAAATTTAGTCATGATAAAAAAGTGTAGTAGCGATTTGAACTCAGCCCGGATTTTTGAGGCATTAAAACCCTACTGCTGACTTAAGTTGAAATTTTATGACGGGCATCAAAAACCCATTGGTTAGAAAAAACAATTTAATATTTCTCAAATCCTAAGAGAAATAAATTTAAATTCCCACAATCCACTCTTCACGCGGTTTTTCATGCGTTAAAAAAGATTTTGTATGTAGATTTAACATGCTACATTAGTTAGCTAATCTTGCTAACTAGTAGACTTAGTTTAATAGCAGAATTAAATTCTCTCTTCGGATTGAAGCAACCAAAATGTAGTAATTTAGTTGAACGTATGCTTCTTAGAATCATTGGTAGCTGCAGGATTGTGAACTAAGACATATTAAATTCGAATCAAAACTCTCAATATTTGTCATGAAATGGGCTTATTCAGACGCAATTTTCTTCGCGTTTCTTCTCAATTTATGACAAATCAAAAGTCACGCAAGGAAGCAATATGGGTACATTGCTGTACATCCTCTTCTTCAAGGATGCATAATTTATATGTGGTGTTTGGCGTAAACTAGTTTATGCTAGTAACTTGAATATACCACTTGTTGTTCACTCTAGCGAAGATTGTATCTGTCTCGAAGAGCCTCTAGTGTGACTTTTCGACACGGTATCTACCGCTACGATTACCAAATCATGCGGTTTTCAAAAGGTTTTTAGGTTGTGATGTTGTAGATAA
Source organism: Topomyia yanbarensis (assembly GCF_030247195.1). NCBI lineage: Eukaryota > Metazoa > Arthropoda > Insecta > Diptera > Culicidae > Topomyia > Topomyia yanbarensis. The sequence continues at coordinate 14,602,897 of NC_080672.1, forward strand.
TGATTACTAAGGTTGTTATTATTTTTGGTCGTTTTAAAGGTTAAAAATACAATATTGAGACCAGAACAATTACCCTATGTCATCAAATAGAATTTCGATTTGAGCTATCATTGAGATATTGAAATTTCTTGTCGATAACAAAGCAAGTATTCAATCTTATGCTTCGTCGAAAAAAAAAAACAAGTAAGCGCAGGAAACTCGGAACAAACCTTAATATTTTATTTTGCAATCAAAATAAAAATTAAATTACCATTTAAATTTGACATCAAAATGTTCTTTTTCAATTCCGAAATGAACGCCTTGAAGATGAGCAGAGAAATAAAATGATTGCATTCAAGGATGGTGTCATTTGTTCAACTATTTTGCAATCTCTAAATAGGAACCGTGTTAAGAAATTAGTTTCCAAAATTTGGCATAATTTTGACAGGAAGGTGTGACCTCCCCTTCCTCCCTTTGCCACCCACACCGAGAGAATTAATTCGTAAATCGCTAAAAATTTGTTTCGTGCAGACAATTTTCATAAAACATACAAATTTTTCGTATATTTGATGAATTATTCGTAGTTGTATTGAAACACTTTTATTTTTATTACGAGTTTTCATAAAAAACACGAAACGACTTTCGTTGACTTATGACGAAGCGGCTTCATTTGGCAAACGAATTGTTCGCTATTATATACGAAAGTCTCAATAATATTTTCGAGCACCATTCGTCAAATAGTCAACGTCAGAAGAGCTTCAATCGAGAGGTAGAATATTATGTCGTTGTTGCTATACGTTAGATGCTTCGTTGCAGAAAACGACGAATGAACTCGTGCATTGCACGATCAATTTCATTATATTTTCGAATTTATACTTTCAGTGCAGCTGCAGCCACCTGTGAATATAAATACAATTTTCTCTTCCATAATCAACAGGTTTTATAGCAACTTACCAATTCTTTCGTCTGCTTATTTCACTGTAATACATGCTAAGAATAACGTCTACCTTTGAGGACAATTGAATTCGAAGTTGTTTTGATGAACTGTTGTTACGGCATTTAATTATCAAGGGACTGGAAGGTGAAGTATATTTTTCAATATTAAGAGCCATAGTACTCAATGGAGAGCAAGGAGTTGAAGGTAGACAGGTTAGAAAAGCGTGGAAAGGGTCATATGAACAAGCTTAGAGTTTACCGGCGACTTAACCCTTTGTCTGCTACCGCAGGAGTCAGGATCTTTTGGCATTAGAAATGCGAATCACCTGAGTCTACGGCATGTCCGGACAAGGGTAAAGAAACTTGTTACTTCATGCTCTCGGAAAAAAATATATGTTTTGGTGAACATGGTAAACATGATAGCAAAATGAAAGTCGTCTGGGCGACAATTTTTCACGAGCCTACTACGTGGTCATTTTTGTAGGGGAACTGGGGGTAAGACGGACATGTTAAGGATATACTCAAAAAAAACATAGTAAAAGCGTGTTTTTGTCAACATGTAATACTCTATGTTGTAGCTCCATATGTTGGCTTTCGAGTACCCAGAGGGATTATGTTGCAAAAATCAACAAGTATCTTTTTTGAAAGAAATAGAAAACAAAGAAATATCTGCACTTTTTCCAGACTGCGGGTGAAACGGACATATGGTGGGGGTAAGACGGACATGTCGCCGAAAGGATGATCACAATACAAAACATTAAAATATACTGTTTCTAACGGATGTTTTGGATAGTTTGTGGTTCTTCTTAATATTAATATGTTAAATTTGAGGTGAAAAATAACGTTTTGGTATTCGATTTAAAGTTGAAGCAAATGATGTATTTTCTAATATCGTTTTTTCCGTTGTCATAAAGAGGGCCATACAATTAGTTCCAATGATCAATCACAATCATAAACTGGAAAATTACATATTAAATACGCAATTGGTAACATCAGTTCCTCGAGTACACACAGCCAGAATATGGGACCTGCACAAAGTCGTCTACCTACGTCCAGGTCCTGGGAATTCCGTATTCAGCCTCGGTCACATTAACGTACATCTTGCGGTCATGTAGTAAGACTTCAGCTAACAGGATGGTTCTCCACGCTTGGCTGCTAGAATTTCGTTTCCCCACGCGAGACATTCATATAAGGATGAATCAATAGAATCAATCAAGACTGGCCGTCTTGCCCCACCAGTACACATATTTTTTGAACGCTTGCACTTATTTACTCGTATATAAACATACCTGTTATTTTCCACGAAGATGTCATTTAAGAGTTACATTATCGAAATTTAAGAAAAAATCCGCGAAAAAATTGATTTATTCCTCGATAAACCTTAAAATCAGAGACGTAAAAATTACATCCGCTCGAAGATGCACTACTGATTATCAATGTTTGCTTAAATTTTTCGCGTTTAACAATATTCAAGGCCTACTGAGTGCTTCATAATTCAAGGATATCCATAAAAAGAGGGTACACATATAAAGCAATTGAACTTTATAAGTTATATGCCTAAAATAACCATGTGTCCGTCTTACCCACAGTTCCCCTATATGCTCTCAACAACTAAATAAATTATGTGGAAGGATCGCTCAATAAGCAAGGTCACATCAGTTCCAAGAATTTTTTTTTGCAAAATTTTTTGTAAGTACTTGTATATTAGAACTGAAAGTAACCGAAATCCGAATCAGAACGGTACCTTTTCATACCATAAACTGCAAAGGCAGGAGCGCAGAAAATGCAAGACAATAGTCGACAATGAGGTACTTTTTCCAGGGATCTTGATTAGGAAAAGAGAGAGAGAGAGAGAGAAAGAAGTAAAATGAAATGGGAGCTTTCTCGAGGTTTGTTTTACGTGTTGTGCCTCCCAGACTGCGTGGGGCTGATGATGATGATGATGGTGGTGATGGGCATGATAGTCGAAAAGAGGAGGAAAACGTGATAGTAGAATTGTGGCTTTGTGCTGATTGTTGATAGCTGGAAAAAACCAACCCGTACGGATGGGGTCCAGTAGGATCTGATTCTTGGAATAGTCAAAGAACAGTTTAGAAATATAACTCAAAACATGTTTACTATTTGGCTAAACACCACTCGACCAGGTGAGCCTCAATTTAAATTTTGTCTAACCATTATCCACCATCGTTTTTGATTTTAAGTCTTGGCGGGTGGTTCCTAACGGTGCTGCTAATAAGCAGCTCGAAATAGATCGCTACTCTCTGATAAGCACGCTCCAATCCACACTAAATGGAAGAAAGTTAGATCGTACGGTGTGAGACGGGGGCGTCCGATATGAATATTAATGATGGCATTTTTGAATTTATAAACAGATCTCCTCGACACATCGCCCAGGAGTGATAAAATCAATTACGAACCGGCTGATGTCGCCTGTCCTTCTCCTCTAAGCGAATGGCAAGTAAGCAAGCGCAGGTTGGTTCGCCGCTGCGGTTTTAATGAATAGGAAGCGATGTCGCAGCATGTGTTGTAACCAGAAGTCCCTTACATAACGACCGACTGGAGATTGTCTTTGATGTTGGGTTCTCACGAAAATGCTAAATGCTTTTGCCACCAACGAAGTAAATAACATGTCACAAAACGTGCTCATTAAGGCGTTAAGCTTTCATTCACCTTGGTTTCATCGGGGATTCTCGCCGTTCCGACCAAAACGGGGCATTAATTATGTGGCTTACCTGCAAATGAAGAAAGAGAGTGAAAATACAATCATTAGTATCCTTGCAATTTTATAGGTGTGGTAGAGGATTCTCCATCCTAAACCATCGGAAAACGCTGAGGATGAGTAGCATCCTTTGCATATCTTCGTGGTTAATTGTATATTCAAAGAATAGTGGAAAACGACTTTCCCTTCTCCCCCAACATCCGGGAATTTTATCCTTAATTAAGTCGCATTACGCTCGACAGAGTTATTCAATTAAAACCACTGGCTGTGGCGAGATGCCTCTTATCGCTCGTATCCCGGGCTCGAATGTCGCATCGAAGCAGGCGAAACACCACGGCCACCCACGTTGATAGGGACAACTATTTTCCGAAACATGACAAAACTCTTCGTCTTGAGGTAAAACTTTTTCTCCGGCTCGCCGGCGCGCACGGTGGAAGGTAGCAGCAGTGTAGTGCAGTGCAATGAAAAGAAAGTTTCCCGCCCCAGCTGGCCAAGTTTCTGCTGGCATCGTGTGGAGCTGCTCCAGATCAGGCCAGTAAACAACAGCAGCTCGTCAGTTCCCACGGCGACGGCAACGACGACGACGATGCGACGGAATCCTTGTTAGTGAGCTTCTTACGATCGCAGGGGGTTTCTGAGCTCGAGAGAAGCACCAGAAGCGCCGAAAAAAAAGAGACAGAATTAGAACAAACGTGTGAATATTTTATTAGCGAGTAGTGGCTTCGTGGAATGTTTGGTTGTTTGCGAAAAGTGGCTAGGATCGTAGTTGGCTTTGATATTTGCAATCTCTTTGGATGGGCGAAGTGAACAGTCAATGCAAACAAGGCTACGAGCGCCAGAAGCGAAAATAGAGGGTGCTAAAAGCCGTTTCTTCGCTCTGTGGGTTCTGCGAAGCTGCATAGTGCTTTCCTGTGTGTTGTTTTCTCACTTCTTAGCGTCTTTAATTTCTCGCTCTCTGTCTGTTAGCCACCTTCGAATACAAGTTTTTCTCGCACGTTCGGACAACGAACCATTACACCAATCTTTTCTAAACCGTGTTTTTCAGAATGAACAAATTTTTAAGCAAGTGTGGAAAAATGAATAGTAATAACACCCGTTTCACTGGATTGCATTTCACTATTTAGAGAATCTTTATTTTTTATGTTAAAGCTCAAAATATATATGATTAACAATCAGAGAACCATGTTTTCCTTGCACTTCATCTTTACTCCTAGCACACTTACGAAAAAGTTTCCTGAATTTGATTCTGTCTACCTTTGGAGCGTTATTGTTGAATTACAAGAGCTCAAGAAAGAACTCCACCATTTCGCTGGTCCCGTCTCGGTTACGCATTTGTCGAGCCGTACCACAGAGAGTGTTAACCGCTGTTTCTCTCGTTAACCCGTCTACGAACCGACGCCAATAATTGCATTTTTGGGTTTTCAACAAACTCTTCATTTATTACTGGTGGTATGGTGGAAAAAAGAGGACGATTGAGTTTTTTGCTGTCTCTGGAAGTGGTGGGTACTCCTTGTTGGATCTTGAATTTCCAAGTCCAGGAGCAACATGCTTTAGTTTTAAAGCAGCACTTCCATTGGATTCCTTAGTTGTGATTGTAGCACGCTCAGAGGAGGACGCCTTGCGACTTTTACGAGGCAGTCTAGGAGAGGAAAGATTTCTCCGTTTTCAGGATATCTTCGAATGAACAAACAATGGATCATTAGATTCATGCTCAGCACACGCCCAAAGTACATAGGAATTTTCGGAAATGATTAGAGTTCTTATCCCAAAATACTGAGCCCAGAGTCCTCAGCACATAATCCAGACCCTAAAGCCCAAAGTCCAGACCTCCTAACCCAAAATAGTGAGACCAGAGTTTAGAGTCCATATTCCAAAGCTCAGATTCCAGAATCCAGAGTTTAGATTCCATAGCCCAGCGACCAGAACCCAGAGTCCCGAGGAGAGAGCCCAGAGTCTGGAGTCCAGAAACCAGAGTCCCGAGTGCAGGGTGCATAGTCCAGAGTTTTGAGTCCAGAGTCGACAGTTCAGAATCCAAAGTCCAGCATCAAGACCAAGAGCCCATAGGTTAGAGACAGTCCAGAGTCCATAGCACAGAATCTCGAGGCGAGCGCTCAGATTCCAGCGTCAAGAATGCAGAATCCAGAGTTCAGAGTGCAGAGAACAGAGTCGAGAATCCTGGGTCCAGAGTCCAGAGCCCAGATTCCTCAACCCAAATTACTGTGGCCAGAATCCAGCGCTCTGAGGTCAGATTTCAGAGCCCGAAGTACTTAACCTAAAATACTGAGGCAAGAGTTCAGACTCCAGAGCACAGAGTCCAGAATCCAGAGACCAGTGTACTCAACCTACAATGCTGCGCCCAATGTCCCGAGTTCAGAGCCCAGAGTCCAGATCACAGAGCCCAGAAACAAGAATCCAGAACCCAGAATCCCGAGGTGAGATCCCACAGTCCGAAATCCAGAGACCCGAGTGCAGAGCCTAAAGTTCAGAGTCCAGAGTCTAGAATTCAGATGCCAGAGTGAAGGATCAAGGCCCCAGATACTAGAGCCCATTGTTCAGAGTACAGAATGCATAGGACAGAAATTAGAGTCCAGCGCCAAGAGTCTATCACCCAGCGATGAGAGTGAAGAGTCCAGCATCTGTAGTTCAGTGTCCATAATCCAGAGACCAGAAACTAGAATCCAGAGTCCCGGGGGGAGAGTCAAATGTCCAGAATCCAGAGTCCCGAGTGCAGATTCCAATGTTCAGAATCCAGACTTCAGAGTCAAGAGTCTAGAGTTCGGATTCCAGAATCAAGACCCCAGAGACCATAGTTCAGAGCACACAGTCCATAGCGCAGAGTATCAATGCCATAACCCGGTGTCCAGAATCCAGTACGAAGTGTGCAGAGTCCAGAGTTCACAGTGTAGAATATATACTAACTGGGTATTTTCGGAATGGTCTTGACGAGTAGGTGCCATGAGTTTGTGTCAGACGCCATGTTGAAATCCAAGATGACGACTTCTGGAGGTAAATTATTCCGATTACACTTTGGATTGTTCATCTTTCCACAGCACTTGATACTGTTTAACTTTGATTTATACAATTGATACCTAATTTTTTTAAATTCATTTCGTTTATTTGATAGGCACAAATGCGTTAGCTTGGCGGTGCCAAATTCTTTTGTTTTTACATTTTGGATATTTTAAAACTAGGAGATTACAATGTTGAAATATTTTTTTTAAAAGAGAAAAATTTTACAGCTATCTCAAGACTAGAAATAAGATTCTATATACAAGAGAGGGGGCAAAAGATTTTTTTTATAAAAATTTTTAAAGCAAGGAATTCAATAGTGATAGTTTTTTAGGAAATATTTACAGTTATCTTAAAACTAACAATATAGCTTGGTACACAAAAGGGGGAACAAATATTTATGAGAAAATTCACAGGTGTTTTAAAACTAGGGATACAATTCTATTTACAAGATGGGGGACAATAGTTTTAACAAAGAGGTAAAATTACAACTATCTTAAAACTAGGAATACAGAATACAAATTTGAACTTTTTTAGCGGAGACTTATGCTTGGTCAAGATATTCAGGGGGCGGGCTGTAGAAGCAGTTGTATCAAGGACAGGGGAGAGAAAGCGTAGATGGTGACCGAGAGAGAAGAGCAAAACTTGCAACTTTTGGGCAAACGGGAGATCAGCGAAACCAATTAGCGCCTCAGTCTAGTAGGTCGGATTGGCGGATGGTATTCTTTGGATCCGTGGGGAATCCTTCAAAAGTCATCGGACCTCGAGTCGCTCTCGCTTCAGTTTCCGTAGTGGTAAGTGCGACGGCGGTTACATAGTTGCAGTCTGGAGCTGATCGGTCCCACATGGCAGGAGAAAACTTCAAAAAGAGAGGGGCTAATTTGGGATATTTATCGTTTTTATGAAAGTATAAATAAGAGACATATAGGGGAAATCACGATTTGTCAGCATATCTCGAACTGGGACATTGGGTGGTCTACCTCGGGCCCGAAGGGAATTCTTTAACTGAGACCTGGCGTCCAAATACCCGGCGCATACCCAGACAACGTGCTCGATGTCGTGATAGCCCTCGTCACAAGCGCACAGACTACTCTCCGCAAGCCTTACACGCCGCAAATGCGCATCCAAGGTGTAGTGGTTGGACATAAGTCGGGACATTACATGAATAAAATCCCGACCCACATCCATACCCCTGAACCAAGGCTTCGTGGATACCTTTGGGATAATGGAATGTAGCCATCGTCCAAGTTCACCATTGCTCCACGAGGTTTGCCAACTGTTGAGTGTCGTCTGACGACAAATACTAAAAAATTCGTTTAAGCAGATTGGTCTTTCGTATATGTCACCATTTAATGCGCCCACCTTTGCTAATGAGTCGGCCTTTTCATTGCCCGGGATAGAACAATGAGAGGGGACCCAAACAAAGGTAATTTGATAAGATTTTTCAGATAACGTACACAAGGACTCCTGTATCTTCCCCAGGAAATATGGGAATTGCTTTTTGGGCTTCATCGCACGAAGAGCCTCGATAGAGCTGAGGCTGTCCGAAACGATGAAGTAGTGATCTGTGGGCAGAGTGTCGATGATCCCAAGGGTGTACTGAATTGCAGCTAACTCTGCGACGTAAACTGAAGCGGGATCATTGAGCTTGAATGAAGCGGTGATAGTATTGTTGAAGATACCGAAGCCAGTGGACCCATCGAGATTTGATCCGTCAGTGTAAAACATTTTGTCGGAGTCGACTTCTCGGAATTTATTATAAAATATATTGGGGATCACCTGCGGGCGTATATGGTCCGGGATTCCACGAATCTCTTCCTTCATGGATGTGTCGAAGAATACAGTAGGATCAGAAGTATCTAGGAAACGGACACGGTTGGAATTGTACGAAGAAGGATTGATGCTCTGTGCCATGTAGTCGAAGTACAAGGCCATAAATCGGGTTTTAGAATTAAGCTCGACGAGCCCCTCGAAGTTTTCAATCACCAACGGGTTCAGAATGTCGCATCGGATGAGCAATCGATATGAGAGTTCCCAAAATCGATTTTTTAGCGGAAGAACGCCCGCCAGCACTTCGAGACTCATCGTATGGGTCGAGTGCATGCAACCCAAGGCAATGCGCAAGCAACGATACTGGATTCTCTCCAGTTTGATGAAGTGTATGTTCGCAGTGGAGCGGAAACAGAAACACCCGTACTCCATCACCGACAATATCGTTGTTTGGTACAACCTGATCAGGTCTCCTGGGTGAGCACCCCACCATGTTCCAGTTATTGTTCGGAGAAAATTGATCCTTTGTTGGCATTTCTGTTTCAGATACCTAATGTGGCATCCCCAGGTACCTTTAGAGTCGAACCAGACCCCGAGATATTTAAATGTGAAAACCTGATTGATCGTTGCACCCATTAATAGAAGCTGGAGTTGCGCCGGCTCACGCTTCCTAGAAAAAACAACCAACTCAGTTTTCTCCGTGGAGAACTCAATACCCAGCTGAAGAGCCCAAGCAGACAAATTGTCCAAAGTATTTTGTAATGGTCCTTGCAAGTCGGCAGCTTTGGGCCCTGTAACAGAGACCACCCCGTCGTCTGCAAGTTGCCGTAGTTAACAAGACAATCGCCAATGTTATCACGAAAATATTGTAGAGCAGGGGACTTAAACATGAGCTTCTCTGACAGAATGTTGAAACTGAGTGAAAATCCCTCTTAATATCCAAGAAGCCTGATGTCATCTGCTCTTTGATAGCATAGGCCATTTGGACTTCTGTAGAAAGCAACGCAAGGCAAACGTTCGTCGCTTTATCTTTGCGGAAGCCAAATTGTGTATCTGACAGTAAGCCATTTGCCTTGTACGAAGCTCACCTTGGTTCAATTCCCAACCCCGCACATAGGGTTAAAGATTTTTTTAAAGCGATTTCTCTAACCCGCCAAGGAGGCGAATGACCCTAAAGTTAAAGCCTCTATAATTAAAACAAAAAAAGGTAAGCCATTTGCTTCGACTCAATTGTCGAGGCGAAGCAAGATCATTTTCTCGAACAACTTCCGAGTACAGGACAGCATTTCAATCGGTCGATACGAGTTGTGGTCGGAGGCTGGTTTTCCTGGTTTTTGGATGGCGATGACCTTCACTTGCCTCCAGTCATGAGGAACAATGTTACCCTCAAGAAACTTGGTAAATAAGTTACAACAAGCGCCTTTTTGTAGTGTCAGGCAGATTCTTCAGCAAGTTGAATTTGATTCTGTCTAACTCTGGGGCGTTATTGTTGCATGCTAAGAGAGCAAGTGAGAGCTCCACCATCGAAAACGGTGTTCCGGTCTCGTTATCGTGTGGAGACGCGGCGCGGTACGTTTGCTCTACCAGAACGGAGTCCGGATAGATCTTCTTGGCGAAAGCGAATATCCACCGGTTTGAATATTCCGTGTTCTCGTTGGTACTGTTTCGGTTAAGCAAACGTCGAGCCGTACTCCAAAGATTGCTCATCGCTGTTTTTCTCGTTACCCCGTCGACGAACCGGCGCCAATAATTGAGTTTCATTAGACTTTTCATTCGCCTTTCTAACGACTCGTACTGTTGATAACTAGCTAGTAACCCGTCGTCCCGGAAGGCCTTATATGCAGTGGACTTCTCTGCGTACAACTTTGAGCACTCTTTGTCCCACCACGGAAATAATGAATAATTTGAAATATTCCCCGCCCAAATCAGTTTTTATCCGAAATTTAAATTTTTTCTGAGATCTCATTAAACGTGACATTTGATAGCTGAGACCCGGAAAATATTTCACCGAAAACCAGCAAACAAATCTCACTATATTGAGATATTAGTGTCTAAATTTGCTGACTACACGGCTTTTGGAAAATTATCGAGCCAAATTGAATGTGCACATTTCAAGTACCGGCTCCATATGTATTCTACATCTCTCCGGTTATGTGGCAGACATTACCAACCCATTTTTTTTCTCTATCATAATATTTTAGGCACCGCTAGCCCTAAAATATGCATGTCACCATAAATTGTAGGGTTCTTGAATGGTACGTTGTCAAAATGTATATGGAAAAACCATATTATGGTATGGTTACCGTTCTGAACAACCCGTTATTTGCATGCTTGAGTCTGGAAAAAAATAAGGGTTATGTTCGATGTTATACCAGGCAATATGTTGAACGAACCGTATACTGAAAATGGTTTTTAAATGTTTAATAAAATGGTTACTCACGTGAAAATTCAGAAACCTTACAAATGCGTTCTTGAATAAATTCGTCCCGTTTTCAGATGCACCCAGAATGCATAAGATTAGATCATGTCGTCGGTTTTCGTTTAATTTCTGTTTGTAGTTGCTGATTTACTGGAAAGGTTGTCTCCGAAATCAACCGGAACAAATCCCAATTATTTTATTTGGTCGATCTGTGGTAGGTAGTGGCGGATCCAGGGGGAGGGTCCTGGGGGTCCGGACCCCCTCCGAAATTTTTTAACTTCTCAAGAAATTTTAAAAAAGTTTCTATTTTAAATTCGTTTTAAATTCCAAATCATTCGAAACCAGATTCGGCCACCAAAACTGATTTTAATTAAATGAGGGTATTACATATTACGTATTGTACAATAGAGTGGGACACGGTTATATGAAAAAAATAAAATTTTGCTCCGAGTAACTTTTTGGGTCCCATTTAGCTCCCAGAACAACTCTGCAAACTTTAAGCTCGATCGGTGAAACTGTATTTTTGCGCCCACTGTTTAAAGTTTACATGGAATTTCGTATGGGGAAATCGTCTTTTGCAAAATAATTCGTCCAAGAGTCGCCCGTTACCTCCTAAAAATAAATAGATGCCTGATTTTTTTTAGAAAATTTGTTAAGGAAACAAAGTCTAGAAGACTGCGAAACGATCTGATGTTTGTGGAAAAAGTTATTAGGAAAAAACCGATTGATGTTCTGAAGATCGATGAAAATTCCACCCTGCATAGCATCACTGCTGCTGACGATTAAATTATATGCAAAAAATTTAACTTTCTCTAAATTTGTACAAATGAAGCCTCAAGTTATCCCTCAAACCTCTTGTGAGGTGTCCAAACAGTACAGATAATTGATTTAGACACATTTGGAGAAGACCAAAACAAAATTTCAAATAATTGGACAACCAACAGCAGTGGTGCTAGAAAAAATTAATATTTTATCAATAGTCAGAGCATCAATCGGTTTCAGCTTAATAATTTTTTTTCTCAAGCGTCAGATCGTTTCGTGGTTTTCGAGACTTTTTTTCTTTGTTAAATTTCCTATAAAAGCCACATAACGGTTTATTTTTAGGAAGCAATGGGCGACTCCTGAAGAAATTGTTTTGTGAAAGTTCATTTTCCCATACAAAATCCCATGTAAACTTTAAACAGCGGGCGCAAAAATATAGTTTCAGGGATCGAGATAAGAATTTGCAGAGTTGTTCGTGGACCCAAATGGTACCTAAAAAGTTGTTCGGAGCTGGAATATAATTTTTGTCCCACCCTATTGTACAATGAACATTTGAAAATTAAAATTTCGGACCCCCTCCGAAATATTTTTCTGGATCCGCTCCTGGTGGTAGGATTTGTAGACTTTACCAGTGATGGGAAAAATCGTGGCGACGGATATTGAGTTTGATTGTGTGAAAATCCTGATAACAGTTTAGGCCGTATCAAGTACATCGGACACGTTTTGAGTCAGCAAGCTCACTCCTCTTACTGTATTGGGGATAAATATAATCTTTCCTTGATAGATCCCGTGCCGAAAAATCTTCATCTGGTGGGTGGTCTCTCAATGAGGGTGGCGTATAAACCAACCAACTATAGGGAGTGGTTCGGTTGGCCAGTTACAACTTATGTAGATGGAGCTATATGACAAAATCTTGAGAAAATGGAAAATGTGCCATTTTTGCGTGTAAAAATCTTTTGGAGAATTTGTGTTATTGCCGAGAATCATCGAAAATATACAATAATAAAATAGGTTGCGAAAAGCAATATATGTCATTATCACAGTTTATGGGTGTTTTTGTCGTGTAGTGCGTACGTAAGTTATGGAGTATCTTTGGTGCATGTGATAAAAATATTAAAACAAACAACTTTACAAAAGAAAGTTTTTTGATAGGACTGTTTTGCTCTATGCAGTTGACGTGATTTTCTTCATCTTCGTAAATGCAACATGATTTGATCAGTTACTGATTGTAACGTTTTTACGCCCGAGTTCCACAATGACTTCAGATTCGGTGTCGTTTGCACCTTGTACATTTAGTCTAGAATGTATCATGGTTTCCTACCGTTTCAAATGTACTATCGAAATTCTGAATTGTCATGTTCAGTGGCGCTTCAATTCTTGGCTATCCATTGTTGTGATATTCGTTGAAAATAAATAAAAAAAACTTTCTCAAAAAGATTATTTGAACGTTCTGTATTGTATCCCGGAACATATTAATAGAATTTTCTGTTTCCATTGTCTTTGTTTTGAAATAGTTTCCACTAAGAACTTTCCGAAATTTCACTTCTCATTGTGTGCTGATTATTTGGTCAACCAAATGAGTCCTAGTTACTTATTTGTTCATTAAATTACATCAGCCCCTTTCCAAAGTAAAATCATTGCTAGAGTAGAAATTATTTATGTACATACTGAATTGAAGATCCTTAGTTTGCCATATAAAATCTCGCTATCTCATATTGAGAACCGTAATCATATATTGATGTAGTGGTTTAAATTTGAACAAAAGAAGCTTCTTGACCAATTTGGAAAGGAGTTGAAAAAAAAAAACTTAAAAAGCAAATCGAGAGATTCTGGTCGAACGTTGATACGTGCAGTACATGGCCGTATTTCAATTGTATGTTGTTTCTACAAAATCAAATGAAACCAAGAGTATGCAGCGGAAATTTGAATGACAACACTACTGATGTCACTGATGATTCCGAAATATATTAGCAAGAAAATGGTGAAAAGATTGGCACTTTCGAAACACTTAGCAGTTAACGAAGAAGAAGTTTTCGCTAAGCAGGAGAAAGAAAAAAAAGATTTACCACAGAGAAGAGATGATTAATATCGAGAAAAGGACATTGAATTTACTTGAGAAAAAAAAATCGGAGAAAGCCCGGGACGAAGATTTTTTCGACAGCTTGTTTCCGCATGTGTGCCATGCTTCAATTTTTTTTGTAGGCTAAATATTGCCTCAGCAACTGTGTGTTGCTCTTACATCCTGAAATATGACTTCAAGATTTAACTTCTTACCGCAGATATTTTATATTCATAACATTTTATGTGTAGATTTGTTGACTATTTTCGGCAAATTGATGTCTATTTCTGTTTTATTGGTACACGAAGTTATATCGAGTGTGGAATTTTGTTATTCTAAAACATATCCGAAGTTTTGTAACATTCTGCTTTCTTAATTTTCTGTAGTGATTATATCACAACCTAAAAAAAGTCTAATCGAATCCAAAGCTTCGTAGTATTCAATGTTGTAAAGTACAGCGAAATGTCACAGCTTTCGATAAATTTTATTAAACCTTTCCGAAACTATGTTACCATATATGCATCACAGTGACACGGAACGGTAAAAGGCATCGAAAAATAATATACCGGTTAAGTACATGCAAACTACATGGGAATTAACAGTGAAACAACGGAGTGGCTCATCAACTACTCCTCCGTTCACATTGATGTCTGTGATGAGGTGAAATAGAATTATGCGTACGTGCATCCAAACCAATCATTCCAAATCTGCCCAAGTGGCAAGTGTAAGTGTGGTGAGAATTATCAGAAATTTCAAGCAGATTTGAAAATGTTCCAGTTTCTGTCGTTGGTTAAAATGCCATCAATAGCTTCGGTATTTTTGAAACCCTAAAAAAATACTTTTATCGTCAAAGACCGGAATTGTTTTTGAATAATATTCATCATCTTGTAACCGCTGAATACCCAAACAGCACGCGGTGGCAGAACAAAAAAAAAACGCATACAAAAACTACTTGCACACTTTGTAGAACACACAAAAACCGCTTCGCATTTTCCCGAAGGCACCGCAACAAACAATTATCGATAGAGTTTAAGAAAGTGCTGAAGCAAATTTTCGAACAATGCTGGGCGCAGAATTGGCGCCAGCCATCATCGCAGAAACACGAGGGGGGGAAGCTGATGTTAGCACTGAATGCACCCGCGATAAATAGCAAGCTCTGTGCGTTTCCAGGAGACCCCACCAGTTCTTCAAACCGTTCTCCGTGAACCGCATCGCCTACTGCTGTTGTTGTTGTTGCACATCGGCAGCTTTACAACGCAGGACGATGTGGTGACGCGCGCGCGGGTAAAGTTACTTCCTTCTTCGGAACAAAACGGCACAGTCAGCCAGCCAGTAGTAGCAGCAGCGTGTAGAGACTCTATTGTAGATATATACACGCGCGCATAATACAAGAGAAACATTCCGTTTGAAGTTTTGCTCGCGATAAGTGAACAGATAAACGAAGAAAACAATATTTGCCATTGCACTTATCGCTTCGCTTCGCGGGGGTGGAAAAATGCTATGCTTGCCGTTGGCTTCCCGCAGTCAAGTTCAAGATCCTTCCCCCGCGCAGCGGTTGTACGTTCTAATATATTCGTAATCCATATCAGTTGCATTAGTTTTGTGGGTCGAATGTGCAGCTATTTGTTGCTTTTATGCATCCACTCGATATTTTAAGATGTGTATATGAAGATTGATTATAATATTTTGGCAAACAATTTGCTCTAATAGTCAAATAATCGAGTTGAACAGTTCCTAAATTGTAATTTCATAATTTTTCTTTGGAATGCAAACAATTCGTTGGAATGAAAAAAAAAAAGAAAATTATTCTACTGTTCAACAGGAATAAAATCGGTCTACTTTGATTGCAGAATTCTTTGGAGACATCCGACTTCACCTTGACGGCTTATATGCGTGTGAAAAATAGCCATAGCAACACCCAAACTAAACACTACGAAACGACTCCATTTATTGTACACCAACAATAATCTGCTGTTAAGGCTGTAGCATCGGAAACTTTTGCTCCGAAGCTGTTGCATCGTAACATTTTACCGAAAATAATAGGAAAACTGGTTTACATTTGCAGCAGCTAGCAGCATCAGCAGCAAGGCGTGGTGGAAAACTTTTGCTGTCGTTCCCCGGAAGTTGATCGCAGAGAACGAGTGCAAATTCCCACAGGAGCTGCAGAAGATAATAATTTTTAATGTAATTACTTCCTCCCAGTATAGCTAACAATGCAGCTGGTAAGCAGTTTTATTATTATATCCCGAGCGCAGGAGTGCATCTTCCTCCTCCCCCTGGGGGGAAGCTGACGAAATGTACCGGGAAAGCTACCGGAGACTGTAGAATTTGCTCTAATTGTGTCTTCGGAAACGAGTTGTAAGGAGTTGTTTTAACATCAAATTAGCGATTTATTTGGTATTTGGACATTGTGACTTCATCTTAAAACCTCAATACGTTGACCCAAATAATAGAACAAAGGTTTGAACTTAAATTTTACCTAATTGTACCCCTTAACCTGCATCGTAAGTGCGTTTATCATCAAATCCGTTCTGCAGGTACAAGGTAAATCCATTCGCTACGTGTCGAACCATTGACTTCAACCACTCATTTCGGATTGCTATTACAACATGTCACTTACCGAAGTTCAGCCGAGGCGCAAGCCGCGCGGCACATTTGATGTTGGCACAAAAAACGTAGCTTTCGATAGCTGGCTGTTCGGATCGCAGTTGGCCGTGGTACCGACGTTGGTCGACGAAAAGTCCTTGTCGTCATTTAACTTGACCGTGGCGAACTTAGTTTAAACAACATAAAAAAGTCTATGTATGTCTAATTTAATTAAATTGAAAGAGCAAGTAAAATCGCCGGCATGGGTTGCGCAGTGAATGATCGGATAACTAAACCGCGAAAAAAAGTTGCAATTTTAAAACACTATTATTATTTTTTTAAATAATTTGTGCTTTTAAATTTTAATTGTGCACTTACATGCTCTCTGCGATAATTAGAAGTCAAAAGTATTTTCTAGTAGATGAAAATGCGAAAAGAAACAATTTTTTGAAACAAACTGCTGCTTCTATAATAGTGTTATTTTCACTATCACAGACATCATCATATACGGAGCAGCGACAGCTGTCCCGGTTCGTGTTTACTTGTTACTTCCTACGGCGTTTGCATCGTTTGAACTTGAATGTTATTGTGAAGTACCTTAATCCGTTCAGGTTTACTGTAAAGCATGAATGATAGCAAAGTTTCGGATATGTTCAACGAATCGGTCACAGGAGTTGTGATATTATCACATTGGTATAAATTTTTGAATGCTACAAAGTTTCGGATGTACTATAGAAAAGTATTTACGTTGTGATATTATCACTACGGAAAACTTTTATGAATGTAACGAAACTTCGGATATGTTTTAGAAAAATACAAACGCTGATGGATAGGGTTAGGGACACCACTGGATTGATTTCCAGGGCATTTTGAGGAAAATTTATACAGATTTGATCAAACTTCAATCGCTAAAGAATTGTTGCATTTTTGCTGTAGTTGACTTGTGTTAAAATTGATAAAATAAGCAACGCATTTGTATAATTTTACTTTCTGGTGTTAGGTCTATATTCGAAGATTGTAGTGTATTTTCCTTCTTTGTTAACGATAATTTGTATCAGCAGATCTCGTGCTCGATTGCACGATTCAGGGTAATATCCTTTGTGTCGCAATTATTGACACTGTTCTCGAATTTGCCGCAACAGAAGCATTGCTGTGGTGGTGACTAGTAGTACTTTCGGACGTTTAATTACGATCAACAGAGTGTAAGTAGGAGCGCCATTCATCATCTTGGTGATTCTACGCAATTCAACAACTTTCTGGTTTTTCAAGTCAGACAGGATCACTTCCGTTTCCGGGGTTTGGTACCCAAAACGTATACTCCCTAGGACTTGTTGAGATGGAGGCCCGTTGTTCAGATGTTCAATTTCCAAGAGCAAATCTTCAAGATAAAAACGTTCTGGGCTTGCGTACAATTTATTCGTATGCAAGGACAACTCGAACTTGTACACGATATTGTGCAAGGTGAAGGTACACACATACATTTACCACATTCCCAGTTCAATCATTTACTGGAACTTATTCTTTCTAAGGACAGCGATGCCAGATATGAAGACATGTCTTCATTTAGAAGATATTTCAAATATTGTGAAGACTGATTTCATGGTCGTAGAAGACAAATGAAGACATTTTTTATTACATTTGAAAAATATACCTGCTATCCATGTTTATGGATTCCAGTGAGTGTTGTCACTGGATCTCCTGCAGAACGCGGCGAAATATTTCCTTATGGCCGTACTTTGAAGCTTTCCAACGATTTTCATGGCAGTAACAAAAAAAAAAATTACCACTTCTCAACACTTAACACATAAAATTGTTACTATTTGGAGAAAAGAAAATATGCGTGAAAAAATTGACGTCTGCACCCAAGCGACGTCTACTGCGATATCAATTTTACGATAGGTGGAATTATGCATACACTGCTTCTTGCATATACGCATTCCAAAACGTCGTCATATTATGAAGAACTGCTTAAATTTGACTGAAAAAGAATCCGTTGGTTCCTGGGGATGTCAGGATACATTGAAAGTAAAATTAAGTATATGATATCAATTCTAATGGTGCCTATTGGTTAGATATTCGGATAAATGGCTAAAACATAATTTTTGTAGCAGCTCCATCGCTATTTAAAATACCTTACTAGTAGGTTTATGTAAAGTATTTTTTTTATTTAATTCGTTTATTTGGTAAGGCACGTTTGCGTTAGCTTAAAGGTGCCATTTTGAATTGTTTTACATTTTGGGTTACACATTTAATATAATGTTGTTTTTATATAATGAAACTAAAGAAATTTTTTCCTTTTGGGGGTGGGATATGAAATTTTTTTGTATATATATATATATATATATATATATATATATATATATATATATATATATATATATATATATATATATATATATATATATATATATATATATATATATATATATATATATATATATATATATATATATATATATATATATATATATATATATATATATATATATATATATATATACATATATATACATATATATATATATATATATATATATATATATATATATATATACATATATATACAGGGTGTTTGGTTCATGGTTAAGAATCTCCCGGGGGGTGATAGACTGTCATATTTGGAGAAAAAAATTGCTCTACACATACCATCAAATCTCAACCGTTACAGAGTTATTGAACTTTTTGTGTGAAAAACGTATTTGTCTTAAAATACCTCTAACTTTAAAAGTGTACTTTGTATTTTAAATGTTTTAGTTCCATTCGAAAGGTGAGAACATTTCGCATTGAGTGATGCTCTCACATGTTTCAGCTAATGAGTTTAAGTAGCCTTTTCAAAGTAATTTATTGAAAATTAAACAATTTCAAACGATTTTTCGTTCATTTCTTGAAAATCCTAATAGTTAACCTCATCATTTAAATAATTCAGATTGTTAGTCTTGATGAGCTGCTTAATTTGTTCTTTGACATGATACACTTACCTTTCCTTATTTTCATGATCTTGGTTATTCAACTTGGATATTTTTATCTCATTTTCACTAGTACCAGCTCTAATTGAAAAATTACGGCGCTTATTGTACTTTTTTTTCTTTTTATTCAATAGCCAGGAAAATTTTACAGTGAAAAATGTATTAATACCTTTCAGTCAAGTGAATTTAGTATTCTTTTAAAAGTAAATTAGTTTAAAGTTAGTGCTATTATTGGCATTTTCGTTAATTTTTTTAAAATAGTAAATAATAAACATCACCATTATTATCATGGAAATAATGCATCTCAGCAAGTTCTACAGTTCTTTATTTGACTCCATTCAATTATCTCTTTTGGTTTCGACGCAAAATCGTTTTTATCACATCGTTTCATATGCAAAAATAATGATTTCGAACCCACTACATTTGTAGGGAGCTCATGCTGTGTTAACTATTAAATAGCAGCAAAATGAAAAGAGATATAGACAAAGTGTCTAATAAAAAGTTATAGAGAACATTAGGGGCATCAAATGAACAATAGTTACGATAAATTTTGTTGATTAATAATTAGAATAATTAAAAAGCTCTCCAAAAAACACAAATTTTGAGTTATTTCGTTAGTAAAAAATCATTTAGCACACTTAACTAAAAGATATTTGTACATACACTGATAGAACATTTTCTCAGCTTTCCAATGAAATCTTGCTAATAACGATATAAAGCATATATTTTAGATTAGAGTCTTTTAAGCACTTGCAAGTCGGTTACAGGAAAAGTATAGTAATGAAATTACAAAGAAATGAGAAGAGATAGAAATATGACGTCCAAGAACAAATCATGCATCGTCCCAAAACCCAACTTTTGGATAATGGATATTGCTATAATCATACTTCATTATTTCGAGAAAATTAGCAAAAACCTCCTCAAAAACACTAACTTTTAACTTCTTTACAGTTAAAAGGTAATTAAAACTAATTAGTTAAAAGATATGAGAAGACCATTCAATAGGAAATTTTCTCACCTTTCGAATGGAACTGAAACATTTAAAATACAAAGTATACTTTTTAAGCTAGAGGTATTTTAAGACAAATAAGTTTTTTACACAAAAAGTTCAATAACTCTGTAACGGTTGAGATTTGATGGTATGTGTAGAACAATTTTTTTCTCCAAATATGGCAGTCTATCACCCCCCGAGAGATTCTTAACCATGAACCAAACACCCTGTATACAGGGTGTTTGGTTCATGGTTAAGAATCTCTCGGGGGGTGATAGACTACCATATTTGGAGAAAAAAATGGTTCTACACATACCATCAAATCTCAACCGTTACAGAGTTATTGAACATTTTGTGTAAAAAACTTATTTGTCTTAAAATACCTCTAACGTTAAAAGTATACTTTGTATTTTAAATATTTCAGTTCCATTCGAAAGGTGAGAAAATTTCCTATTCAATGGTGTTCTCAAATCTTTTAAGTAATTAGTTTTAATTACCTTTTAGCTGTAAAGTAGTTAAAAGTTTGTGTTTTTGAGGATGTTTTTGCTAATTTTCTCGAAATAATGAAGTATGATTATAGCAATATCCATTATCCAAAAGTTGGGTTTTAGGACAATTCATAATTTGTTCTTGGACGTCATATTTTTATCTCTTCTCATTTCTTTGTAATTTCATTACTATACTTTTCCTGTAACCGACTTGCAAGTGCTTAAAAGACTCTAATCTAAAAAATATGCTTTATATCGTTATTTACAAGATTTAATTGGAAAGCTGAGAAAATTTCCTATCAGTGTATGTACAAATATCTTTTAGTTAAGTGTACTAAATGATTTCTTACTAACGAAATAACTCAAAATTTGTGTTTTTTGGAGAGTTTTTTAATTATTCTAATTATTAATCAACAAAATTTATCGTTACTATTATTCATTTGATGCCCCTTAATGTTCTCTATAACTTTTTATTAGACACTTTGTCTATATCTCTTTTCATTTTGCTGCTATTTAATAGTTAACACAGCGTGACCTCGCCACAAATGTAGTGGGTTCGAAATCGTTATTTTTGCATATGAAACGATGTGATAGAAACGATTTTGCGTCGAAACCAAAAGAGATAATTGAATGGAGTCAAAGAAAGAACTGTAGAACTTGCTAAGATGCATTATTTTCATGACAATAATGGTGATGTTTATTATTTACTATTTAAAGAAAATTAACGAAAATGCTAATAACAGCACTAACTTTAAACTAATTTACTTTTAAAAGCATACTAAATTCACTTAACTGAAAGGTATTAATACATTTTTCACTGTAGAATTTTTCTGGTTTTCGAATAAAAAGAAAAAAAGTAAAATAAGTGCCATAATTTTTCAATTAGAGGTGGTACTAGTGAAAATGAGATAAAAATATCCGAGTGGAATAACCAAAAATCGTGAAAATAAGAAAAGGTAAGTGTATCATGTCAAAGAACGAATTAAGCAGCTCATCAAGACTAACAATCTGAATTATTAAAATGATGAGGTTAACTATTAGGATTTTCAATAAATGAACGAAAAACCGTTTAAAATTGTTTAATTTTCAATAAATTACTTTGAAAAGGCTACTTAAACTCATTAACTGAAACATATGAGGGCATGACTCAATGCGAAATGTTCTCGCCTTTCGAATGGAACTAAAACATTTAAAATACAAAGTATACTTTTAAAGTTAGAGGTATTTTAAGACAAATAAGTTTTTTACACAAAAAGTTCAATAACTCTGTAACGGTTGAGATTTGATGGTATGTGTAGAACATTTTTTTTCTCCAAATATGGCAGTCTATCACCACCCGAGAGATTCTTAACCATGAACCAAACACCCTGTATATATATATATATATATATATATATATATATATATATATATATATATATATATATATATATATATATATATATATATATATATATATATATATATATATATATATATATATATATATATATATATATATATGAAAAAATGTTCAAAACCAACAACTCAGGGAACGGGTTTGGGTAGTCAAGGTAGGAAAGCTAGCTGTTGGTATAGAATTAATGCTCTTCACCTACGAGGACAATCTGGGCGGCAAATTTCAGACTGTCTAATTTACTGAGCCCTTCAGTTCCCTTGTGCAATTCAGTACCACTTCCTCTTTGAGCTTCCGACTGGTTCGCGAACTACTCGGTCTAGTCCCCGACGATAGATCTAGCCTACTCCTAACGAAAAGTTCCCCGGCGAGAGAAGTTTGAGCCAACCAGCCAGGTGCTGCGGTCAGTTCGGCGATTCCGGTAGAGTAGGGCATCCGGTTTGCTGGAACCCCGGCGCAGCTGGTAGTGTATCGTCGCGATCTACGCGGTCTCGTTCCCGGCGGTGAATCTGACTGTACACTGACGGAGAGGTCCCAGACGAAAGAAGTTCTCCCGATACCGATTCTTCAGTACTACAACTTCTTGAGCCCTTTGGCTACGTGACCGGTGCCATTTAGCACCGCAACTCTTTTAAGCCCTTTAGTTCTCTTCTTGGGCCATTTAGCACTACTTCCTTGATGATCAATTCAGCTCCTCGACTTGTTCGCGGTCTAGTCCCCGACGATGGACCTGACCTACACCGACAGAGAATTCCCCGACGAGAGAAGTTCTCCCGAGATCGAGCTAATCAGCTAGGTGCCGAGGTCAGTCTGACGAATCCGCATGGCGTTTCGACGACTCATACTCGCTGCTCTGTTGCAGTCTACTCGACTAGCCCTCGGTGGTGAATCTAGCTTATTCCTGCGGAGAGTTCCCTGGCGGTGATTGCTCTCCCGAAACCGTTGTTCGATGTCCATTCCGTTGTAAGACTGTCATGATCTACATCAGCGGTTCTCAACTTTTTTCGTACCACGGACTCCTTAGATATCACACTGGGTTGCTGCAGACCCCCATAGATAAACATCAATTTTGTATGTTATCAATATGTTATTTTCAATTTGTTAGGAAACATGACCTGAAATTTCAATATGCACTCGGAAAATATATTTTTCTTCGCGGACTCCCAGCCCTAGGGGTCCGCGGACCCCAGGTTGAGAATCACTGATCTACATCATATCTCTGTTTACTGCGTTCCACGTCTCTACGCCGCTTGTCATTCTGTAGGCTACATTATCCGGGTTAATGTCCGGTCCTCCCGTTTTAAGTACCTCCCTGCACGTCACTTCAAACCTCGGACATTCAAAGACGCTCCGGTGTCTCCTCGACGATCTCACACTCCAAGCACAGTGTTGACGTTGCGTACCCACACCGATGAAGATACTCCTTAAGCAGCCGTGGCTCGGTAGGAGCTGTTTCAGGTGGAAGGTCATCTCTCCGTGCTTTCTATTGACCCACGCCGACAGGTTTGGATGAGCCGGTAGGTCCACTTTCCTTTCTCCGTATTGTCCCATTCCTGCTGCCACGTCACCATCGAATCGATTCTCATCATCTTCCTCACGTTTCTGGCGTTTCATTGTTTGTAGCACTTGATATCCTCCGTCAGTGTAATGCAGATGGGGATCATCTCGGCGACAAGGCATACTGCCTCCGGTACGCAATCGCAACTCGTACGACCAGCAGTCGAAGCGTCCTGTTCAGCTTTTCGCGGTTTCATTGTCTCCGTCACCGACACCTCCATTTCTTCAAGTGTCTCACCGTTAGTGACACATCGTCTACGAAACCAACGATTTTCACTTTCCTGGGAAGCCGCAGTGTTAAGACCCCATCGTACATCTCATTCCAAAGTGTTGGACAGAGAATGGAGCCCTGAGGAACGCCCGCTGTGACTCGCATTGCCTATTGCCCGTTTGTTCGTCTGGTACAGCAGTTCTCTACTCTGGAAGTAGCTCTTCAGGCTCATTCTTTTATGCCACGCTGCGGCATTGGTCTATTCGAGGCTGGATGGCTCGGTGACTTCCCACACTTTAGCAGCAACATCAGTTTCTGCACCTTCCTCATTTCGGGGATTACCATCATCTAAAGACTGCAGCAGTAGCATCCTGAACATGTCCGGATATGCCAAGATCGCTGCTTTCAGTGCCACGGTTGGTATTCCATCCGGACCGGGGATTTTCTTTTATTTTAGTCACATCGACGCGTCTTTGAGCTCGTCGTTAGTCACTTGCCACTCGGCTGTGTTACCTCCTTTTTCTTCGCCGTACGGTGTCGGTGACCAGCTAGTTGAATCGTGATTCGGGAAGAGCCCCTCAACGATTATCTTTAGCTTACCCGGGTATATTTCACCTGGTGTCGACGGACACTCGCCTTCGTCATGACGACTCAGTACGCGTCGCCCAGGGATTGGCGTTTATATCTCAGCACAGCTACTTATGGCAATTGGCTTGCTGAGCTTGATCTCCCGTTTTAAAGAGTCCCTACCTTCTCGAAACGTCGCTTGCGCTCCTCTCTCACTCTCCGATCTTACGCTCTGAGCCCGCCTTCTGTATCTAAGACAAGCAGCGTGTAGCGTACTGAGCTACTCATTTAACCTGTAAGCTGCACGCCGTCTACTGCATGGTCCTAGTTTTCGTGACATTGTAACGTCACAAGTCGTCACAATCCTTCTTGTTAAATCAGCCGCATCAACGTACTTGATTCCGTTGTTCGCCGAAGTAACTCAACAAAGAGGTTTTCGTTAAAGGCTTTCGTCTTCCACTTTAGCTTGCGGCCCGTCCTTCTTCGTGCTGCAGCAGGGTTCCATTGGCCGATGCGGTAGCGAATCGGCTGGTGGTCTCTATGGGGATACTTCTCTCACACTCTCCAGTCCATGTTCGCCGTCAGTCAAGGACTACAGAATGTGGCGAAATTTCTCTCGGTACCGATATCCGTTTCGTGAACCAATAAGCTCTCAGCTCCTCGCTTCGCCGCGATCTACTTGTTATAGTCCTCGGCGGTTGAGCTAGCCTCTCCAACGCACAGTGGTGGCTCTTCAAACAAAAGTTGGACAAAACCTCAAATGTTATTAGGCTCAAAATCACAATTTAAGCCAATTTTGAGGTGCTGAGCTCATTTTTGATGTCAAAAGTCGTAAAATATTAAATGCATTTTTCCATACAGTGTCATTGAACCTTTCTTATAAGTATGATCCCGTTTTCATGATAGATTTTCCGTTACTGTTCACCAATGTCAACAATATCATAAAAAATGAAGAACACTACTTAAAAACCATTGTTGAACGTGTTGGTTTACTGTAGATTGTCTAACTATTTTACACAAAACACCATGTGTTTCCATATCAGCAACAAAGCTTCAAAATCTGCTTAAACCTTTTTGCGCACCTAGGCGCAGAACAAGACCAAGATATTCGAAAAGTAGAGGTAATTTCACATAAAATGTATACTATGTGACCGTTCCGAAATGATTCCGAAATTTGTACAGAATACATTAGTGAACAAAGTATTTTTGATCTGACCACCTTAAACATATTTAAACTAAAAAGTCATAGTTACAAGCAAATTTACCAAATGTAGTTTACTCACTAACCAAGTTCTTTTATTCCTCTACACAATGAAACTAGTTGTGCTAAAATCGCACCAAAATCAAAAGAGCAACATGCATTTGAAGTGAACAGAGCAATGGTGGTTTCGGAAATGAAAATCATTAAAAAATCCGGACTTTGGTTCGTTTAAACTCGTGTTAAAAATCTTATCTAATGATCATAAAATTTCGAATATACATCATTCAATACATGGAAAATTTAGGAAAAATATAAAATATCATTATTTCAAAAATAAATTTTTGAGGTTTTGGCCAGCTTCCGGCCACTGTGCAACGTGCCGTCAGGTAGGTGTCGAGTCTGCAGCCAATTTTCACTACAAGGAAATATTTTCACATGATAACTTTTGCAAATGAAACTTTAAGAATTTCATTTAAAATTTTAGGCATATTTTTGTTTAACGTATTGATTTTTTTCAAAATTCTCCAAAATGTTTCGTGGGAGTTTCTCGTAGACGCCGGGAGTTTGTCTACCCATTTCCTGGATCAAGGAAGGGTTGGCGGAGGTCAGCTATTTTCGTCCGCGTCCCTTATCACCAATTTTTATACAGTGATTCATCAGCAGTGCTATCTTTGAAAATGCGAAATTTTCATTTTGTTATGTTCTGAATTGCACATATTTTGTCGTATGTAATTTTAAACGTACTTTCATTTGACGGCATTGTAAGGGGACACGTATCCGCCGGTTGATGCCAATCGAGCTGACATTTCTTTAGGCTGAGCAAACTAATTCATTTGTTTGTTTAGTGTTTATTTGACCAACTAGCAAACCAATCCACTGGTTCTTTAATGCGTGTGGGAAATACGCATGGTCTTGTCTGAGTGAATGATTTTTGAATTATGTATGAGGGTGGAGAATTGACAATTAGCAAGATCAATTCAAATCCAACTACCAATTTGCGGCAATCATTTCAGCACGAGGAACAAAGGTTTTATGGTCATATTTCATGCTTTACTTTTAGTCCATTAACTCATCAGTCAATTATACTGAGCTAAGAATATGTACGTACTATTTGAAAACGGGGAGTGTTTGATTTTTTTGATGTGTAACGTTTAGGAACGCAGCATTTATATTTTTTTCTGTTTCGCGTCTTCATTGTAATATCGGAACGTTTACTCGAACGAGGTGGAAAATTTCAAGTTACGGGATCTCAATATGCTTGTGATTATACCAATAAGGACCATTTATAAATTCAGCCACGCTACTAGGAGGAAGAGATATGACTAATTGTGACATAAATGGGAGGGGAGCACGCCATGTGCTTTGACGCAATCGGCCGTTTCACGCACGATTGCGCCATGTATATAGGAAATTACATAGAACATGAACACTTTTGCGAGTAGCGGCATAAAAGTGCTACTACAAAATGATTCGTATTAGACCAAGGGGAAAATAACGTGGTAATATGACAGAGAGTTAGTTAGTATTGGGTAATCTTTGCGTGGCATAATTTATGAATGTTCCACCATACTACTTTTAAACTCATTGTTTACATTCCTTTTTACGTTGTCGACAACACTCCCGACCGACGGCTGTCCAGAGTTCAAGTTGTTTTCGATGAAACAATCTTGATAAACGATTAGTCAGAGTTTAAACGCCTAGAAGATTTATGTATCCTACAGTCAATAAACTATTCAAACATGAACGAAAATATATAATAATCTCAGTCGCATCGCTTGCTTGAAGCGAATCCTGACTAACAACCCACCCATTACCCAATCCGTGGTACTTATGGGAGTGTCACTGAGTCGGGGCCTTCCGTTAAGTAAGTACCACATCAACACTTCCTTTCTCATCCCAAGTTACGGTAAAGATGGTCGTGGCCCGCAATGGTGGCTCTCGCTTGGACTGCTCCTCAAGTAGTCTGGCTGGAAATGAGAATCAGTACCGTGCTTACGCAACGCAACGCATTTCCTGGATCAAGGAAGGGTTGACTAGATGATCCTTAGAATCGGCAGCCTCCAAATGATCGCCTAATTCCTGAACGGCCATTCCAAACGGAATAAATATATCGAGCCTGTCAGTTATTGGCGGGTCTGTTCGTCTGACCTTCTGCTGTAAGGAATAAATGAGCTGCTCCGGACGACCATTCGAAGTGTCGCCATTACTTGATGCACCCCCGCTGGTAACAGCGATCTACTGCGAACTGATTTTAAGGCTTGTCCCTTAAGACATTCCTGTAGCCTGATTGGGTTCTCTATCTTGGTGAAATCACAAGCTTCTGTTGGATTGATTTGCCACTAAATACTGGGAGTTTTTGGGAAGCCCTCGGCGTGCCACTCGTTGAGTTCTAGGCGGCCCCAGTTCAAGTCGCGACCATGTTGTCGTCCTCATGTGAAGAGGCAGTGCGCTCTACTGCTTCATCCGAATTGGATTCAGGTTGTTTGGTATTTAGAGTCAATAGTTTTACCTCCGGATTCCGCTTAGGGGTTTCTCCATCAGTCACAATTGACGATCAAATTTTTGGTACTGCTCCGAGCTTCGATTTCTGTCTCGTGTCAGGAAGTGTTTTCTTCACACTCCAATTTCTAGCTGCATGTCTAATGAATATCTAATGATGGAGAAGAATAGCTCCAGCAGTGTGCGTTCCTGAACCAGCTTCAACTCGTTCAGTTTCTTGTCCTGTTTTAGTTGCTCGATCGAATTCGATCTGCCTTATACGGATTACCTTGGCGATTGCAAACTCTTCCTCTTCCTGGGTAATTTTTTTACTACAACCGACGTAATGCGAGTTGCATACGGGATTCATCCCTCGCAGACGCAGAGGATATCATTATTTGCCACTGGAAGAATTCATGTGCATGGAAACATTTGGAAATAGTGAAACTTGAAAATAAAAATCAAGTCGCCATTTATGACTTACTTGAAACCTGTTCTTGGCTACCGGAAAAAGCATTGATGGAAAGAAAATCATTATGTTAGACAGTCACAGTATACTTAACTAGTGAACTGATGCATTACGTTAAAGTTTCATATATCGGTCAAATAACAATCATAGGGAGTTAGAATTTAATTGTATTTCCTATAAATGATATTACGCACGGCGTAACAATACTTCCCCCTGGGAGTCGGCGTAGCGTATTGGTAAATCAATTGCCTTGTACGCAGCGCACCTGGGTTCGAGTCCCGACCCCGCACATAGGGTTAGAAATTTTTCCTAAGAGATTTTTCTAACCCGAAGAGGCGAATGACCTTAAGGTTAAAACCTCTATAATTGAAATAAAAAAAAAAAAAAAAAAAAAATACTTCCCCCTCACTGACCCTAAAAAAGACTAACCTCATTTGATATTGAATTTGTTCTACTTCTGAATCTTGCCACAGATTCTATCGTCAAATCTTCAATGATGACCTCGTTTGTGTTCTATCACAGACATCAATCTATACAGAATAACGGTTGATGAACCGCTCCGATGTCTCACTTTTGCTTTCCATGGCGTTTGTGTCCTTTGAATTAGCATTCGGTTAACGGGCCCTTTACACCGTTTGTTCGATTTAACTGTGTATCATGTGGATGGCAACAGAGCTTCGGATATGTTCTACGAAACGCATCCAGAGTTGTGATATTATCACCACGGATCATAATTTTGAATGCTACAAAGTTTCGGATGGGGTTTCGAAAGTTGTTTGCGATGTGATATGCGTTCTACGGAAATTAAATGCGACAAAACTTCGGATATGTTTTAGAAATTACATATGGTTGGTTGGAAAAAATAACCGGAACGATAAAGTATATATTGAGGGAATACCCCATTCGTTTTGGTGTATGCGATGCAAGAGCACCTCGGCATACGAATACAGTAAAGACCCGTTTTTACCAGCCCCTTGGCGAATTTTATGCTGATAAAACTGGGACATTGACAAAATTGGGACATATATTTTTGTCTTTAATAAACCGAAGCTCTTAAAATATTTTTCTTTTTCCTTAGATATAGCCTCGCAACCTTTGCTGATTATTTACTTTAAGCTCCCCTTAAGGGGGTCTGACAGAGCAAAATTTAAAAAAAATATTTATTTTTGCATTTTTCGGATCTCTATGATAAGAAATATTTAACACATTCTTTCGTGACGTTACAACGATTTGACGATTCTTCTTTCCATTAATATGTTATAACTTTATCAAATGAACTCCTAAATCAAAACTTATTACAGATTCGGAAAGTAGACAAAATTTCACTAAAGATTTAATAAACTGAATATACTGTAAGAGTATTGTTTTATGACCGATAATGTAACGTGACGTTACAACGCGTCGCAAATTAGAACTTTCAACGTATTTCTATAAAAGTTGAAATATCTGCTCTATAAGATTTTTTTTTATCAAGAACAAATCTTCTATGATGTATTTCTTAATAGCATACGAGTAACTAGGTGTCATTAAATATACTTTTTATTGTTTTGTTTCTTATTAAGCATCTTTTAACTTTCGTGACGTTACAACGCTCCTTTTTCAGAAAAGCGATATCTCATTGCGTTGTAACGTCACGAAAATCTTCAACTTTTCTATAACTCTGTAAGTTACGCTGGTGTTATTGCTTTGAGTAAAATTTTAAATATTTATCACATTTAGCCGTTTTAATGATAATTTACTCGAATAACAATGTGGGGTTGTCGAAAAATCACGCCACAGTTTTTTTTAATTGTAGCAGAAATAATTGATCAAACCAAGAATTTTTTTCATATTTGTTGTGGATAGATTTGAGCCATTTGGCACATTTATTCATTTGACCGGGCTCAATATGGTGGTTTAACGGAGCCAGAATAGCAGCGTTTATCACATATTTCACAAACAAAAATAAACTAGCAGTTTAGCTTTGTTTAATTTGGTAAGGAATCAGTTGCCCGATCCGAGTTTATAGTATGATATTCAGATCTTGGAAAACGAATCAGCTGAAAAAGAACGAACACTCTTCATTCGTTCTTCGCTTCACGAACATACGCCCTATTGAACCATTCACCACTGAGCTGCGGAGTTGACGGCTTTGGTTCACCACCACCGAGGCTGGTGAATCATTGCTGTTCTATAGTGTAGGTATATGAGCATAGCGTAATAGTACCCGTTGCTCATTCTCTCTCCCATTCGAAGAGATATCAACTGCTATGCATCATTCGTTCTCCATAGCAAGCTGTACAAGGTACCCAGATTCTCTTTGCTTGCTGGGTGCGAATGTAGGTACGAAAAATGATGCCACCCAGCTGCCCCGGAGAACAGCGCTCATAACGAGAATGTGTTTGTTGTCTTTTATTATTTTTATTCGAGATAGGTACATGTTCTGTGCGCTTTTCATATGCAATATTTTTTAGTTTTGTCTTCAACCTATTGAATCTGTCGAATTGTGAAAATACAAATAGGGTTAAGGAAACACGGGGAGACTTTACCAAGCACGAAATTCAACAATTATTAATAACGTGTTCCATTTGGTACTTAATTTTTTTAATATTTTTATATTTGTTTCGATCCCATCAGCTAATTTTTCATCTTCTTCATTTCGTTTTTCATCTTGCTCCCTTGCGCTTATATTTGAAACTACAACGCAAATATCACGATATTTGCGGAGACTACGAGTGCCGAAAGAGTTTGTAACGGATTTCAAAATTTTATTTTTGCTTGTTCGTAATTTAATTGCCGTGTCCTTGAACGATTCCATTTTTTCGTCAAAATTTTCATATTAATGTTATGGATTTGTTAATAATTTTTTTCATGTGAAAATGGTGCTTTTTTGGAAAAATCGTTCCCGTTTCCAAAAAGAAGAGAAATTTTTTTCAATCAATTGTTCAAGGACACCACAGATAGATACACTAATGATTTTTTATGGCTGATTTTGTGACACGTGAACCTGCAATGTAATCAGTACAGTTAATCCAAAAAAGCAATGCATTAAAAAAAATCAAAGCTCATGAAATACAATCATTTTATATTTTTAACTAGTACTAAAAACCTCAACAATATGGGAAGAAAAGATAACAGCATGTTATATGCCATTGTTTTTTGTTCTGATATTTTAAAATTCTCTTGGTCAAGCTCCCCAAGCCTTGGTCAAGGCTCCCGCGGTGGGTAGACTTGACCAGAAAAAAACGATCACAGAAAAACTTTTGTAACTTTTGAAAAAGTAAATTATCAATTCTGAAAAAAATCATTAATACGCAGAATACTTTTGCATATTACATTTCAACGAGTTTTGGAAGACATTCAATTATTAAACCAAAAACAATTTGTCTTATGGAATACAATATATTTTTGAATATTCATAAGCCAGTCGTTGTTCAACACAGGGGTTTTTTTAGTATTACACAGAACTAGGAAAATCGTAAAAATTTACGTGTTCTGCTCCTGACATATACGAGCATCAAAAATGTTTTAGATTTAATTTTAATTTCACATGACTATGAATTTCGTAAATCATGTTTGATTTAAATGTCAATGAATGCAATTTGTTAAATTGTGTTAAGTTTTTATTAACCGGTTGACAAATTTTGAATGATATGATAGTAATGTTGATGGAATAGGAAAAAAATATAGTGTGATTTTTTCTATTTAAACAAAATTTGAAAACATTTTTGATTGCCTCGGGTAGCTTAGAATAAAGGCATTAAAGTCAACTGTTTCATTTGGGGGATATTCTGAATAAAACTTTATTCGCCAAGCTCGGAATAATTGCAGCGAACTAATCTGTTCAGATCACTAAAGCATTAAAGCGGGATATTAATTTCTTCCCAAAGATTAAAAGGCATGTGTAATTTTGCTATTCCTGCTCAACTTTAGACGAAGCTCGAAGTAATTTTTTGATTATTAAGTATTCCACAATATGCCGTACATTTTAAACACTCCGTTAGTAGGTATCCAATTTAATCAGGAGTCATAAATCTTGCTCATCGAATTTGTGGTTCATATTATATTTGTTAACATTTAACCTGTCTGTACAACATTTAGAAAAAGAATGTAGTACATCATAGTTTGAAACATATATTGTCCTTGTTAAATGCGAATAACTTATAACCAAGCTTATAACCACTTCGTTTTGGTTCACGATTATAAAATTCCAAATATTCATAAGCTAGAGATACAATGTTAGAAAAAAAATGAACCTATATGTGTTGGGCTGAATCATCTGAGGAACCAACATCCAAAAAACTGATAAATGCATATCGACGTTTGAATATCCACGATTTCCCTAAATTTATAATGCATCGTGAGCACAGGTTCAAATTTTTTCCCCTCAAACCTCAGCAGAGTCAAATAAGCGGTACCTGTTGCCTAATGTCCGCTCCACAAGCCATGTGTTCTTAACTGACGAAGCGAAAGACGCTGAAAACCGCTAATATGGCCAGAAGAATTTTATATTCAGATTCAGCATTACACAATGAATCTGAATGATTCAACAGCTTGTACGTTCTTGAACCAATTTCACTAAATAATCAACCAAGCAAAGAGAAACCACTATTCAAGAGAGAAGAGAATACTGATATCCTCTCTCTCAATGATACTCACAACTGTTCATCATTGTAATGATACGTGCTTATGCAAGCGTGTGTGGATATATTCGTTCCTGTTTCTGTTTCCTCGTGTTGTTGCTTCGGTATCCATAGCGGCAATTCATTCGGTTGGGGTGAAGGCAAGCGTTTTACTGAACTGTATTGTGGTTCGTTCGGATTGAATTTGAATGAATGGTGAAAGCTCTGTGTATCTTCTTTGAACCTTTCCGCGAGCAAAAGCCTTGTAGACTAAGAACCCCGATTTGCTTGAAATTCCCATAGACTTCATCATTACTGAAGAAATATCCATCGAGTCAGTACCTGGTCTTACAGCCAAACCATAATTCAAGGTGATGAGATCAGGTTTGATTTTCCGAATGACCTTCAACCACAGTTGACGAGAACGGATGGGAGTAGTGAAAGTTTTCTTATACTTTTTAATCACTCGAGCCACAGGGCATTTAGAACAATCTAACATTATTGCTAGCTCCCTTGACTTTGAAGGTTTTTCGAGTAATTATTCACAAGTTATATTTGTTTTCTCCTCCTACTTGAGAAATAACTTGGCACCATGTTGGTACGAAACTGTGAAATAAATAGACCGAGCAAAACTCTTTACAATCAATAAAAAGCTTTTAAAACCTTGCTGAGATAAACTCAAACTTTCTAATTTCTCGCGCATCCGTTGAACGAGAAATCTGCTCAAAATCAACTAATACTAGACCAAGCAGAAATGTTCGTTTTGCAGAACAACTTAAAATACATGACTGAAACTTACACTATTGGAATTAAGATTCCCGTGTATATAGAAAATGACAGTATAGAGGTGAGGTTACATGAGCTATCAACGCGTACCCTGTAAGCCAAATGCAAAAAATGCAAATCATAATTTGGAGGTATAGAATCCGTTTCACCTGATACTTGATGAAACTTTTTCTCGAATAAAGCTAATGATGTTCTTGTAGTGAGAATGCGGGTCGAAAGTTCTACTCCCTCTTGACTATACAATTCAAACATAACGGAACTATAATTGAACAAGCCACCCCTAGTAAAAATTAAGATTTTATG
This sequence comes from Topomyia yanbarensis, assembly GCF_030247195.1. Lineage (NCBI taxonomy): Eukaryota > Metazoa > Arthropoda > Insecta > Diptera > Culicidae > Topomyia > Topomyia yanbarensis. The sequence continues at coordinate 14,637,150 of NC_080672.1, forward strand.
GTGGTTTAATAGCCACTTGTAAAACTTAGATTGCACTTGTAGCGTGCTACAAAACTTCAATTGTTACTTGGGACGCATCCATGATGGGCAGATTCCTATGTGCAAGTACTGTAATTCGACGGGACATACTGGAAAACCTTGCGCGGAAGATGGTCAGGGCAATACACCACAACCGATTGCCAATACATCTATGGCAAATCAATCCAACTACCATCACCTGAACCACATAAGGTTGCCAAATTTGTGGCTACTGTTTAACTGAAAACACAGCATCAAGCACTCCAACATCAACAGCCAGGCCCTTCAGTGTGGATTTAGTGACCTATAAGTGCAATAGGCAACGAAAAACATCTGATCGTGAGCCCGAACACGGCATTACCGATTAGAGATGGGCAGACTCTGTAAAAAGAACTAGATCACATGAACCATTTTTCCGTTCAGTTGAATTTTTAATTGTATACAGCGAATGGTTGTCGAAACTGTCTGATCTGTAAAAGCCAGAAGACACATGCAGTATAATTTTGGAGCGAAAACTCTTGTTGAGCGTTTGCCAGCTGAACTGTTGCACAGGTTCGTTGAACGGTGGCCAGTTGTTTATGATAAAATTACAGAAATAGAGAGTAAGAGGCATTTTTCTATTCTTCTTGAATGTTGTTCTTCGTCTAGTTCCAAATTACGAGAGCATCCGGGATAGTTTGTGGGACGGTAGGTCAGTTCATTGTCATCCGTTCGCCTAAAAATTGGTCTTTTGAATTTGGCGACCTTCTTTAGGTGAACTGACCAATTCATTTCTAAGCGAGTTAAGTAAGTACTATTGTGCTTTGAAAAGGAACTCTCTTTCACTCTTTCTATTTTAACAACCAGTTATCCTGAACCGTTCGTGAACGGATTTCCCATCTTTACGTGAATGATATAAGAAAAGTAAATGAACCTCAAGATGCAGCAGGCGACCAGACAAGTGTTTTCCCGCCACGAAAGAAGCTATAGAAAGTAGCACGCACGAAATCCGACTGACACTTAATAAAATTTGGTTTTGTTTTTAGTTATATTTTGTAAATATTTAATAGACCCTCGGCTCCGTTGAGACACCGCGAAGAGCCATATCGAATGAACGTATTATAAAAAATAGTGATTTCATTCAAGGATGGTGTTTGATTCACCAGTCGCCAATCCCCAAATATTAACAGTGTTAAAAAATGTGAAATGAGTCTATGCTTCTAAATGTATTTATTTTTTAAATCGTCTATAAGCAATATTTTGTTAGAAAGGCGTGCCCCTCCTTTGTCAGCCAGCTGGAGCTGCCTATGCTTCTCTGTCAAATTCGGATTGCCTTGCTTCCTGGGCAATTTTTTACTCCAACCGACGTAATGCGAGTTGCTTACGGGATTCATTCGTTGCAGACGCAGAGGATATCATTATTTGCCGTTTGAAGAATTCATGCGCATTAAAACATTTGGAAATAGTGGAATTTGAAAATACAAATCAAATCGCCATTTATGACTTACCGTAAACCGGGGTGACTTAGATCCCTCGAAACTTTTTTCGTAGATCACTTATTAAACCAGAATAGTCGACCGAATCATTTTAATTTAGAATGATTTTTACTCTAAACATATAAAATACTGATTTGTTATACTTTTTGAGTATATTGTTCGGTTTTGGGCTACAAAAACTTAAAAAACCGAAATTTGACTTTACCTTTTACGAAGCTTCGTAATGTGTCTATTTTTATAAAACAAATAAATCTCAGATTTGAGCAAAAGTAATAAATTACAAGCGAGTTTTTATTTTCCTTTAGATTGGTATATGCCAAATTTAGTTTTAAGAGATTGTTTATTTTAAATACATTTTTTTGTAAAACTAGTTGGCAATTATTTTAAATTATTTTAATCTAAAATTCACATTTTTTTATTGTTTAATATTCCATCGTGTTAAAATGGATGAAATTTTTTGTACATTGATTAAGCACTGAAATAAAATAATTTTAGCAGTTTTAAAGGTTTTCGGAATCTTTTATTCTAGTTGGACACAAATTATGCGAATTTTGGTTACTCGAATTTTAAGTACATTGAAATATTTTGTATAATACCAATTAACATCTATTTAGCAATGAGTATCTTTCCAGAATTAGTTTAAGCAAACATTTGAATGAAAAATATTGACATCAATAACTTAATGTGGGTGAACATGCGGGTTATCAAAGTCATCCCGGAACACGAAAACGAACTTCAACTTGAAATAATTTTTGAAAAAAATAGCTGTAAGCGGACAATTTTAGGTAAAGCCATCCAATCTTGTTCTCCATACATCAGTACATGGTTTAAAAATATTAAACTTGAAAAAAATGTGTTGCGTCTAAAAATATGTAATGATTACTTCGAAAAGTGATCAATGTCACCCCGGTTTACGGTACTTAAAAGCTGTTCTTGATGCTTTCAGTTGGACAGTCGCAGTATGCTTAATTAGTAAACTGATGCATTACGTTAATGTTTCATATATAAGTCAAATAGCAATCATTGGGAGTTAGAATTTAATTATATTTCCTATAAATCACACTACGTACGGCGTAACAATACTTCCCCTCACTGACCCTAAAAAAGACTACCCTCATTTGATATTGAATTTGTTCTACTTATCCTGAATCTTGCCACAGATCGAAAATCAATCTTCAATGAATGTTTACATGATGACCTCGTTTGTGTTCTATCACAGACATCAACATATACGGAATAGCGGTTGAAGAAGTATTCCGGCGTCTACTCTTACTTTCCATAGTGTTTGAGTCCATTCAGCTAGAATACAATTAAAAGGGCATTTCAAGTCGAGTGGTTTGTTTGATGTCACTGTAGCATGTGGATGGAAACAGAGCTTCGGATATCTTCTACGTAACGCATCCAGAGTTGTGATATTATCACCACGGATTATATTTTTGAATGCTACAAGGTTTCGGATGGGGGTGCGAAAGTTGTTTACGATGTGATATACTTTCTACGGAAATTAAAGCAGGATGTGACAAAACTTCGGATATGTTTTAGAAATAAAATATGGTGTGTTGGAAAAAAATAAGCGGAACCATGTAGAATACACTGAGGGAATACCGCGTTCCGGTATTCGGTGAAATAGGCTTATTACTCTATATTTGTACAGCTCAAGTAAATTTTCTCTTATAAAAAAATGGCAAAATGGTGGATCTATTATTTAATGAAGTGCCTTGTCATCATAACATCTCGTTGGCAGGAAACTGCACAAGAAACAAAAAAATGAGATTTCCAAATTATATATCCTATTTTAGGGTAAGGTGGGGCAAATCCGACCGTTGGGTAAACCCGACCCCCCTCTTATCGCAATTCGGAAGCACTACGCGAACTAATATCAATGTTGTCGTGTAGAGCATCGAAAATAATCATAATCGTGGTATGACAGCATTTTATTAGTCTATATTGAGATGCTCAAACGACAATAAGTGTGTTTTTACAACTTTTGATTTGATTTTTGTGCATCGTTGGCTACAGGATATTTCTGATTGTTAAAGTGATTGCATAAAAAATATAAGTGGGTTTAGATTCTTTGATTGAAGTCCTACAAAATGCGTAGATGAATTTAGTCCAACCTTTTAAATATTTTTTATTTTAATGAAAAATGACGCGGTGGGGCAAATCCAACCGCTATTTTTGCTAAGAAAATGTTTATCAAATTGAAATATATTTTTATTGTTATCATTTATTATTTTTTTTTGCACAATGATTCATAATTACAAACGAATGATACAAAAACGTGATGAATATAGTATTCGTCGAGCAATTGCTCCGATTCAAATGGAAATATCTTTACGTACTACGGATCGTGATTTTGACATTCCAAGATTGACACTGAATTCCACATATTACAATCCAATAACATAACTAATTGATTTATCATTGAAAAACTATAAAATTTGGGTAATATCTGTACTAAATCAACCAAAAACATAGGCGGTCGGGTTTATCCCAATATTTTTGAAAACAGCAAAAATGAACGTTTTCATAAAAAGCTTGCATCTCGAAATTTTCCCAAGATAAGAATAAAAAGCTATATAAAGAAAGTTGCCCTGAAGTCTAACCTTTAATTTGGTATATAAAACGACTTGATCCGATGTAAACTGAGCATATTATAGCCAAAACCATTTACTGGGTCGGATTTGCCCCACCTTACCCAAGATTTGCCTTTCTCAATAGAAAGGTATTTGCAATTGCTCTGAAAACCGGGAGATTGACGGAGGTCCAGAGGGCCGAGTGACATATACCATTCGATTCAGTTCGTCGAGCTCGGCAAATATCTGTGTGCATGTGTACTCTCAGAGATGGTTGAACCGGTTTTTACAAACTTAGTGTCAAATGAAAGGTGCAACGTTCCCATAGGCTGCTATTGAATTTCTAATGGATCCGACTTCCGGTTCCGGAATTACAGGGTTATGAGTACGATCACACAGAAAATGTCGATTTTAACCCATTATATCCTAGTGCATGAAATTTCATACGCAGTACCATCCACCGTTTAAAGCGCGTTTACTGTAGAATTTTGACATCCAACTGCAACTGGGATCATTACACCTCATACTTCATTGTGAAACAAGCTAGCTGTCAATTTTTGTCATTTTATTTACATTTTTAAACCGTGTATCGATGAGGAAAATGGCGGCTGAAAAATAAGCAATACTTTTAATTGAATTTTATTGTTAGAATAAGTGCTAATGATTCCACCATGTGACAAAACGTTATAACAGGTGTAAAAGAAGTGTGTCTATTAAAAAGTCCGAAGAAATATGTGCAACAACTTAAAATTTATTGTTTTTATTCAAGACCATTTTAAGCGGTGATTTTGTGTTTTCCATAATCTTTGATACATTTTTTGATGGAATTGAAGATATTACTGCATTTGGTTTACTTTTTGAAACCCCTGGGTTATAATGGGTTAACAAATTCTGCAAAGAATGTATAAAGGTGAAATTTTTTCCAAAATATGGCCACATCTGCTTGAATTTGTAGTACTAGGTCACTAACAGCCATTCAAAGTCTCTTTGGCCACATTGTCTACCACTATCGGTTCCGGAAGCACCGGCGGAAGTATCCAAATTCAGAATAGCAGTCACATCGGTTTCTCAAAGATGGCTTGACCGATTCGACGAGTCTTAGTCTCAAATGAAAGCTGTTTTATCCTTGTGAATGTATATTAAATTTCATCTCGATCCAACTTCCGGTTCCGGAGTTATGGGTTCTGGAGGGCGGTCACAAAGCAAATTCCGATTCAATCCGATACTCCGATGAAAGCAAAAAAGGTAAAAATTTCGATAAAATGTCTCTTAATTAACTTACATTTGCAACTCTAGGTCATTGACGGCCTACCGAACTTCCGTTGACTACATTGACCACCGCAGACGGTTCCGGAAGTGCCGGGAAAAGCGGACATCTTGCAAAATTAACAAACTCACTCCGGTTTCTCGGATTTTCACAAACTTAGTCCCAAATGATAGCTATATGAGAGGCTAAGAGCCAGAGTTGGTTAAAAATTCACTGCGAGCAAAAACGGTATATTTTTTATTAAGAGCTAAACCGGAAATGGGATAATACAACCTTAGTCCAAAAGTGGGTTAAAAAGATATACCACTTTTGCCCTGAGAGGAAAAATGTTCCATCTTTATCCTAAGATTGATTTCAGAAATTATTCATCACAAATCAATGAACCCATCACAAATCAATGAACATCATCAATGTGGAAGTCATTTGAAGCGGGGTGGTTAGCAGTCACCGAAAAGTGAGGATTACCGCTATTTTGAAATACAAGATGGCGACTTCCGGTTACCACAAAATAATATTACTACCATCAATATGGGTGTCATTTGAAAGGGGGTGATCAGCAGACAGCTAAAATTGATTACAGCCATTTTGAAGTCCAAGATGGCGACTTCCGGTTACCACAAATTAGTGAGAACCATCATCACTATGGGCATTTGAATGGGGGTGGTCAGTAGATATCAGAAATTGATGATTAGAATCATTTTGAAATCTAACATGGCGGCTTCCGGTTAACAAAAAATAGTGAGAATCATCATTAATATCGATGTCATTTACAATTGTTCAGCAGACATCGGAAATTCATGATTACCGCCATTTTGAAATCCAAGATAGCGGCATCCGGTTATCACAAAATTGTGAGAACCATCATCGGTAGGGGTGATATTTGGAAAGGGCTGGTTAGTAGACATAGATAATTGGTGATTGGTGCCATTTCGAAATTCAAGATCGCGACTTTAGGTTACCAAAAAATAGTGGGAATATAGGTATCATTTGAAAGAGAGTGATCAGTACGGAACGATTCCTAGTATACAGGATGTTACATGGCTAACGTTACGATCTTACTAACACTATGGATCCTTTCTGATTGGGGTTCGGACATAGGACCAGAGTTCAAAGTAATCGAAGCTCTTTTATAAGGACTGAAAATGAACCTGATGCTACTCGTGATGAATAGAAAGAATATTCATTCAAAAATCCATGTTATTCATTCAGTTGAGTATCGTACAATAGTATTCATTTCACTAATTCTCCTAGTAAATGTTTTCAAATATTGCTAAAACATATAAAATATTAATTATCATCGCTTATGTTGTGCCAAGGCCTACTTTGATCCGTTTGATTCGTTGTTGTACGTTCGCTTCGTGCAATAATCGGCGATGAATGAAAATCTGCATTAAATGAATGGAGATGGAATGGGGGCCCTTTGCGATAAATCCCGCATACCTACCCCTGCGATCTTCCAAAGAGGATAACCCTCCTGTGACAAAGTGAACCGTTCAGCAGTTATTAAGTTTCAAACACGAAACTACAAACGCTCGTGTTCGCGCGATCGTCAATTGATTACGTCCGGAAGCATCAACTCTCGGCCCTAGCAACATAGATCAATGCGTTCAGTTGAACTAATTAAAAATAACGCTCAAATCCACTAGACTACACGTCCTATTGCCCCACGACCGGAAACTAGTGATACGGGGAAATCACTCTCTTCCTGCATTTGAACCGAATACTGAAAATTAAGTACTATTCATGGTGCACGCGATGATTCAAGAACATACGCGAAAATGCAAATGGACCCACAGTTATAAAATCGAATGTACACAATCGAAGTTACACGCTAGCTCCCGCGAGATTCAAAAACTCATATAATCGAATATGTTAACTTACAAACGCTCGAGCCCCTAGCCATGATACACATAGGTGGACATGTAATCGCGATTATCAACGCTCAGTTACGCCCATGATTTCAAAAACAGAAAAATGCCTCGTTGATTTAGTGAACGCTATTGCACTTATAATCTGATCAACATGGTCTCAACCCCGCGATCGTAAAGTCCCTACGCCCGCACATCTGAACCGTACGCTCAATATCACAATCACAATATCACAATCACAATCACGGCTCGCTGCAATTAGTCTTAAGTAGTGCCCTAGTGGGGGATATTCCGTGTCTCAAAGCGAGCGCTTCTGATAGGGAGCCCTTACGAGAACCCAGCTCTACAGCTTCAGTAGGATAACTCTAAAAAATAAACCGGTGTCAAAGCTGCACATATTTTTGCCTACGCATACTACCAAATGTTCGTTACATATCAGTAGCATCTGGTTAAAATGGCACGTTCCCTTCGTCTTTTCACTACCTCCTTAGTTACTAAATACATACAAAACAAAACAATAAAGCCAAAACTCCACCTTGTCACGTAAAATTTTAAGGCCACGAGAATAACCCTCCCCCACCTTCTTTCGATTCTACAAAAACAAACTGCTGCTGGGAAGAATTGGTTCTAGTATTAAAACTAGCAGTTTTGCATTATAGAGTATGATTAAACATAAGGTTTTTTAACATGACATTTTCCACTGATTAACGGGTGCTAACAACAAACTGTCAAGCTGTTGCTGTTCAGTGTTGTTGGCCATTTCATAATGGAACGACTTACAGTGGCTTACCGTCCTCAAATTGTTCAATGATTTTAACGATAACCAGTGCTTTGTGAGGAATGAGTTTCGTGCTCTCCGACTATACTATGGTCGACATAATCGGAGTTTACTATTCGCCGTGCAATCGAAAAGTTAGAGTCGCAGTTCACGTTATTGGATGGTAAGCGACTAAATCGACCACATTCAGTACGCAGTGAAGAAATTATAGCGGGGGTGGTTGAGAGTGTACGCGATGATTCGATTTGACACCGTTCTCAATAACTTGGCTTATCGTATGCAACAACATGGCGTATTTTACGGAAGAGTCTTGCTTTAAAAGCATGTTAACAGACAGGGTACTGCCCGAACATGATACCAGTAGTCTTGACAAAATTTTAGTGTGATTCCGTGCCACACAAGTAATGAAACACTAAAATGATTGCGGGAGAAATTTCTCCCCATGGACCTGTCAGTTGATTTCCTAGATCGAGTGATATCACATCTATAGACTTTGTTCTATGGGGCTATGTGAAGTCAAAAGCCTGTGGATAAGCCTGCAACGATTGAAGCATTGGAAGCCAACATTACTAACGTAACTCGGCTTCTAAAATTGGACTACTTCACACGATGCTATGGTCAAAATTGATTAGAAATTGTTTACAAACAATAAATGGCAAAGTATGTTCTTTCGAGCAAAAATAAAGATTCCCAATTTGATTCATTTTTTTATGTTTTTTGCTAATTTCACAATAAAAACTTCATGATGAACCACCCTGTAGAACTGTCAAAATTATGAATCTGAATAACTCAACCTCTCCTCAACATATCCTTAGGTCGTTACATGACATGAAATAGTTTTCCTGCGTTGAGCAAACCTGAATGTATGTTGCTGAATACTCCTTTTCGAAGAAAAGTTCTAAACGTGTTTCAAATGAGGCAACAAAGAGAACAACAGTGTAATGATTCTGATACTGAAACATTCGTACTTTGGAACTCCTACATAAAATACTATGCTACTGAACATGCTCTAAGGAATTTCGTAAGTATTAATGCTTCCAAACCTGTTATAAAAATTAATGTTAATCCGTTTTTTTCTTCTGGTCAGATGGCATTACTTTTTTCTTCACTACCAAGGATCGCTTCGGATTAGCTTCGCAACTTTTTGAAAACAAATCGAAACTGCTCTAACATAACTCAATCTGCTCATCCGCCAAAATTTCCAACTAACCGTTGTTCAGTAGGCGCAAACCCAGTGGAGTCTGCCCGCTGTTTAGAAATACCTACAGAAGCATGTTGTCAGATGTCTTAGTGACAAAAAAACGCATGAGGTACACCCGAACTGTGGAACCTGCTTGCCAATAAAAAGCGGCTTATCACCCTAGGTACATACAAAAATATTTTGTCAGGAGGCATGGCTGTAACTTCTGTGGATATCTTAAAACATTTTTTAAGACCTTTCATAAATTACTAACCAAAATCCAGAATAATGTAACGTATATAACTGCGATTAAAAGAAAAGAAAAAATACAATTCTCGCGGTATCATATATTTATTAAAATAACCTTAAGATATAAAACCCCTTTCAAATGACCACCTCTTTTAAATGACCATTTTGTGGTAACCGGAAGTCACCATCTTGGATTTTGAAATGGCGATAATCGTCAATGTCCGATGCCTGTATGTGTGTACGTATGTGTGTGTGTGTGTCAAATAATGTCCCTCAATTTTCTCAGAGATGGCTGAACCGATTTGCACAAACTCAAATTAACGGTATAACGCTCCACCAAGACGCTATTGCATTTTTAGTTGATCGGACCTCCGGTTTCGGAGTTACGGGATGAAGAGTGTGGTCACACAGCAAATTCCCACATAAACCGGTATCCCTATGATGTCCGAATGATGTAATACATATTCCAATACGTTCAACATCACTAATGACCAATTAAAGTAGTAGACCACATTGGTCACCTATGACGGATCTTGATACCCCCTGGGAACTCGGCAAGTTCCTGAGCTAATGTCACACCTATTTTCCAGCCAACACTTAACCGATGTTTACAAACTTGATTTCAAATGAAAGATATAATACTCCCATTGACTGCTATTGAATTTCATTCAGTTTTAACTTTTGGTTCCGGAGTTACAGGTTGGTTATTGCGGTCACATACGAATTTCTCATAAAAACCGGTACAATCGTAATACCTAATAGGTTTAAAATCTATTGAAATGAACATCAAATTACTTCGATTCGCAGGCCTAGATCACTGATGGCCAATTAAAAATTATTGGAATGTATTGTCCACTATCGATAATTCCGGGAGTCTCGGCTTTCCGGGCGAATTCCAGATCTAAAGCCACTTCGGTGATGACTGAACCAAATTTCACTAACCTAGTCTCAAATGAAGTTTGGTATTGAACCCACTGAACTGGTTAGCTGGAAAATTTTAATTGAACCTATGTGACAGGTAAATGTTAAAGCAAACAAGTTTTTAGCAGAAAAGAAAGAATTCCTACCATTTTTGACACCTTAGAATCGAAAATTTTTATTTTACAGATGAAACCTTAATAAATATTTTGTAGGATAGCGCACATGTCTAAGTCATTTTACTGCTTCAAAAAAATTATTAAACATTAGATACTTTTTACCACAATTATATAAGAGGACACCCTTAATCTAGAAAATATTTAAATATTAAAACATTACACTATTGAAATGGTCCCATCCAAAAATTATTCTATTGAACGTTGTACAGTTGTTCAACTTCATGCTTCCGACGATCTCAGTTGCCATTAAGTAAAAAAATATGTGCAAAAATCTTATTCCTATTAAGCATGTGTTGGCTAACCCGTTTATGCATATTACAAAATGCGTGGGTAGCAGGACTATTATAAATTGCAGTTCGTAGCCAAGCAACATTTTCGACCAACTGGTGGGTGTAAATTACTATATAGCAAACACGGGAATCAGCTTGAGTAAGCCCCACTAGAAGCGGAGTCATCAGAACGCAAAAGGACCAGAGGGGGACCGCCGCCGTCGCCGCCGCCACCGCTGTCCAGCATCGGTCGGCCTGTGTGAAAACAATGAGCCCATCGTTCATAACTCATGGCATACGGCTGCTGCTGTTGCTTTGCTGCGGTGCGTGGTACAACCTGCAAATGAAGGGTAATTTATAATTATGAATGAAGCACTTTTTCATATGAGTGGTGTATAGAAAATTAAATTTCGTTCCCACCCGCACCTGGCAGCCTGTCTCTTTTTCTTCTTCGTCTTCGGGGTCATTAGGCTACGGGTGCCGGCTGCTCTTGCACACCGAACACGTACGTGTACGCGAAGAGATAATTTCAGGGTCGTCCCAACCAAACCATTCCCGGAGACCCATGCCACGGTCGCCCCGACCGACCGTCGCGCATCGACGTTGGCGTTGACCATCAGAGATTGCTGTGGATGGTACATATACAAACGAAGATCAGCGCCTTCTCGCACAAAAAGTCGCACAGTTGGGGGTGCGTTTAAAATTCATGTTCCCGGATCCTGATGGGGTCCAGCCGCCGCCGCTGCCGATGTATAGCAACATTCTCAAAAGAAACGAGAGGGCCCTTTTGTTGGACGGAATTCAATTTGTGACTTTTTCAATAGGTTGCAGGGGAATAAAAACAGGGTCTGCGTAACAAATGCTGGCAAACCAAAATATTGTGGTTCTCGGGAAACGAAACGATGTCTATTGAATCAAAACAAAACCTATCGTCGGATGATTAAAAGTGAGCTCGTTTTTCTGTGAGCGTAGAGAGAGAGGGGGAACGAATTGGTACCTGCTGTTTTTAAGCACACACGCGTTCCTATTTGCTCACTAAGCTGGGCGCTGCACGATTATCGGTTCTGGATGGCATCGTAGCAATCCGATTTTCTTGCCTACTATGTTCTGGCTTTTGCGGGGCGAAACGAACCAGACAGAATCGAAGCACAACAGAGATAGAAGAGCAATATAATAAAAATCGAATTATTGCCGTTTAGAGGTTAATTTAATCTATTTAGGGGAAAATAAAGTGTTTTCAAGCTGTGCGATTGTTAAACTTATTTGATTTACATTGACGGTTCTCCCGGTCTTCTAGTCAGTCCCCCAAAGAGAAAGAATTCATAGTGTCATTAAGATCTTTGTACCAGCCAACAGTAGGTCGAACAAGGACATATTTATTTATTTAATTATTTTCCTCTTCGACAATTGTTTCACAGATAAAACTTTTAACCCTTTCATGTTCAATTTTTTTTCTAGTGCCTGTAGAGTTTCAAAACTATTTTTTCTTGATAATGGTGGGATCATGAAATATGAAAAAAAAATTTGCATGAAGATAGGTGCTTCCGTTGCAGTGCTAGAAGCTCAATTTTTACCTTCAAATACTCAATACTATTCTCCTACAATATTTTCAATAGACGAATTGCGTGGAAAACGAAGTTGAAGACAGCCCAAATTGATAGATTTCATGTTTTCCATTATATTGCAAAATAATGAAGATCCATAAAAAATTTCATTTTCTGGCATCAATGTAATCTTTCCCTGGCAGCACTGCTCCATCGGAATCCAATCAGACTAATTGCAATAACTTTAATTCTAGAGCTAATGCGTGCTTCTGTTAGTGCTCAAAAGAAAGGTAATAGTCACATTTATTAGCCTTGCTTGTTTTTGTGATTTTATCTAGCCTAAATTTAAAAACGTTGTTGATCATATTGTTCATAAACAATATGGTGATGAAGGGGTGCTTCACTCGTAGAGATAGAAGCTGCTAATTTTTTACCTTTAAATGTTCAATACGGTTCTCCAAGAATAGTTACAATAATTTAATAGCGTGGAAAACGTAAACGAAGACAATCTAAATTGAAGGGTTTGGAGTTTGAAGAGAAAATTTCAGGAGTCAGTGCTGAGGCGATAAAATATTTGCCTCTGGTAACGATAATTTTTTATCGCAAATTCTCGTTGACTTGTATGATTGGTATACCCCCCCCCCCGTAGAAAATGTATCACATGGTGAACAGTTTTCTAAACCCAATCCAAAACTTTGTAGCATTCAAAAATACCGTTGTGATGATATCACAACTCTGGTTGCGTTACGTAGAACATATCCGAAACTCTGTTACCATCAGCATGCTAGTCGCGCTAAATACGGTGTAAAATGATCTTAGAGTTAGTTCGAAGAACGCACACGTAATGGCAACTAACAGCAAGATGCCGAATTGTTCAATACCGATTCCAAACTTTGTACAGATAGTGCATGTGTACCCTCCATTATAACTATCCCCGATTCAAGAAACTCTCTGTAGGCATTGATAACTGTCAAAAGCGGAAAATCAAAAGAACTCCCACATTCGCACCCGCCAATATTTGTCAGTCTTTTCTAAAGTTAAGTAATATTGTTTCTTGTACCAAATCCGAAACTTTGCTGCATTCAAAAGTATTGAAGTAAGTGGTAATATAACAACTCTATAAGTAATCAAAGCTAATATCCGAAACTCTGTTACCATCCACATTTGAATGGGACTGAACGGCATAAAATAGCACAGATTTGAATACTATATCAAACGATACAGACGACAACGGAATTAACAGTTAAACGTCAGAGCGGTTTATGAACCGCTGCACCGTATATGTTGATGTCTGTGACAGAAGGCGAACGAGTTTTAACTCTTGCGTCCTTAACCCCCATGTTATTGAGCGTTTTAAATTTCAAAATAATGGTTCTCAGCCACGTTTCTACCAAATTTTATGCGGTTTTTTGGAAACGATCGCAACATTTGTCTAGTTTTAGGAGCCGATACCGTCATTCCGGATATATTGTTTGGAGTACTTGGGTTACCTCCCTTTCCGAATAGTGAAAAACTTTCAAACCAATTTTCAAATCAGCCTTACGACGCGTAAAATTTTATGATTTGGTAAGACAAATACATTGAAAATCATTCTGAGGGTTTTGGTCGATTTGGCCCTACCGTAAAACTTTGATCACCGGGGTAAGTTTGATCAAATGAGACTTTTTTCAGTAATATACAATAAGATGGTTCCCTCTAACAAAATCATCGAAACGAAAAACAAACTATCTTCTAAACATGTTCAGTATCTATCAGTAACACTTATTTCGTCTTTTCATATACCATTTATGAGCACAAATTTAAAATGAAAATGAAACAACTCGCATGCATCATTTTAATCTGTTCAAACAATAGCTTGTATATTAATAATATCAGTCAACTTCAACTAAACTGATAATTTTTTTAGAAACCGTGAATATTTTTGTCCAATTATTCATTTAAAAAATCCGAGATTTTTGTTGCTAACTGTTTAATTTCGAATATTTTCCTGAAAAAGTTCGATAAAAGCCAACTGTATCCTTCTAAGCAATATTGTTCTTGTTGGAGACGTCACAACATCGGGCCATGAAATTGCCTGCAGCTATGCAAGTTACACAACCTTTCAAGCGTTATGTCTCATTTCGATAGAAATATTTTGTTAACCAAAGTTACCCCAAAATTTATTTTATTTTATTTTTGTAGTAAAACAAAATAAAATACTTAACTATTTGATCATTTTCAATCTGTGAATATCAGTACTTGTTTTAAAAATACAAATAGTTACATCTACTTGAAGTGAAGATAGTTATTCGTAAAACTTTTGAAAAAGTAATCAATGTTCTCCCGTTTTACGGTACTCTGAGATATTCCGGTAATTGGTTTTTTCGGCGAAGAGGACACTTTTTGTTTGCATCGGGTAGGAGCACATTTCTTGAGCGTTTTTTTCAAAACGTCATATCTGCAATGAGTTACTCTCTGTTTATACTTTCTCTTTCGATTTTTACGGCGTCACTATAACACTTTTCACTTATTTTACAGTACAGATCGAAAGACGATGGTTTTAACTAGCATATTATGCAACGAGCTGAGGGATAAATGTTAAAGTGACCGATTTATTAACAGAAGAGAAAGTAAACAAAGAGAGTAACTCATTGCAGATATGACGTTTTGAAAAAACGCTCAAGATTTGTGGACTCGTTTTAAAATTGCTCATTGCAACATGCCAAACTGTGATTTTTCAAAACTTGAATTCACCCTTTCCAAGGTGATACAAAATTTTTCGAAGGGGAATTTTGAGGGTTTTTTTTTCTAGAATTGGCCACATGTGGCTCCATCGGAGAGGAGAACATTTTTCGGTCCTCTCTGCACCTTATCTTGCGGCATTTCAAGGAGAACTTCGGTTTGAAAATCCG